>NW_006399879.1:9224440-9229218 GCF_000299155.1 Elephantulus edwardii | reverse complement strand
AATCACTGAATGTACAGAGTTCTATCATTCTATCTCCAGCTTCATTTCTGTCACCAAGTCCATGTTTTCCAAGTACTGATTCTTCTTTCCTGTTCCCAACTTTTGCATTCCAGTCACCCATTATTACTAATGCATCTTGATTGCATGTGCATTTGATTTGCATAATCTGACTGCAGAAGTTGATATTTTGTAAGAAATCATTTGAAAAAAGGATTTTTTCCCCCTGGGTTTTCCATTCAGTTCCATTGGTCTACTTAACTGTCCTTGAACTAGTAACAGGTCATTTTTATTATTGTGGTTCGATAGTATGCTTTGCAATTTAAACATATGAAGGCTCTTACATTAGGCTTGTTCTTCAGCAATGCATCTGCTTTTTGTGAACTCTTTACTTTGCATAAAAAGTTGATGGTTACTGTTCCCATTTAAGTAAAGGATCTTGTTTGAATTTTTATTGTGATTGTATTGAATTTTGAAATTGCTTTGCGTTGCTTGTGTTTTGTGCCATAGCTACTCTATGAACAGAACCTTGCCCTCTCCTGAGCCACCCTCATTTCTCTGACACATATGCCTCCACTGCCACAGTCGCTGTGTTAGTCCATCTCATTCAAGGTCTTCCTCTCCTGTGCTGACCCTCCATCCTTCAAAGTATACTTTCCTTCTCCAAGTACTGGGCCCTCCTGACAATATACCTGGAATATGTAAGATGGAACTTCACAGTCTTTGCCACCGAGGAACAACCTGATCTCACCCTCTGCAGGACAACCAGTTTGTTTTCTTGGGAGTTTTTGGTATGTTCTATCCTCTTTTCTAGTGCCAGAACTCAAAGGCATCAATTCTTCTATTACCCTTACACTTTGTTCCGTTCTCGATGCATAGCAAGCAATTGAGAAGACCATGGTGGTCTGGATCAGACACACCTTTGTCTCTAGACTAGACTGACATCATTGCTCTTAAGCACTCTGAGGTCCTTGACAGATTTTTCCAGTGTAATCCATTTTTTTAATTTCATAACTGCTGGTGTTAAGGGTGTGATTATGGATCTGACCAACATGAAGTTGTTAACAACTGCAATCTTTCTCCATCTATCATGGTACTGCCTATTGACCTACACGGTGGGTAGAATTTTTGTTTTCTTGATTTTGAGATGCAATCTACATTGAAGATTATAGTCTTTAATCTTCTGCAGGAAATGCTTCCAGTTCTCCTTACTTTCAGCAAGCAAAGTTGTGTTAATAAGTCTTCCTCCAATCCTGGTGCCACATTCATCTTCATAAAGTTCAGCTTCCTGAATCATCTATCTGTTCAGCATATAGATTTAAAAGGGATGGGGAAAATAATACTTCTGTGATGCACTCCTTTATTCTTTTTTTTTTTTGGAGGGGGCAGTTTTATGGGGGGGTGTCTTTAGTTAGTTTGTTCTTTCTTATTGGAGTTTCCTGTCAATTTTTATAGGTAAATTTTTTTTTTTTTTGGAGGGGGACATTGAGAGCCAATTTATTTAGCAAATGCTGCTGGCAAGCATAATCCGAGAGATACAAGATGGGAAAGGTGCTGTGACAGCTGAGGAGGGTTTCAGGGCTCCATCCAGTCTTACACAGGGTAAGTCATGAGGCTCTGCAGACACAGCAAGGGCTGCCCTCAGCTATTCAGCACCATACAGACGAGCTCTTCATATTCGATACAACCATTGCTGTTCTCATGCCCTGCCACCAGCATCTCTACTTCTTCCTCTGTCATCTTCTCATCCAGTGTGACAAGGATGTGCCAGATTTCAGCATACATGACAATGCCGTCCCCATCCTTATCAAACACCTGAAGGCTTTCAGTATAGTCTCATGGATGCCCTGGTCCCTGTTCTTGACCGTAGTCTGCAGCATGGGCAGGACTTCATATTCATCTCACCATTCTTAGGGTTTCCCAGGACATTGAGCACCTGTGTTGGTGGGGTTCTGGCCCAGGGCCCTCATTACATCTCCACACTGGCTGTACAGGATCTTTCAATCATCTGTTCAGTGAAACAGATGGAAAGCTTCCTTAAACTCAGCAGTCTGGCCCTTGGTGAAGTCACTCATCTTGGGAGATCACATATCAGGACCAATGTACGTTCTTTCTTTTCCCTTGCTCTGTTCAGCTAACAGTTTCCTGGTTTATGTACAATTTTTTGCATGAGAACAATCAAGTGTTTTGGGATTCCCAGGCTTCTGAATGTTAGTCACAATTTGTTGCAGTCCACACAGTCACTTGCCTTTACTTAGTTGATAAAATACAAATAGACATCCTTACTGTGCTCTCTGCTTTCAGCCAACATCATCCATCTGACATCAGCAATGACATCCCTAGTGCAACAATCTCTTTTAAATCCAGCTTGTATTTCTGGCAGAACTGTGTCAATGTCCTATTCTGGTTGATTTTTAAAATAATAATCAGCAAGATTTTGCTTTCATGTGATATTAGTGATATTGTTGTTGTTGTTATGTGCCACAGGGTTGTCCGAGACTCATAACAACCCTACGTACAATAGCCCTAAACCCTGCTCTCTCCATTGCCAATCTTATTGTCTCTGACACACCGACCATTACCCCAGTCACTGAATTAATCCATCTCATTGAGGGTCTTCCTCCCTTGCACTGTCCCTACACCTTCCCAAACATGATGTCCCTCTCCAAGGACTGGTTCCTCCTTGCCACATGTCCAAAGAATGTCAGATGAAGCTTCAGAATCCTTGCCTCCAAGGAGCAGCCTGGTTTAACCCTCTCTAGGTTGAATCTGTTTGTTCTCTTTGCAGTCCGTAGTATACTCAATACTCTTCTCTAGCAACACAGCTCAATTCTTCTATCATCCCTAGTCATTCTACAGCTCTCTGATGCATAGCAAGTAATTGCAAAGACCATGGCCTGGATCAGGTGCACCTAAGTCTCCAGACTGACATCATTGCTCTTCATCGTTGGAGAGGTCTCTGACAGCAGACTTTCCCAATGCAATTTGTCTTTTAATTTCCTGGCTGCTGGTTCCAAGAGTGCGGATTGTGGAGTAATAAATGTTGGAGAGGATGTGGCAAGAAAGGAGCTCTTACACATTGTTGGTAGGATTGTAAAATGATGCAACGATTCTGGAAGGCGGTTTGGTGCTTCCTCAAAAAGTTGAGCACAGAAATTCCATATGACCCAGCTATTCCACTACTTCGAATATTCTCAGAGAAAATGAGAACTGAGGCACAAACAGAGACTTGCCCACCAATGTTCATAACAGCATTATTCACCACCTCAAGAACATGGAAACAGCCCAGATGTCCAACCACAAATTAATGGATTGAGAAATTATGGCACATACATTCCTTTTAAACAGTTCTTTCCTTTATCTGTTCCAATGCAATAGTCATACTCTATCCTTTCTTGTCCTGCTCTCCTCCCAGCCCACCATGTCAGACCTGCTTTATAACAATGATACTAATATAGCATTTGTTCTTTTGTAACTAGAATATTTCTTTCAGCATAATGTCCTCTGATTCTCCCATGTAGTATAGTGTTTTATAAGTTCATTATTTTTCAGTGATACATACTTTTCTATTATATAAATATGCCATTTCTTTATAAGACTCCAATTTTACCAGCACAAAAGCCAAATAATAAAATGTTAGATTAGTGAACTTAAGAAAGACATCAGAGAGAAGAAGAGAGAAAGCTTATAACAGTTTTATTAGTGGTGCTCCTGGGTGAGGTTCGTCGTTCTGAAGATGCAGAATGGGGAAGTTGTACTTTGAGCTTATTGGGAAGGGTTTTTATAACAGGATCTTTAGGGAGGGACATTCCATTGTGACTTATGGTTTAGCCAGGCGGGCAGGGCCATTTACTCTTCTTGTCAAACTGTATATTCTTTGAATTCTTCATTCTCCCCCTTAGCCTCCCTGTCTGGACCTAACATAAACAAAAATTAATCTCAAACTTAAAAGCTATCAGTAAAACTATACTTCTACATCTAGTACTACCCAATACCTACACTCTGCTAACCCAAGTACCCCCAAAGTCTATTTCTCCATATTATACTTATACTATATATTATCAACTCTCTCTCCACTCTCTCATCCTTTATTTGCTTTAAGTAAACTAATCCCAAAATACTGAAAACCAGTCAATATAATTAAGGAAAAAAATTAGCTAAATTGTTCTAACAAACTCAGTCTAATAAAAGTTTCCTATTGTTGATTGCCCTGTTATATATTGGAGCAGTTCCTCAATAAATTTCCAAACTGTCAGTATATGATAGATATCTGTTCTTCAAGCTCATATAGTAGTAAGTTATCTATTAAACACTCAAAACTTCTTCAAATATAATTAAAACAAAGCTTCCACCCCTCAAGTTCCCATCAACAGGCCTATTGTCCGAGACCACATACCTATGTCGCAAATCTCCCTTCCCCACCCCCACCAATGTCTGTCCAGACAATTTTCCCTTCTTAAGAAATTCTCCTAAAGTCGTACTCCTCCTACAAATTCTTATACAAATCCCTTCCCCCTTTCTAAGCAACTCATACTCCACAATTAAAAAAAAAAACAAAACAACAAACAACAAAAACCCAAACAAACAAAAAAACTCTATAGAGAGCTTCCATCATCCCAACCTATCCCATATGCTGAATTCTTACACAACCTAACATCAACAAAGCCAACCCAAACTCACTCTGCCTTCTGCTCAGAAAGAAGTCCAGATTTCTCTCTTCCATTACTTAATATAAACCCCCCACAATGTCAAGATTGGCACAAACTCTCCTGTCTTTTTTG
>NW_006399879.1:9221963-9223890 GCF_000299155.1 Elephantulus edwardii | reverse complement strand
ATTATGCAAAATGGATGATCCCCGAGGACATTAGGCTGAGTGAAATACCTTAGTCACAAAAGGACAAATATTGCATAGGGCCACTGTTGTGAAATGGGACTGATATCGCGCTGGGAAGACAGAAAAGGAGGGGAGAAACGCTGTATATTGCACTGAAACAGATGAAGGAGAGAACTGTTTAACAGGGACATATGAATGGGTATTCTTGTCATTACAGATGTCCAGAGTGAAGGCTGCATAGTAGAGTGGACTTGGGGGGAGGAATTGCATGCCAATGAAACAGTTTTTCTTTTTCTTTTCAAGACGAGTGAATTGAGGGGAAGGCGTGGGTAGGGCAAAAATTGCAACAATGAATGACTGGAAACCCTATGTCTCTGTAAAATTTCATTAAAATTAATTTAAAAAATTAATTCAAAGTAACACATAAATTACAAAACAATATCATTTAAAAATATATTTGCAATGAATAAATCATTGAATGTGCAGAACTCTATCATTCTGTCTCCAGCTTCAGTTCTGTCACCAAGTCCATGTTTTCCAGCTACGGATCTTTCTTCCCTGTTCCCAACTTTTGTGTTCCAGTCGCCCATTATTGTCAATGCATCTTGATTCCGTGTTTGATCATTTTCTGACTGCAAAAGTAGGTAGAAATCTTTTATTTCCTCCTCTTTGACTCTAGTTGTTGGTGCATATATTTGAATGATAGTGGTATTCACTGGACTTCTTTGTAAGCATATGGATATTATCCTGTCACTCACCAAATTGTATTTCGTGATGGATCTAGAAATTACATTTTTAAATTATGAAATCAACCTCATTCTTTCTCACCATTTCATCCCCGACATAGGAAATCATATGATCATTTGATTCGAAATATCCCATGCCAAGCCATCTCACTTAGCCAAGACCTAGTACGTCAGTATACATGAGTTACATTTCTTTCTTGGCAACGTCCAATTTTCCCACATTCAGGCTTCTCACATTCCATGTTCCAATCACTAGTGTCTGTTACAGATTTTCCTCCTTCTTTGTGTTTCTATATGTGAGATTTCATGTCTGCTAGTCTAAGTGTGTTCTATTGTACATAGGGTTTTCAAAGGTGAACCTGATCCAGGCTATAGTCTTCGTGATTATGCATCGGAGAGCTAGACAGTGACTAGGGATGATAGAGAATGGATGCCTTTGAGCTGTGGTGCCGGAGAAGAGTGTTGAATATACCATGGACTGCTGGGAGAAGTTTTGTCCTGTAGAGGGTGAGGCCAGGCTGCTCCTTGGATTCAAGGGTTCTGAAGCTTCGTCTGACATGCTTTGCGCATGTTGCAAAGAGGGACCAGTCCTTGGGGAGGGACATCATGTTTAGGAGAGTGGAGGAACAGTGCAGGAGAAGAAGGTCCTGAATGAGATGGATCGATTCAGTGATTGGGGTAGTGGGAGAAGGTGTGTCGAAGACAATGAGTTTGGCACAGGATAGAGCAGAGTTTAGGGCTGTTGTACATAGGGTCGCTCGCTATGAGTCACAAGCGACTCGAGGGCACATAACAACAACAGCCTTCAGTATGGATGACATTTCAACATCAAGAAAACAAAAATATTCACTGTTGGATCAATAGACATTATGATAAACAGTGAAAAGATTGCAGTTGTCAAGGATTTAATTTTACTTGGATCAGTATCTATGGTAGCAAAGGTCAAGAATTTAAACTTATTACAATTGGGCAAAATCTACTGCAAAGGGCCTCTTCAAGGTGGTGAAGAACAGGACTGAGAGAGGTCTCATGCGTGGAAGATCCCAGCAAGAGGTACAGCACTTCGCAGATGCCCAGCCCCTGTTCACAAGGCTAAGAAAGATGGGAGGGGAGGGCCCAGGGAGGATTCCAGAGCGACCCCGTTGCCATAGTGCAGGAAGCGAGGTCGCGAAGGGCGGCTT
>NW_006399879.1:9214518-9221713 GCF_000299155.1 Elephantulus edwardii | reverse complement strand
CTTTGGACACGGTCAATACTGTAGCGGTGTCTGCCGGAAGCATCTGGGCAACACTTCCGGGAAGCTGCTCAGGAGGTGAGGCTCGTAGGGTGGGCGGGGTGAGGGCGGGGCATGACGGCGTGGGGGCGGGGCCAGTGTCGCCCCAGGCCCTAGCCTTCCAACCTCCTCAGTTGGTGGAGTGCCCGCCCTCCCGTGCGTCATTCCGGCGCGCCGGCGGACGTGACGACACTGCGCGCCCGTGAGCGATAGAGGGAGCTAGTTCGCACTGGGTCAGGGGCCGAGTTGGGCAGTGTTTAGTTCCGGCTGGGCTTCGGTCAGGGTCCAACGAACTGGGACCCTGAACCCAGGTCTGCACGATGCGGCTGGGGTCCGGGACCTTCGCCGTCTGCTGTGTAGCGATTGAGGTGCTCGGGGTCGCCATCTTCCTTCGGGGATTCTTCCCGGCGCCGGTTCGTTCGGCTTCCGGGACGGAGCCCCAAGCGGAGCTCCCAGCGCCGGAACCCTCGGCTGGTACGGCCCCTCCTGGACCTCACTTCCCGCGGAGGACGTTTCTTTCAGGGGGACCCTCTGCGTGGGTGGGATGAGATGGTTCCTTCCTTTTCCTTGTCTTGGTCTCCCAGTCTGACCCTCGCTGCCAGGAGCTTCAGCCTCTGGATACAGATAGCTTTCCCACGTGCCCACCCGCCACTGCAGCGGGGGCAGCCACCTTGACCTCCCTCTTTCCTCAGTGACCTTTAGCTCACTCCCTGTTTCGGGAACACTTGAGGCCCAGTAAGACGCGTGAGCTTTTCAGCACGGATGAGCTGCCTTGCCCTCGTCTTGTAGGGAATTGAAGCACCTCTTTGCAGTATTTAAGGCTGGCTCTCAGGCACAGCTGCCAGCTAAGCTCGAGGCAGAGGCTTTCCTCTCTGCAGGGTGCCCACATTACCTTGCCTTTAGACTTCACATCATGGAAAGTCCTCTCCTCTCACCCTTACACCTGTTCCTTCCTGACTCCTTTTCATTTCTGGGCCCTCACGAGGACTGCTGCTTTCCGGGTGTCACCACTGGCTAAGGGGATTGTCCCTGTTGGGGCTGGGCGGGCACACGTAGAATGACGGGTTACTGTGGGGGGGCTTCCACGTGACAGGCACACAGGATGACAGGTTTATGTGGGGAGTTTGTGTGTCAGAGACATGTAGTATGACAGGTTAATGTGGGTGGGGTTTTCTACGGGCCGAGAACACGTAGAATGACAGGCTATTGTGGGGGCTTCTACGTGACAGAGACATGTAGAATGACAGGTTAATTTCGGGGGGCACACGTAGAATCATGGGCTACTGTAGGGGGGCTTCTGTAGACAGGCATACAGAATGACAGGTTAGTGGGGGGCCTTCTACATGGCGGGCGTATGTAGAATAACTGGTTAACGTGGGGGGTTTCTACGTGACGGAAACATGTAGAATGATGGGTTAATGTGGGGGCTTCTACATGGCAGACACGTAGAATGACAGGTTAATGTGGGAGGGGCTTATATGTGACAGGCACTTGTAGAATGATGGGTTAATGTGGGGGGAGTTAGTAAGAGCTAGATTTGAAGTTCTTTGAATGCTAAAGAAAGCTTAGAATTCCATTTCTGTTTTTCTGTTCCAAACACATTTTAGGATCCAGTTCCAACTGGACTAAACTCCCGCCACCTCTCTTCAGTAAAGTTGTCCTTGTCCTGATAGACGCCTTGAGGGATGATTTTGTGTTTGGGTCAAAGGGTGTGAAATTTATGCCCTACACGACTTATCTTGTGGAAAAAGGAGCATCTCACAGTTTTGTGGCTGAGGCAAAGCCACCTACCGTTACTATGCCTCGAATCAAGGTAAACCAGCTTTGTGTTCTATAAATCTGATTCTTTCAGAACTGAAAAGGATCTGTAATCTTCAACTTGAAGTTGAGTTTTAGCTAATTGGAAATGAGGGTTGTGGGTTAGGGTTAGGGCTACAGAATGTGGGGAAAACCCTAAAAATTAGATTGGGACTGAGTTTTATTTGTGCTCCTTATCAACTCACCAGAGCATGTGCCTTACGAGAAGCATGAAGGTTGTAGAGTGATAGATACAACCAGGCCATCCAGGCCATGCTCCCAAGAGACTCCTATCAGTGTTTTTGAGCATCTGTTAGACACTAAACACTGTTCTGTAAAAGACAAAGACGTGAGAAAC
The DNA here is from genome assembly GCF_000299155.1 of Elephantulus edwardii. NCBI lineage: Eukaryota > Metazoa > Chordata > Mammalia > Macroscelidea > Macroscelididae > Elephantulus > Elephantulus edwardii. The sequence continues at coordinate 9,219,522 of NW_006399879.1, read as the reverse complement.
AAGATAGCAACAGTCCAGCCTTCACCCAGTCCCCTTACTGATGAGGGCCCAGAAGTCTATATGTTTATGTGTCGGTCACCATGTTAGGTTCAGGGAGGAAGGGTGTGATGGAGTGGCAGCCTTCTGCTACACCTGTCCTGTGAAAGCTAGGAGAATGCATCCAAGCTCCTGGTGATCAGGCCACCCAGCTGCTTTCTTCTCTCAGTCTAAAAGGAGCCCTTTCTCCTCACCCTGTTGAGAAACCTTGAGTAGGAATCTGGGAAAGTTGTAAAAAGCGATTGTGCTGGGTTCTTGCTTATGGACAGCTGTGTGTGGGCTTTGTGCCTTGTGAGGCAACCAGCGTCCAGCCCATGCTTCCTTCAGCTCTGTCTGAGCTTCACCTCAGAGCCACCTTGGTTGTGCTCTCCATTGTTTTTAGGTCCTTGTGTGTTGTGTTCCTCATCATGGAGAGAGTGTGCCCACACTCCCACCTAGTTAGGAGGAATAATGTCTAGTGTTTGTGTGGTGAACTCCATCATCAGGATGAAGCAGCTTGTTTTTATACCTTCTCTTTCTAAAAGGACTTTGTAATCCTAACAGAGTTATTACTGTTCACAAGTTTTGTGCTGGTTACTGTGTGAGCACAAAAACAACCCTTTCCTTACAAAGTCACATGACAGCAGCATGAGGCTGACTCCTTACTTGAACCCCAGGCCTTGGGCCTTCTCTGATTCTCAGATGAAGAAACAGAAGAAGGGGTTAAACCATGTTTCTAGCATCAGAAGCTGTAAACCTGTTTGACTCCCCACAGCCTTTGTCACACTGTTGTTCAACAGTATCACAGAATAAAATGGTCAGCTCTTTAAACAGAGCCTGCAGAGTCCTCCTCGGTTTTGAGTTGACCACAGCTGCCCCGGGAAGACCTCCGAGGAGATGCTGGGCCTGAGCTGCCACTCAGGCTCTGTGTCTGGCCTGCTTGTCTCCACCCTTGACTGTTGTTCAACCTCAGTCGTACACATTCAGTTCCTCAGTCACCTACCCTTCCCAGATGGAGCCTTTGTGAAGGGCTCTTAGCTGGTGGACCTCTTGTGCTACTACCCTCCTCACATGCTAAGAAGCGCCTTTTTCCTCAGCTCTCAGCTAGTGAGGCACCTTCCACGTGAAGCTCTGGAATTGTGATGTTACCCACCTCTGAATTAGTTCTGGTTCATGGTGACACTGGGTACAATAGAATGAAACCTACCATTTCTGTGGCATTCGGGGTACTAGAGCCACAGTGTCATTGCATCTCATCGGTGGGCTTCCTCTTTCATTGACTTCTACTGTGTTTCTCCAGAGTCACAACTCTTCAGATAATTCTCCAAAGTCTAGCCATCCTCACTTCTCAGGAGCATTCTGAATGCACATGTTCTAAAATAAACTTGTTCTTCTACCAACCCATGGTATAGTCTGTACTCTTCATCAGTACCACAATTTAAAGATATCACTTCCTCTTTGGTCTTTTTTACTCATTGTCCAACTTTTCCATCTGTATGGAGCAATTGAAAATACCATGGAAAGGTTCTGATGTGGGTAGGTGCACCTTAGCCATTAAACTGACATCTTTGCTCTTTTAGCACCTTTAAAGAGGTCCTTGGCAACATATTGCCCAATGCAATACAGCTTTTGGTTTCTTGACTCCTCCTACCACATGTGTTGATTGGATCCAAATAAATTGAAATCCTGGACAGCTTCAATCTTTCCTCTTTTTATAGTGATTTTCTTACTGCTCAATTAGTGAAGATTTTTTTTCTTTATGTTAAAGTGTAATCCACATTGAAAGTTATAGCCTTTGAATCTTGTCAGTAAGTGCTTCAGATCATCTTTGTTTTCAGTAAGCAAAGTTGTGTCCTCTATGTCATACAAGTTGTATAAGTCTGTAATCTTTTTTTTTTTGCATTTCGTTGTCCAATCTTTTTTTTTTTATTACTAAATTTTATTAGTTTCAATGAACACTCACAGGGATTCTGGGCTTTCACTCCTTCATTGCTGCACCATTCTCTCCACCCTCCTCCCCAGTTTGTTCTTCTTCCCCGCCATCCAAATGTCTCTTTTAATTGTCCAGTTGCCACAGTGCTTGTCAAAGTCAGTTCTGATTAATCTCCTTTGTCGGTGTGTCCTTTTACCATTCCCTATCACTCCTCCCTGAGACTTCACCCTGATTCATAAGGAAAAGGGGATGGCGTATTCTCTTAGCTACTTCCTGCTGAAAAGGGACACTGTGGGTTTCAGGGTGAAGATCTTCTCTCACTACTCTAAAGGGCCCCTTTGGCAGTAGGAAACACATAGACTATTATGGAGATTGATTTTGGAATTTAGATGCACTCTTATTGATTGTGCTTGGCCGTACATGTTCATATCCTTGAAGATGTATCATGAAGGTGTTGCAACCTTTCTCCTGAAAGCCACATTCCTCTTATAGTCCCACTTTTCTGATTATTTGCTTCTTGTAGTTAGGTGCAGTTGAGTATAACTCACTGTGATCCCATGTATAACAGATTTGCACCCTGGCCTGTCCCATGCCAACATCACAATCTCTGACACACTTGAGCTCATTGCTGCACTCACTGTGTCAGTCCACCTGGTTGAGGATCTTCCTCTCACCATCCCCCCACCTTTCCAAGCAAGATGTCCTTTTCTGAGGAATCACCTTGATTAGCAGTACACACAAGTATATGAGATGAAGCTTTGCCATCCTTCCCTCCCTCTAGCATCCTGATTGCACCTTCTCCAAGACTTACCTGTGATATCCTTGACGTCATCCCACCACTTGTTTGGTCTTTGGTCAGTAGTGTTTAGAACTTCACTCTAAAGATGGTTTCTAAAGTCAGATGGAATTTGCTCAAGTTCTGTCGTGGTCTTGTTTTAATTTTTTTCCGCTTCAGCTTGAGCTTGCATGAGAGCATTTAGTCATTTGTTCCACAGTTAGTACCTGCCCTTGTTCTATGATGATGCTGAACTGTTCTGTCCTCTCGAATAGGTGGCTATTTGAGTACCTTATGTATATTCCAATCCACTGTGGTCGAAAGTGGGATTGTTGTTAGGTTCCCTCAAGTCAGCTACTACTCATAGCAACTCTGAACTATAGATTGGAACCTTTCCTTACCCTGTACCATCCTTATGATCTCTGGGTGCAGTCATTGCATCTGTCCATCTTCTTCAAGATATTCCTCTCAAAAGAGCTCTGGTGGCCTAGTGGCAAGAAATACACTGAAATCCCAGAGGTATGCAGTTCGAATCCACCAGATGCTCTGCTGGAGAAGGAGGGGCAATCTCCTCCTGTACCAGTCAGATCTTCTTTGATGGTACACACATAAATAATAATAATTTTTTTTAAAAAAAAAGATATTCCTCAAAACAACTATGAGATATCATCTCACCCCAGTCAGAATAGCAAAACTTAACAGAACAGCAAGCAACAAATGCTGGTGAGGTTGTGGTGAAACTGGAACCCTTATTCACTGTTCGTGGGAGTGTAAAATGGTGCAACCACTATGGAAGGTGGTGTGGCACTTTCTCAAAAAGTTGCAAATAGAGATACCATTTGACCCAGCAGTTCCACTACTGGGAATATAGCCCAAAGAGACCATAACTGGCATCCAAGCAGAGGTATGCACATCCATCTTTACCACAGCTTTGTTCACAATAGCAAGGAGTTGGAAAAACCTAAGTGCCCATCAACAAATGAATGTATAGAGAAGCTGTGGCATATTCACACAATGGAATACTACACTGCATTGAACAACAAGGAACTCGTGCAATATTATTCAAAATGGGTGAGCCTGGAGGACATTATGCTGAGTGAAGTATCTTAGTCACAAAAGGACAAATACTGCATGGTACCACTGTTGTAAAACAGGACTGACATCAGGGTTGGTGGGAGACTGAGAAAGATGGGTTCAATAATGTATACTGCATTGAAGCAGATGGGGGAGAAAACTCTTTAAAAAGAGATGTGTGATTAGGTATTTTTGTCATGACAGGAGTCCAGAGCAAAGGCTGCATAGTGGAGTGGGCCTGGGGAGAGGGATTGTAAAGCAATGAAAGTATTTTTCTTTTACTTTTCCAAGAGAGTAGTATACTAAGGGGGAGGGTTGAGAGGGGATAAAAGTGCAATAATGAATGAATGGAAATCCAAAGTCTCTAAATTTTCATTGAAATTAATAATTTTTTTTAAAAAAAGCAACAACAAAAAGATATTCCTCTCACTGACCCCATTACGCTTGTCACAAAATAATCCCTCTCTAAGAACTGGTACTTCTTGAAAATATAGTGAAATGAGACAAAATGTCACCCTCCTGGCTTCTAAGAAGCACTCTGTTTGCACTTTCTTCTAGACAGATGTGCTTGTTAGCAGTCCATGGTGTACTCAGTATTCTTCACCAGCACCACCGTTCAAAGGCATCTGTTCGTCAGTCTTCCCTATTTATTGTCCAACTGTCAGATGCATAGGAAGCAGATGAAAATACTACGGCTTGGATCAGGTGCACTTTAGTCTTTAAAGCAACATCTTTGCTCTTTAGAACTTTGGATAGATCCTTGACAGAAAATTTCCTCAAGGCAACATATCTTTTGAATTCTTTACTGTTGTTACCAAGATCCAAGTAAAATCAAATCCAGTATTTTTTACATCTGTTGTGACTTTGCCTATCATAGTAACATACAAGACACTACATTGTGGTAAAGTCACTGACAAGTGGTGGTCCACATGTGTAGTCACCATTAATGGGGGTTTTTAAAATAAGTTTTTTGAGATAAAGAGGTTTTTTGTCCTAGCTTTTACCTCAGGGGGTTTATTGTTTTTTCTAGTTTGATTGACATTTCCTTGGAAGGTTGTAAATCATTTTTTGTCTGGTTCTAAATTGCAGGGAAAAGATAGATACAACCCTTATGCACGTTCTTCTTGATTTTAACCCATGTAGTTTTCTTTAGCTTGATTCAGACAACAGCTTCTTAGTCTTGTGGTTGTTTGCTGTTATGTGCCAT
>NW_006399879.1:9212287-9213028 GCF_000299155.1 Elephantulus edwardii | reverse complement strand
TGGCCTGTATCAGGCGCACCTTAGTCTCCAGAGAGACACTGTTGCTATAGATTTTATATTAACACAATTAAGTGTTCTGGGATACCCATTTTCTCAGTGTTAGCCAGAATTTATTATGATCCACACAGTCAATTGCCTTTACATAGTTAGTAAACCACAAATAGACATTCTTCTGGCATTTGATTTTAGTCAGAATCCATCTGAAATGAATAATGCTATCCCTGGTGTTATGGCCTCTTGTACACCCAGCTTGAACATCTGGTAGTTGTTATTGTACTGCTCCAGCTAGCACTTTTTTTAATGATCTTCAACAATGTTTTTCTGGCACGAGGTAGTAATGATATTTGATAATTTCCACATTCTTTTGGATCATCTTTCTTGGAAATAGGAGTATATATGGATCTCTTAAGTCAGTTGGCCAGGTAGTGTCCTCCAAATTTTCTGGCATAAACTGGTGAGCACATGTAGGATGCAGGCCTGCATCTGTTAGTTAAAACATGTCCATCAGTTCCTGTGGAATTATTCTTTGTTTATGCCTTCAGCCCACCTTGAACTTGACCCTTCGTTACTATTGGTTCTTTCAGTTTTTCAATATCAGTTCTTTTGGAACAGAGATTTTGTGTATTCCTTCCATCTTTTGTGGTTTCTTGGACCATTCAGGATGTTGGCCATAGCATCATGAAACAGTAGACACAGGCAGTTCTCAAAAATGTTGAAGAGCAGTGATGTAAATTTGAAAAC
>NW_006399879.1:9197682-9212077 GCF_000299155.1 Elephantulus edwardii | reverse complement strand
GTGCTTGTCAAAGCCAGTTCTGATTAACAGGTACGTCTTGAAAAAGTGTAGCAGTGATGCCTTGAAATTGATAAAAAATTCTGTATATGTCTGTGTGTGTCCAGCTAGACATAGAGATAGTCCACAGTTTTTTGTTTTGGTTTTTAAGAGCTCTTTCAGTGCTTTGCTGAAGTCACTGAGGAGCAGATTTTCCTCATGCACCTTGTCTATTGATGTGATTGTTAGAACCAAGGGTCTGAGGACGATGACATTGTTAATAATGTCTGTCTTCCCTTCGTCTGTATTGGCCTGTTGACTCTGTGGTGAGATTTTTGTTAATGTTGAAATGTACTTCATATTGAAGCCTGTAGTCATTGATTCTCTCAACAAGTGTCTTAAATCCTCCTTACTGCCAGTGAGCAGGGTTGTACTATCTGCATAACTCGGTTTGTTGATGAGTCTTTCTCAGATCCTGATCACACATTCCTCTTCATAAAGGTCAGTTTCTTGAGTGATTTGCTCTACCTGTTGTTGTTCTTAGTGGCCGTTGAGTTGAGTACTACTCATGGCTGAGAGGAATCTCTCCTCAAGAGGTTGAGAGGAGCCTGTCAGAATCTGTCCTCAGGGAAGAGGCAATTGTCTTTGGGCTGAGAGGAGTCTTTCCTCTGGGAAGGGAGAAGTCGTCTGTCCTCTTGAGAGAGAGCTGCCCTGTATTGAGGAAAGGAAGGTTGTTTTCTTTTTGCAACTCTAATCCTGAGTTTTTGGATCTTGAGTTATACTTTGTTCTTTCCTTTATCCGCTCGCTTGTAATTAAGATTTATGACTTTGTTTTGACACTGCAGTAGATTAACTCGTAGGAGAAGCAGAGAGCTCAGTGAGAGAAATGACTGGAATCTGAATTGGTTAAGAGTTGAGTTGTACCTCGTGGGAATCAGTATTAGGCTGGTCCTGGTCACTATTGTTGTTCATATGTGCCATTGAGGGTAACTCGGAATAGCCCTGTTAAGTATGGATCTGAAGGCTGCCCTATCTATGCCCTCATCATCATCTCTGATACAGTTGAACCTGTTATTATAGTCACTGTGTCAGTCCATCCTGTCAAGGGGCTTCCTCTCTTTTGCTGACCTACCTTTCTAAGCATAATGTCTTTTTGCAGGGACTAGCACCTCCTCACAACATGCCCAAAGTATGTGAGATGAGGCTTCACCATCCTTGCCTCTAAGGAAAACCCTGCATGCAATTTTTTTAATGACACACAGGTGTTTGTTATTTTGCCAATACATGAGATATGCATTCCTTTTCTCCAAAAGAAGGTATCGATTTCTTCTGTCACCTTCATTCATTGTCGAACTGTCATATACATTGAAGTAATTGAAAAGACCATGGTTTGATTTAGGCATATCTAAGTCTTCAAACTGGTATCCTTGCTCTTTAACACTTTGTAGAAGTCCTAGACAACAGATTTTCCAGTGCGACATGCCTTTTGATTTCTTGAATTTTGGTACCATTGGTGTTGATTGTGGATCCAAGTAAGATGAAATTGTTGACAACATAAATCCTTTATGCATCAATCATGATGTTTCCTATTGACGCAGTGGTGAGGATTTTTGTTTTCTGGATGTTGAGGTGTAATCAGTATTGAAGACTGTAGTCTTTGATCTTCTGCAGCAAGCGTTTAATCCTCCTCACGTTCCACATAGTACAGGTTATTTATGAGTCTTCCCGTAGCCCTCATGCCACATACTTCTTTACAAAATGTAGCTTCTCAAATGATTTGCCCAGTATACAGATTAAATAGGTTTGGAGAAAGGATGCAGCCTTCACACACACTTTCCTTAACAGAGAACTAACAGAAATCCAGGCTGGATTTTCGAAGAAGTCATGACATCAGGGATATCATTACTGCTATCAGATGGATTTTGGGTGAAAGCGGAAAATACTAGACAGAAGGATGTCTCTCTGTGCTTTATTGACCATGTGGAGACATTTGACTGTGTAGATATGTGGTGTTTGGTATAGCAAGTCAGTTCAAAATGGTTTTCCTAGGACATTGCCTTTGGCTTTGCCATGTATCTGGGTGGGAACATGCAAATAGGATGTGTTAGTTTATTCACAAGGAGATTGGCTAGTGTTGCCATTTGACTAGGTTTAAACTGAGCATGTTCAGTGACAGAAATTTGGGAATCTCAGTACCAGCAGAGAATATAAAGGTGTCCTTGGAACCAGAGATTCCTATGCCAGACAGCCAGGACCTATAGGAGAGCAACAGCAGCCACGGTGGAGAACCATAGACCAGTCCTGAAACAGGGCTGAAATGGGACTGCTGCCCTACAGGGCCAGAGCCAGGGGTTTTTACCTAAGCTTGCTGGAGGGGACTGGTGGGGAGAAAGGGATAGATACATAATTGGCAGGACTAATAGAGCTTTGTAGCACTGGCCTAAAGAGACAAGATTGAAGACTGAAGGACGTGCAAGCATGCTTTAGAAGCCGTCCTAACTGAGAAATTCTATCCAGTTGCCACTTGAATTATAACCTCTTAAGTTCTCTGATAAACCTTATAAGTGTAAATGTGGGTCTTTAACTCTGTGTACCTATTGCAGCAGATTTTGTACTGAATAGATCAGTTGGAATTAGTATAAAGAAGTGCAGGAACATGGGAGACATGTCTGACCTTGTCGGAATTGATTTTGTGTTGTGGTTGTTGATGGGGACAGTTTGCCCTTGTGGAGTTAGTAGGGATCGGAGATGGTCATCCTCATTCTACTCCTGCTCTTTTTATGAGATTACAAGTTATGGCTAACCTTGAGAAGAATGGGAATCCCAGAACACCTGAAAAGTGCTCATGCAAAACCAGTAACGAGACCAAGAGGCTGTTGACTACTGGAAACACTACATGGTTATGTTTGTTGTTGTTATGTGCCACCAAGTCACTTGGGACTCATAGCAACCCTGTGTACAACAGCCCTAAACTCTGCTCTGTCCTGTACCAATCACACCATCTCCGATACACCCATCCCAGTTACCCCAGTCACTGAATCAATCCACCTCATAGAGGGCCTTCTCCTCCTGTGCCGTCCCTCCACCCTCCCAAGCGTGATGTCCCTCTCCAAGGACCGGTCCCTCCTTACAGCATGTCCAAAGTATGTTAGACAGAGGCTCAGAATCCTAGCCTCCAAGGAGCCTCCTGGTGTGACCCTTTCCAGGATGAATCTGTTTGTTTTCCTAGCTGTCCATGGTACCGTCAATACTCTCCTCCAGCACCACAGCTCAAAGGCATCAATTCTCCTTCTATCCTCCCTAGTCATTGTCCAACTCTCTGATGCATAACAAGTGATTTCAAAGACCATGGCCTGTATCAGATGCACCTTAGTCTCCGGACTGACACCATTGCTCTTCAGTACTCTGGAGAGGTCCCTAACAGCAGACTTTCCCATGGCAATACGCCTTTTAATTTCCTGGCTACTGGTACCAAGAGTGTTGACTGTGGAGCCAGGCAAACTAAAGCTGTGAATAATCGCAATCTCTTCACCATCCATCCTGATGCTGCCAATTGGCCCAGTGGTGAAAATCTTTGCCTTCTTGACATTGAGCCTCAATCCGTATTGGAAGCTGCAGTCCTTGACCCTCTGCAGCAAGTGCATGAGGTCCTCCTCAGTTTCAGCAAGCAGGGTTGTGTCATCTGCATAACGCAGATTGTTGATAGATCTTCCACCAATCTTGACCCTACATTCCTCCTCTTAGAGCCCAGCCTCCCAGATAATCTGTTCTGCATACAGGTTGAAAAGGTATGGAGACAGGACACATCCCTGGCATACGCCCTTCCCAATTTTGAACCATGCAGTGTTTCCTTGCTGTGTTCTGGTGACTGCCTCTTAGTCCAAGTATAGGTTTCTCATTAGCACGATCAAGTGTTCTGGGATTCCCATTCTTCTCAGAGTCAGCCACAGTTTGTTGTGATCCACACAGTCAAACGCCTTTGCATAGTCAGTGAAACACAGATATACATTCCTGTGGTATTCCCTGCTTCTGCCAAGATCCATCTAACATTAGCTATAATATCCCTAGTACCACGACCCCTTCTAAACCTCATTGTGGCCCATATACAGAACAAAACCCTGCCTAATCTTAGTCACCATCACAGTCTCTGATATCCCTAAATCTATTGGACAATCTTGTTGATGATCTATCACTCTGACGCTCCATATTTACAAGCATGATATAATTTCTAGGGACTGACCCCTCCTGATAATATATCCAAAACATGTGAAGCAAAGAAAAAAACATCTGGTATATCCAAATATTGGATAATATATCCAAAACATGTGAAGCAAAAAAAAAAAAATTATTATACTTACTCCAAGACTGATTTGTTTGTGCTTTTGGTAGTTCATGGTATATGTCTTATTCTTCATCAGTTTCACAATCTAAAGGCATCAGTTCTTCTTTGTTCTTAATCATTGTGTAACTCATATGCATATGAGTCAATTAAAAATGCTGTGGCTTGGCTCAAGAGCACCCTAATATATAAAACGACATCTTCGTATTATGCTCTTTAAAGAAGTCTGTTATATGAGATTTGCTCAGTGCAGTAAGTAATTTGATTCCTTGACCACTGGCTTCCAGGAGTGTTGATTGTGGATCCAACTTAAGTAAAACCCTTGGCAGATTCAGTATTTTCTCCATCTGTCATGATGTTGCCTCTTGGTCCTGATCCAGGTCATTACCCCTCCCAAAGTTAGACAGGTTCACATGGTACTCCACCATTTTATATTGACAACAGCAGTGATAATCATGGAGCCCCTGGGAGACACAAACAGTTAAGCACTTGACTGCTAACTGAACGGTCAGAGATTTTAGCCAGGCCAGAGATACCTGGGACCAAGAGCTTGGTGGGAGGTTTCTGGAAGGTCATGAGCATGAACACCCAGTGATGCACAATTCTCTGACATGTGGACTTAACCGTGAGTCAGAATCCATAGCAACAGGTGATGGCTGAAACGGGCATCTTTTCATGTACTAGTTGGGCTTTGAATATTCTTTTTGGTAAAGTGTCTGTCCTTGCCTCTAGAACAATAACCAGTGCTACGATAGATAAAGACTGAAATTGTGAGTGATTTTTATCTTACTTGGATCCATAGTCAACACTCTTGGTACCGGCAGTCAGGATATCAGGAGACATTTGCATTGGCAAGTCTACAGTCAGGGACCTCTCCAAATTGTTGTTGATTGCCGTCAAGTCAAGCACGACTCATAGCAACTGTGTGATCAAAAGACCTAATGCCTTTCCATAACTATTATCATTTCTCCAAGTTCATAGAGTTTTCAGAGGCATGTGGTTTAGGAAGTGGATGCCACTCCTGCTTCCAAACCTGTTTAACAACTGGGAGCTCCACCAAACACTGTCCACATTGGGAAAACTCCAGTGGCACAAGGTTCATCATCATAGCAAACCCAGGCTTTTTCTTACAACACATTGACAAAAAGTGATGTGCAAAGTGGAAGAGTGTTCCTCCAGATATAATAGCACTAGTCTCATTTAGCAATGGTTAAGTGTCATTAAGTCGAATACTATTCAGAATAAGCTTTGCACAAAAGACCTGAACTCTGTTCTATAACTAACATCACTTCTGTACATTTAGAGAGTTTAAAGAGTTTGTAGAGTTTCCAGAGGCATCTAGTTTAGGAAGTGGATGTCACTCCTGCTCCCCAGCATGAATCAATCTCTCCAAATTGGGAGTAATGATATCAATTTGAAGATAAAGGTGCACCTAATTCAGGAAAGCTGGACAGTGAATAAGGATGACAGACTTGATAACTCTGAGGTGTGGTGGTAGAGAAGAGTACTGAATATCCCATAGCAAGAACAAAAGAATAGCAGCTTACAGGCTTGGAGAAAATGCAGCCAGATTTTCGTTGGAGGCAAGAATGACAAAACTTCTTCTCATATACTTTGGGCATGTTGCTAGGAAAGCTGTTCTTTGAAGAGGAAGATCATACTTGCAGAGGTGAAGGGTCAGCAAAAGAGGAAGATCTTCATTGAGATGGATGGACATGGTGACTGCAACAGTGGGCTCAAGTGTGTTGGGAATGGTGAAGATGGCACAGGGTAGGACACGGTCCAGACCTTTCGCTGTCTTAGGGTTACTGTGAGTCATAATCAACTGGATGACACCTAACAACACTCAAATACATGGTCCAAGAAATTTTTATCCAAATATTGTTGATAAAGGTTTTCAATAAAGAGAACTATTTCATTTTTAAAATAGTGGTTTGGGTGAGTGCTTACAGAACAAATTAGGGTTTTTTCACCTTTACTTGTTTCGTAGCATGCAGTTTCCTCAGTGTAACTGCGCTCTTCTCAGTTCATCTGAGGATTTCCATATGCTTTTATACAATCCATACACTCTTACGGATCCATAGCTTCTCTCTGTTTGTGACCCTTGCCTGTTACAAATCAACTTCTCCTTTTCTGGTCCACACCTCTGTTACATCCTTTTCTGTATACACTTTCTCTCTGTTACTGATCCACAACATTATTACAGAGCCATGTATTTTCTCTATGTTACTGATCCGTTCCTTCTATAACAGATCAGTAATACTCTGTACCTGATCCACATCTTCTCACTGTTCGTGATCCACATCTTTTTTTTGTTGCTCCTCCGCTTCTTTCTGTTCTTGATCCACAGATTCTCTCTGTTCCTAATCCACAACTTCTCCCTGTTTCTGATCCACATCTTCTCTCTCTACCTGATCCAGACCTTCTTTCTGTACCCGGTCCACAGCTTCTCTCTGTTCCTGATCCAGACTTCATCTCCTTTCTGCTACTGATCCACACCTTCTTTCTATTACTAGCTCATGTCATTTCTGTATTATTTCTCTCTGTTATCTGCTATATCTTCTTTGTTATTGATCTAGATCCTCTGTTACTGATTATACCTTCACTGTTCCTGATCCTCATTGTCTCTGATACTGATTTGTACTTTCTCCCTTTTGCTAACCCACACCTGTTGCTCTCTCCTAATTATAGCACCTTCCTGTCCTTTTATCAGTCAGTGGAAAGATCTTTCACGGTTTCATCTTGACTATTGAGTTTGCTCCCCTGCCTGAAATCTATGTGTAGCTTGTTCCCGTGCCTGATTGCCTTGCTCATGATCTCCAGCCCCCAAGATTGGGTGTTCTGTTCTGTGCACACTTGCTTCTTCATGAACAGACTTGGTGTCGTGACCTGGGCTACATGTTCGTACTTTCTGATCTAATTCTGGGCTGCTTCTTCCCACAGGCATTGATGACAGGGAGTCTGCCTGGTTTTGTGGATGTCATCAGGAACCTTAATTCTCCAGTGCTGCTGGAAGACAATGTGATTAAACAGGCAAAAGCTGCTGGAAAAAGAATGATCTTTTATGGAGATGAAACATGGGTTAAATTATTCCCCAAGCATTTTGTAGAATACGACGGAACCACCTCTTTTTTTGTGTCAGATTACACAGAGGTGAGTTTTTACAACAAGGAAAACATGTTAGACTAGGTGAAACCCACAACCCTCACTGTGTAGGAAGCAGCACTCACTCTGTGCAGCTGCTAGCATGTTGGGGATAAGTATGGAAAGATTTTGCAGATCACTCTTTACTGCTGTCAGTGGCTGTAGCATCATGGATAGTACAAAAGGTCAGGAAGGCCTGGAAGGGCTGGTGCTCATGGGCAGGACTTTCCCAAGTGGACACAGTGAGGTGGCAGAATCTGGAGAGAACTGGCCTGTAGACCTCCAGGGCCTGCCTACCTGGTACCCGGAGAAACGTTTGAGTATACTGGAAGTGGATGAGGACCCTAGTGTCTCAGAGGTGTGTCTTGGTGCCCAGTGTCATGGAATTTCTTTGTGGGAAGGAGCGGCTGGCTGAGGGTCTAGACTGTCAATATGGAGACCTGGTCACTGAGTGCTGGTTTTCTCCCCAAGTCAGCCTTCTTGTGGCCCTAGTTCCCACAGCTGTCCATTGTCTGCCTTGGCCTGCTTCTATTCCACCTTGACATGGTCCCTCAGTAGCTCTCAGTCCACAGTTTCTCGGTGATGGCCGGCACTCCTTTGGTCTCAGTGGGAATTCCCAGAAATGGGCCTCATTTGTCCAGACAACCTTCACTGGTATCTTTTCACCTCCCATGGGCCCTGTCTTGGAAAGAGTCCCGAGTGTTGACCCACCTTGCCAGATTGCTGGGCAGTGATGAGCAAGGACGCACCAGGTGAGCATTTGTGTGCACCTTCAAGGTTGACAACAACGTCACGAGGCATTTGGAGAAAGTATTGAAAAGAGAAGACTGGGATGTGCTGGTCCTGCACTACCTGGGGCTGGACCACATCGGTCACCTCTCAGGGCCTAACAGCCCCCTGATCGGGCACAAGCTTAGTGAGATGGACGGCGTCCTCATGAAGATCCACATGGCACTGCTGTCAAAGGTGAGGTGGAGCTGTGATCCTAGGAGAAACCCTAAGAGGCAGAGTGTTGGCATGTCCCTGCTGACTGACCTCAGGCCATATTCCAGGCCACTTGAGTGTGTTGACTGTACTTGGCATGTAATCTTACCAGCAGTCTTATTACAGAGGAGGGACCATCAGGCTCTCCCTCCATCTCTGCACCCATTCAGCGTCTGCCTGCTGCCGTCTGTCACTATAGCTGTCCTGGGCGAGCACTCAGGTCACTTCTGTGAAACTGGCTCCCTGCCTACATGAGCTGACCTATCCAGGATAGACAATACAGAAAGCCTGGTGTGTAAGAAAGAAACAGTGAGAAGGGTTCTGAGAATGGTTGGTGCCACGGAAAGGCCTCCTTGAGAGGACCTGTGGTGCTTGTCAGGGCTTGAAGGAGGAAAGCTGTGAAGACGACTCCAGAGCAGAAGTTCCTGTTGGGCAAGATAGAATAATGTGTCCAGGGAGAGGCATATCTAAGGAGGGGTCATCAGAAAGGATAGTGAGAATGGCCCAGGGAGGCCTGTATTCAGTAAGAGATTAGTCAGAGGAAGAAGGTATCCAATGAGGGTGGCGCAAGAAGAGATGTCCAGTGAGAGGGTAGTTTGAGGAGGGGTGTGTCCAGTGAAAGGGTGGTTAGCAGAAAGGCATATCTAAGGAGTAGCAAAGAGCTGTACAGCTGGATGGGAGCCCCGTGGGGTCGGTCCTATGGGGTTTGTGCTAATCCTCAGGACCTTCCTGAGAGGTAGCTCCTGCTAGCCTCTCCATTTGACTGATGAGTAAACGTAGACACAGGCATGTGGTACCCAAGGTCCCACAGCTCAGACAGGCAGAGGCAGAAGTCAGAGCGAGCTTCTGCTTACAGGGCCTGACTGATGTCCTGGCAGGTGCTTTCTGTTCCCTCTGTGATGCTATTTGGCTTTCAGCCTCTGGTAAACTCGTGGAGAAGAGGGGGATGTATCTGGAGTGAGCTCAGGGTGGAGTTGGAATCAGAAGGGGGCTCCTCCTCTGGCTGCAAGCACTCATGATGTTTCTTCTGACTTGCAGGAAAGAGCAGCTACCTTGCCCACCTTGCTAGTTCTCTGTGGGGATCACGGGATGTCTGAGACGGGCAGTCACGGGGCCTCATCCTTGGAGGAAGTGAGCACGCCGCTGGTGCTGGTCAGCTCAGCCTTTGTGAGGAAGTCTGGTGAGCCCTAGGGAACATTGAGTGTTTGAGCATACTTTATTTTTCTGGTTCATGTGTTGTGTGCTGTTGAGTCAGAACTGACTCACAGCTGACTGTGCAGCAGGTTAGCATACTGTAAATCCCATGAGAGGGCATTTCTGTCTCCTTTGGAGCAAATGGTGGATTTGAAACACCTGCCCTTGGATCCCAGTGCAATACCTTGCCACTAAGTTCCCAGAGCTCCTAGACTATTTCATATAGTCTGAATTTAATCAATGAAAAGTATGTTTTAGAAGCTGCGTAAGACAAATATTCTTACCTAAATGTCCAAGATGCATTAAAAGAAGATGGAAGGAGTACAAGGACTGTCTGTGTCAAAAAGAATTGGCTGACATAGAAGAATTTCATGAAACAACGTATGATCAAAAGGCAGTGATTATGCAGAAGGACGTTCAGGCTGCTCTGAAGAAGTTAACACAGCAAAAGGCCCAGGAATTGATGGAATACCAATTAACATATTTCAACAGACAGATGCTGCCCTGGATGATCGCACCAGGTTGTGCCAAGAAATTTGGAGGGCAGCTACCTGCCAAGCTGATTGGAAGAGATTCATATTTGTCCGCCTTCCAAAGAAGGACAACCTGAGAGAGTGGAAATTATCAAACAATATCATTATTATCACTCGCAAGCAAAATCTTACTGAAGATTATCCAGAAATGACAAGAAATACAGGCTGGGTTTAGAAGACGCTGTGGTACCAAAGACATTATCTCCAATATCAGATGAATCTTGGCTGAAAGCAAAGAGTACCAGAGGAACGTCTGTCCGTATTTCATTGACTATGCAAAGGCATTTGACTGGATCACAACAAAGTGTGGCTAACCTTGAAACAAGAATGGGAATCCCAGAACTCTTGATTGTGCTTATGCAGAACCTATATTTGCAACAGGAAGCAGTTATCAGAACAGAACAAGGAAGTACTGCGTGGTCCAAAATCCGAAAAGGAGTGCATCAGAAATGAATCTTATCTCCACACCTTTTCAATCTATGCAGAACAGATAATTTGGGAGGCTGGACTTTATGATGAAGAATATGGCATCATATTGGAGGAAGACTCTTAACAATCAACATTATACAAATGACATAACCTTGTTCACAGCAGCTGAGGAGGACCTGAAGCGTTGCAGCACAAGGTCAAAGACTGCAGTTTTCAGTATACTTTGAGGTGCAACATCAAGAGGACAGTGGTTCTCACCCACTGGGCCAATGGATAGCACCATGATAGATAGAGAAGAGATGGAGATTGTTAACAATTTCACCTTGCTTGGTTCCACAGTCACTTCTCTTAGCAGCAGTAGTCAAGAAATCAAAAGGTGAATTACTCAAAGGAAAGCAGCCATCAGTGACCTCTCCAAAGTGCTGAACAGCAGCTATATCAGTCTGTAGACTAAGGTCTGCCTGATTCTGGCCATAGTCTTTGCAATTAATTGCTGTGCATTAGAGAATGGGCCAATGATCAAAAATGTCAGAAGAATACTTGAGGCCTTGGAGTTGTGGTGCTGGAGAAGAGTATTGACTGTACCATAGACTATCAAGAGAACAAATAGGTTCATTCAGAAGACTGCAACCAGGCTGCCTCTTGGAGGCAAGGATTTTGAAGCTCTGCCTCACATCCTTTGGCCATGTGACCAGGAGGGACCAGTCCCTGGAGAAAGACATCATGCTTAGAAGGGTGGAGGGACAGTGCAGAAGAGGAAGACCCCAGATGATAGTGACTGACACAGTAACTGGGGTGATGGAGGTAGGTGTGTCAGAGACAATGAGACTGGCTTAGGATAGAGCAGAGTTCAGAGCTTTTGTACATAGGGTCACTATGAGTTAGAGGCAACTCAGAGGCACATAACAACAGTGTAAAGGTTGTTGATTGTGAATCCAAGCAAGATGACATTACCAACCTTAATCTTTTCTCCATCTATCATAATGCTGCCTATTGGCTTGGTGGTAAGGATCTTTGTTTCCTTGATGTTCAAATACAATCCATATTGAGGATTACAGTCCTCAGTTTTGGTGAGTAAGTCATCTGCATAGTGTCGGTTGTTGATGTCTTCCTCCAATCCTGATGCCACATTCTTCTTCGTAAAGTCCAGCTTCTCAGATGATCTGTACAACATACGGATTGAAAAGGTGTGGAGAAAGAGTACATCCTGATTTCACTCCAGTCTTGATTTTGAACCATGCAGTTATCCTTTGCTCTGTCAGACAACAGCATCTTGGTGTAAGTTTCACATGAGCACAATCAAGTGTTCTGCGCTTCCAATTCTTCTCAATGTTAGCCACAGTTTGTTATGATCTATGCAATCAGATGCCTTTGCATAGTCAATAAAATGCAAATAGGCATCCATCTGGTATTCTCTGCTTTTAGCCAAGATCCAACTGACGTCAGCAATACTATTGCCATAGGGATTTATTCATTGTACATGCCTTTTATAAAAAAACAAATAGTGGGGGAGCTCTGGTGGCCTAGTTGCAAGAAGCTACACTGAAATCCCAGAGGTGCGCAGTTCGAGTCCACCAGATGCTCTGCTGGAGAAGGGGGACAGTCTCCTCCTGTACCAGTCAGATCTTATTTGATGGTACACACATACACACACACACTAAACACCAACAAAAACCATAAATGGCACCTATACACATGGACCTCACTTGATGGACTACACAGGAATCAGCTTGATTATATCTGTGAAAAAATTGTTGGAGATGATCAGTATCAGCTGTGGAAGCCAAGCCACGTGCTGACTGGAGCAGATCATCAATTTCTCATGCAAAAATTCAACTTGAAGCTAAAGGAAATTACAGCAAAGCCAGAACAAAATGAGTCTGTCTCATCTGAATTTAAAAACCATCTCAAGAAAAGATTAGAGGCATTGAATATTAATGAATGAAGATCAGATGAGCTGTGGAATATGAGAGATATCATCCATGAAGAAAACAGAAGGTCATTACAAAGACAGAGGAGGAAGAAAAGACCAAAAGAAATGTCAGAAGAGACATTCTGAATATTGTACTAGACTCTCCAAAAACAAAGGGAAGAATTGAGAAAGTTGAGTTGAACAGAGATGACAAAGGGCAGCTCATGAAGACAAAGTATTATAATGAAATGTGTACAGAACTAGTCAAAACATCAAAAGAGAACTTACTCAACATTTCTTAAGCTAAAGGAAATGAAGAACAAATTCAAGCCTCTGTAAGAGTTTTAATACTTAAAGATGCTATGGGCAAAATATTGAGTGATCCAAGGATCAAAGAAGCATCGAAAGAATACAAAAAGTCACTTTATCAGAATGAATTGGCTGATAGAGAACCATTTCAGGCAGTAGCATATAATCAAGAACCAAACATAATAAAGGAGGAAGTTAAGCTGCTCTTAAGGATGGGGGGGGGACCCCAGGAATTTATGGAATGCCAATTGACATATTTCAACAAACACATGCATTCCTAGATATGCTCATCAGGTTGTGCCAAGAAATTTTGAGGACAGCTGTCTGGAAAACTGACTGGAAGAGATCCATAGTCCATAGTTGTTGTTATGTGCCAACGAGTCGCCTGTGACCCATAGCAACCCTATATACAGCAGCTCTGAACCCTGCCCTGACCCAAGCCAGTCTCACTAATTCTGAAACCCCAACCCCTATTGCTCCAGTCACTGTATCATTCCATCTCATCTGGGGTCTTCGTCTTCTGTGTTGTCCCTCCACCCTTCCAAGGATGGTCTGTCCTGGCCAGGTGGCCAACATAGTGAGACGGAGCTTCAAAATCCTAGCCTCCAAGGAGAAATTTGATTTCTTGCTCTCCAAGACAGACCTATTTGTTTTCTTGGTGGTCCATGGTATGTTCAAGACTCTTCTCTAACATCACAATTCAAAGGCATTGATTCTTCTTTTGTCATCCTTAGTCATTGTCCAGCTCTCTGATGCATAGCAAGTAATTGCAAAAACCATAGCCTGGATCAGGCACACCTTAGTCTCTAAACTGACATCATTGTTGCTTTCAGTATTCTGGAGAGGTCCCTGATAGCAGATTTTCCTAATGCAATTCATCTTTTGATTTCCTGACTGCTGGTGCTAAGAGTGTTGATTGTGGAAATGTGCAAGCTGTAATTGTTAACAACCTCAATCTCTTCTCCATCTATCATGGTACTGCCAGTTGGCCCAGTGCTGAGAATCTTTGTCTTCTTGATGTTGAGCTTCAGTCCATATTGAAGACTCCAGTCCTTGACCTTCTTCAGCAAGCGCTTCAGGTCTTCTTCAGTTTCAGCAAGCAAGGTTGTGTCATTTGCATAAAGTGGGTTGTTGATAAGTCTACTTCCAATCCTGATGCCACATTCCTCCTCATAAAGCCCTGCTTCCCAAATGAACTGTTCTGCATAGATTGAAAAGATATGGAGAACAGGAGGTATCCTTTCCTTTTCTGATTTTGAACCATCCAGTATTTCCCTGCTCTGTTCTGAGGACTGCTTTCTGGTCCAGGTATAGGTTTTGCATTAGCACAATCAAGTGCTAGGATTCCTATTTTCCTCAAGGTTAGCCACAAAAGCCTTTGCATAGTCAATGAAACATAGATAGACATTTCTTTCTTTCTTTTTTTTTTAAACAGAGGTTTTGGATTTCCATTCATTCATTGCTGCGATTTTCTCCCTGCCCACCCCTCCCCACCAGCTCGCTTCCCCCTCGGAAGAGAGAAAAAAAAATTCCTTCATTAGTATACAATTCCCACGTCCCTTCCCCCCACCCCCC
>NW_006399879.1:9174694-9191472 GCF_000299155.1 Elephantulus edwardii | reverse complement strand
ACAAAAGTTATGATTCAATTCCTATTGTCCACGCCGCACCTCAGACCCTCCAGGTTTTAGTGGGCTAAAGAGAATTCAGCCGATTTCCCCACTTGCCTTTTTCCTTTCAGGTGAATCTCAATGCAGCTCAGCTCAGCTAGTGGATTCCAGCTTTTGCTGGGTCCGCGACGGGACCGCTGCGGGACCGCTGCAGGGCAGGCAGGCAGGGCTCCGGTTTTTAAAACTTCTAAAATAATGTATTAGCAAAAGTTCTGATTCAAAATCCTGCTGTTCACCTCACGCTGTGATGGTCAGTCTCTGTGGAGCGTAAAGTACTCTCTGGTATCCTCTCTACGCAGGCTGCTATCCCTCTGGCTCTTCACACTGTGCTCTCCACCTCCGCCATCTTCCCGGAATCCAAGATAGACATTTCTCTGGTACACTTTGCTTTCTACCAAGATTCATCTGACATTGGCAATAATGTCTCTAGTACCACGACCTCTTCCAAACCCAGTTTGTATTTCTGGTAGTTCTCTGTCAGTGTACTGTTTCAGTTGTTTCTGGATAATCTTCAGCATGATTTTGCCACTGCGTGATATGAGTGTTACTGTTTGGTAAGTTCCACGCTCTGTCAGGTCACCCTTTTTTGGAATGGGAATAAATATGGATCTCTTCCAGTCAGTTGTCCAAGTAGTTGTCCTCCAGATTTGTTGGCACAACCTGGTGAGCACATTCAGGGCAGCATCTGTCTGTAGAAATTTGTCAGATGATATTCCATGAATTCCTGGGGCTTTATTTTTTGCTAAGTCCTTCAGAGCAGCCTGAACTTCCTCCTTCATCACCATTGCTTCTTGATCATATGTTGTTTCTTTAAATTCTTCTGTGACAGCCATTTCTTTTTGGTACAAGGACTCAGTATACTCCTTCCATCTTCTTTTAACGTTCCCTGAATCATTCAGTATTCTGTCCATAGCCTCCTTAAGCATTGCAACTCATGGCTTGAATTTGTTCTTTAGTTCCTTCAGCTTAAGAAATGCTGAGCGAGTCCAGCCCCTTTGATATTTCTGACTCCAGTTCCTGCACATTTCGTTATAATACTATGCCTTGTCTTCTGAGCTGCCCTTTGAAATCTTCTGCTCAGCTCCTGAACTTCTTGCTTTCTTCCCTTTGCTATGGCTTCTTGGCACTATAGTGCTATATTCAGAGTCTCTTCTGACATCCACCTCGATCTTTTCTTCTTCTTCCATTTTCTTAATGACCTTTTGCATTCTTCGTAGATGATATTCTTGATATCTTCCCACAGCTCATCTGGTCTGTATTCATTAATGTCTGTATTATTAATTAGTGTTCAAGGCTTCAAACCTATTCCTAAATTGGTTTTTAAATTCAGGGAGGATAGACTCAAGATCAAATTTTGATTCCTATGGATATGATTTAACCTTCTTTAGCTTTAATTTGAACTTGCATATGAGTAGTTAATGGTCTGTCTGTTCCATAATGAGCACATGGCCTAGTTTTCACTGCTGATATTGATCTTCTCCAATATTCCTTCCACAGATGTAATCTGTCTGATTCCTGTAAATACCATCAGGTGAAACCCATGTGTATAGCCTGTGTTTATGTTTCTTATAGAAGGTATTTATAAATAAATCATTGATTGTGCAAAATTCTATCATTCTATTCCCAGCCTCATATCTCTCTCCAAGTCCATATTTTCCAACTACTGATCCTTCTTCCTGGTTCCCAACTTCCGCATTCCAGTCACCCATAATAGACAATGTAAATACAGGAGTAGTTTAAGGTTGTTGTTGTGTGTACTATTGAGCTGGAACAGACTCATAGTTGATGCTCCAGCAGTTTTTCAGCTGCAGTCATTCACATGCAAGGAAATTGCCCATCTCTTTTCACAGAGCTGCTGGCAGGGTGGCAGTACAGTTCCTTATCACTAAGCCACCAGAGCTCCCTAAGTAGTCCCGTGTAGATAACTCTTGCTGTTACTAGGTACCATCTCATTCAAACAAATTAAACTGACCTTTCACCTGGTTTTCAAAGGTTGAAAATAGCATGGGAAAAGATTGCCCATCTTTCTCCCAAGGAGCAGCTAATCAGTTTTAACTGTTTCAGTTGGCAACATAATTCCTTATCCACTAGGCAACCAGAGCTCCCTTAAGAAACACTTCAGTAAGAAAATACAGAAATTTGAGAAGAAAATACAGACAGTAACATTGGAATGGAAAAGGCCTCTCTAAGTGTAACTGAAAATTAGACCAGGTGTTGATTGTGGAACAGACCATCAACCACTCATATGGAAGTTCAAATTAAGCTAAAGAAAGTTAAACCCACAGGAACCAAAATTAAACCTTCAGTCTTTCCCTCTTGAATTTAAAAACCATCTCAGGAGCAGGTTTGGGGCTTTGAAACTAATAAATGCATACTAAGTGAGCTGTTGGAGGATATAAAAAATATCATCCATAAAGAATGTAAAAGGTCATTATGAAAATGGAAGAAGACGACAAAACTGAGGTGGATGTCAGAAGAGACTGAATATTGCACTATAGTGCCAAGAAGCCATAGCAAAGGGGAAAGGGCAAGAAGTTCAGGAGCTGAACAGAAGATTTAAAAGGGCAGCTCGAGAAGACAAAGTAAAGTGTTGTGAAATGTGTAAAGAGCTGCAGACAGAAAATAAGTAGGGCTGAACTAGCTTGGCATTTCTTAAGCTGAAGGAACTACAGAACAAATTCCAACTGCACATTGCAATACTTAACAGACGCTTTGAGCAGAATAATGAATGATCCAGGAAGCATCAAAAGAAGAGCAGGCCAGGGGCCATGGAAGTTAGAATATGCTTAAGAGTATGTAACAACTCTTACCTAATAAAAAGTAGTAAATTAAAAAAAAAAAAGAAGAAAATGATGGAAGGAGTACACAGAGTCCCTGGGCCATAAAGAGTTGACTGACACAGAAGTGTTTGATGAAACAATGTATGACCAAGGGGCAGTGGTGATAAAGGAGGAAATTCAAGCTATTCTGAAGAAATTGGCAAAAACAAGACCTCAGGAATTAATGGCGTATCAGTTGACATTTTTCCACACACATATGCTGTCCTGGACATGCTTACCAGCTTGTGCCAAGAAATCTGGCGGAAAATTACTTGGCCATCTGACTGGAAGAGATCTATATTCCTATTACATAAAAAAGGTGACCCAGTATAATGTGGATATTATCAAACATCAAACAATAGCACCAGTATCATACACGAGCAAAATCCTGCTAAAGATTCTAAAAACAAATGTCAGGAACAGTACATTGAAAGAGAACTATCAGAAATACAAGCCAGGTTAAGAAGAAGCCATGGCATTAGACACTTTTGTCACCAATGTCAGATGGATCTTGGTTGAAAGCAAAGATTAGCAGAGGAATGTCTGTCTGTTTCATTGACTATGCAAAGGCATTTGACTGTGGGCCACAACAAATTGTGTCTAACTTTGAGAAGAATGGGAATCCCAGAACACTTGATTGTGCTCATGCAAAACCTGTACTTGAACCAAAAAGCAGTTGTCAGAATAGAGCAAGGACACTACATGGTTCAAAATCAGGAAAGGAGTGCATCAGGGATGCGTCCTCGTTCCACACCTTTCCTCTCTATATGCAGAACACATCATTTAGTAAGCTAGGCTTTATGAGGAGGAATGTGGCATCAGGATTGGAGGAAGACTCAACAACCTGCGTTACGCAGATGATATAACCTTGCTTTCCGAAATTCAGAACGACCCAAAACATTTGCAGCAGAAAGTCAAAGACTGTAGTCTTCAATATGGATTACAACTCAACATCAAGAAGACAGATTACCACTGGGCCACTTGGCAGCACCGTGATAGGTGGAAAAGAGAGTAAGATTGTTAACAATTTCAGCTTGCTTAGATCCAAAATCAACAGTCTTGGCACCAACAGTAAGGAAATCAAAAGATGAATTGCATTGGAAAATTCTGCTGTCAGGGACCTTTCCAAGTGCTAAAGAGTGGTGATGTGAGTCTCGGGAGTGAGTTGCAACTGATCCAGGCCATGGTCTTCACAGTCACTTACTCTGCATCAGATAGCTGACTGAGGATAACAGAAGAATTGACTCTTTTGAGTTGTGATGCTATAGAACAGTAAGGAACATATATACCATGGATCTCCAAAAGAACAAACAGATCTAGCCTGGAGAGGGTGAAACCAAGCTGCTCCTTGGAGCCAAGGATTTTGAAGTGCCATCTCACAAACTTTGGTCACATGGCCAGGAAGGACCAGTCCTTGCAGAGGAACATCATGCTTGGAAGGGTGGGGGGGGCAGCACAGAGGTGGAAGACCCTGCAAGAGATGGATTGACACAGTAAGGTATTGGGAGTAGGTGTGTTGGAGACAGTGAGACTGGCTCAGGATAGGTCAGGGTTCAGAGCTGTTGTGCATAGGGTCTCTATGAGTTGAAGGCAACTCGAAGACACATAACAATAACACTGTAACAATCATAACTAGTAGCCCAGAGCCATTACTGAAGGTCTGACCAGGGAAGGTTAGTAAATTTGGCCAAATGTAAAAGGACTCTCCTACGCTATCAAAAACTACCACAAAGTAAGGTCTGCTCTAGTGCTGGAGAATGGGTTAGCTACTTGCCCTTTTGGAAATAGCCCACACTCCCCCTTCATTCCTGTGAGAACTCTTGCCCTGTTCCTGCTTATCTCTACACAGGGTGAAAACCTGAGATTTTCCTCTAGACCAGTGCCCAGGGACCCTGCCACAGCATCCTGCCAGCTTCGCCGGACCATTGAGAGGGCTATCTGTCAACATCGGTTAGAGAAACTGCCCCCATTGAACTTGGTCATACCTTTTGCTGGCCAGGAGCCCCTGAGAATGGAGTGCATTCAGGTTATTTGTATGTATATGGACAAAGCAACACTTGGATTGCACAGCACCAAGAGAGACCAGCATACCACATGTCCACACTCCCTTTATACCCCTACAGAAGGACTTTTCCTCACAACTTCTGGCCATACCCCATCCCCTAAGCAGAATGAACACTGAAGGTCGTGCTTTAGTCTCTCCAGAACAAAGAAACAGGCTTCTTCAGGAACAGCACTGTGACAGATGTAGAATGGGTATTCTGTAAATGGACACAGATGAAAACAGGAAGTGCTTCTCTCCTAGACAAGTCTATCCCACTTGGTTTGGAGAGAGGAGTGATTAGACTTGAATTTGTCCTAGAAGCTCCAAGTCCTGAGTGACCAATCTGACGCTTTCTAGAAGCTCCCACCTAACACCCTGTTCTCTTTCTTTTAGGTGACATCAGACGTCCCAGGCATGTCCAGCAGACTGATCTAGCAGCTACACTGGCCATAGCACTGGGCTTGCCAATTCCAAAGAACAGTGTGGGACGACTTTTATTTCCAATTGTGGAAGGAAAACCAATGCGAGAACAGCTAAGATTTTTACATTTAAATACGGTGCAGCTTAGCAAGTTGTTGCAAGAGAATGTACCACTGTATGAAAAAGGTAAATCTGTTGACGTTTGACTTCTGCTCAGGCTTGATATTTCTTCTGAACAGTGTGGAGTTTCTGTGTGTGCGTGTGCACGCGTGTCCGTGTGTGTAGAAAGCACTGCTGAAGTCCTGTCCTCATCACAGGTCTCATCCTGTTCTCACGGAACCAGAACAGTCACGCTTAGCTGCACATGGCTTTATCTGAATGACATTCTTGCATACACTTCCTGCTGTCTCCCCTCCTCTTCTCACCTCCTCTCCTCCCTCCTTTTCCCTCTTCTTACCCTTCCTCCTCCTCCCTTCTCTTGGGATAGTTAATTATCTTTACTTCTTTCAGGAAGTCTCCATCCCTTTGATATGGCACAGAAAGGAGTCATTTTTTTTCATTCTCATTTAATCCCATGAATTGAAGAAGACGACACACCTCTACCCCTGGGGCTCTTGACCTTTTTTGAGAATGGTTCCCAGATCCCCCCTTTCTAGCTGTGGCTGATATCATTTCACACTCATACTTGATGTCCTCACTGAAGCTGAATTTTTCCACTAGAAAACCCTTTTCCCTTGGACCTGAGTAAGGCTCTGTGTCCTAGTGAACCTTTTCATTCCTGAAACTTCTGAATTATATGTGAAGCTGTTGGGTGTCTGTGTGTTCCACTAACAATATATATTTACTGAAAGTGGGAAAAATATTGGGGTTTTTTTGTTGATTTTAAATAAAACAACTTTCCAAATACTTGAGAAAACTATGAAACTATTATACATGGGATAATATTCCCCCAGAATGTTGTTGTTCTTGGGTGCTGTCGAGTCACCTACAACTCATAGCCACCATATGAACAGTGAATCTGAACCTCGCCCTACTTTGTGCCATCCTAACCATCTCTGATAATACTTGATTTCATTGCTGTGGTCATCATGTCAGTCTATCTTGTTAAGAATCTTCCTGTCCTGTGTCAGTCCTCCACCTTTCCACACATGACACTCTTCTCCACAAAACAGATGTTCTAAATCCTAACCTTTATGCCTGTGTTTATGTAAAAAGAGCAAGAGTAGCATATTGTCATGTGTGATCTAGTCAACGATGACTCATAGTGATCCTATGAACAATAACTCTGAACCCTGCCCTATGCTGATCCCTGACATACCTGCCCCCATTGCCATAGTCACTGTATCCATCCTTCTTATCCACGGTCTTCCTCTCCTGTGCTGACTCTCTGCCTTTCCAAGCATAATGTCCTACTCCAAAGACTAGTTCCTCCCAGCAGCATGCCCAGAGTATGTGAGATGGAGTTTTGAAATCCTTGCCTCCAAGGAGCAACTTGGTTTCAGCCTCTCTAGGACAGACCTGTTGTCTTGGCAGTCCATAGTATATTCAGTACTCTTCTCTGGCATCACAGTTCAAAGGCATGGATTCTTCACCTGTCATCCTTAGTCATTATCCAGTTCTCCGATGCATAGCAGGCAATTAAAAAGACCATGTCCTGGATTGGACACACCTTAGTCTCTCGACTGACTTTATTACTCCTTAGCAATTGAGAGCAATTTCTGAAAGCACCTTTCCTATGGCAACTCATCTTTTGATTTCCTGACTGCTGGTGCCAGAAGTGTTGATTGTAGATCTGAGCAAGATGAAGTTGTTAGCAACCTCAGTCTTTTCTCAGTCTATCATGATGCTGCCCACTGGCCCATTAGTGAGAATCTTTGTTTTCTTGATGTTGAAATGCAATCCATTTTGAAGACTGCAGTCCTTGATCTTATGCAGCAAATGCTTCATTCAAGTGCTTCTCAGTTTCGGCAACCAAGGTTGTGTCAACTGCACAATGCAGATTGTTGATGATTCTTCCTCTAACCCTGATGTCACATCTTTCTTCATAAAGCCCATTCTCCCAAATGATCTGTTCTGCATATAGATTGAAAAGGTATGGAGAAAGGATACCCTAACCCTAACCCTTTTTTTATTTTGAACCATGCAGTGTTCCCTTGCTCTGTTCATAGGACAGCTTCCTGCTTGTCTCCTGACATGCTTCTTTCTGGGTACTCCTTCCAGTGCATACCTCCAGGCCTGATGCAGTTACCAGCGCCATGTACCCATAGATTCTGTAGGTGGAGGATATTGGCCCCTAGGAGGTAAGAGATGTAATTCTGGAAAGAATTGTTGGAGAATCTCAGAATCAACTGTGAAAATTAGACCAAGTACTGACTCTGGAATGAACCATCAGCTACTCAGGTTCACATTCAAATTGAAGCTAATGAAAATATAACTAAATCCACAAGAGCAAAAAATATGACCTTGAGTCCAACCCACCTGAATTGAAACCATCTCGCGTACAGGTTTGAGGGTTTGGACACTAATGAACAAAGACCAGATGAGCTGTTGGATGATATCAAGGATATCATCAATGAAGAATACAAAAAGTCATTACAAAGACAGAGGAGGAAGAAAAGACCAAAATGGATGTTAGAAGAGACTCTTCATATTGCACTAGAATGCCAAAATGCCAAAACAAGGAAGAAATCAGCAAGTTATGAAACAGAACAAAAAATTTCAGAAGACAAAGCATTATAATGAAATGTGCAAAGTGCTAGAGTCAGAAAATCAAAAAACACAAACACACTCGACATTTCTCAAGCTGAAAGAGCTGAAGAACAAATTCAAGCCTCTGGTTGCAATACTTAAAGGTGCTATGGGCAGAATATTAAATGATCCAGAAAGCAGAGTGAGGTGGAAGGAATACAGAGAGTCACTGTACCAAAAAGAGTTGTCTAACATGGAACAAATTCATAAAATAACATAAGATCAAGAAGCAGTAACAACGCAGGAGGAAGTCCAAGCTGCTCTGAAGGAGTTGGCAAAAAGTAAGACCCCAGGAGCTGGTACAATCCCAGTTAACATGTATCAGCAAACAGATGCAGCCCTGGTTGTGCCAAGAAATTTGGAGGACAACTACCTGGCTATCTAACTGAAAGAGATTCATATTTTGTCCCATTCCCAAAAAAGATGATCCAACAGAATGTGGACATTATTGAACCATATCACATGGGAACATAATCTTGTTGGAGATTATCCAAAAATTGCTAGCCATCTACCTCCACAGAACTTCTGGAAAAAGGAGATGGGTTTAGAAAAAACACATTGTCAGTGTCACATGGATCTTGGCTGAAAGCAGGGAGTACCAGAAGGATGTGTGTTTTACTAACTATGCAAAGGCTTTTGACTGTAGATCACAACAGATTGTAGCTAACATTGAGAAGAATGGAAATCCCAGAACACCTCATTTTGCTCATGTGAAACCTCTGTCTAGACCAGGGCAGCATAGAGACATCTGTATCTGACCTTTGCTAACTCCACAAGAGAAAACTGCTCCCATCAAGAGCATTCACAACACCAACCAATTCCCATAAGGTCACACATGTACCCCATACTCCCCAGCCTATCTCCACTTATTCCAGCACCATTCCTACTTTTCTGCTGGATCTGAAATCCTTTGCAATAGCTCCACGGACCTCACAGAACCATACTCTCAAATACAGGCTTTATTAGGGAGGTTAATGGGTTACAACTCAAGTTGGCACACAGGCTTCAGTTTCTCAGGACTAAAGCATGCTGGCTGGTCCTTCAACCTTGTGGCTTTAGGCCAACGTTGCAAGTCTCTCTTAGTTCTGCCAATTAAATCATGTCTTTCCCCCACTCCCCTTCATTCATCCCATCTCCACTCATTGGTTCTAGGCTACTGGTGCTCTCTTGTAGGCTCCAGTCTGACTGGTCCAAGCATTTTTGGCCACAAAGCACATACACTGCATTCCCTACTTTCTTTCTGGTTGGTGTCATTTGCTGTAGAGCCAGAATCGACCCGTCGTGGGTTTTGAGAGGCAGTTTATTTACACAAGGGGAAATTGTTCATCCTTCTCCTCATCTTTCTCCCATGGAGCAACTGGTGGATTCAAACCGCATGCCTTTGGGATTCCAGCACAGCGTCCTACCACTAAGTCACCAGAGCTCCCACTTTTTGCTGGTAGCTCCAACTCCTCTAATGTTCTGCTGAATCTGCCCAATTTAAACATGGTGGAATTATAAAACTAGCCAGTCTTCTGCGGGATAAACTAACATACCTATTGGCATGTTCTTGGCCAGCTTTGAATTTGTGGCAAATTTAAGGGCAATTGCCTAGGAAAGTAACTGTGAACAATAGTCCCATATTACAGTTTATAATCGCATTTGTTAATGAGCTGTCTTGGTTTTGTTATGTTAATGAGGTGGAATTAGTGTAGTGTTTGCTTTGAATCAGTGTCTTTATCAGTAAAGAGAAATGGGTTAAGATAGATGCCAAGTCAGCGAGCTCTGGTGACCTAATGGCTAGAAGCTGCACTGCAATCTCAGAGGTACACGGTTTGAATCCACCAGATGCTCTGCTGGAGAAGGAGGAACAATCTCCTCCTGTATCAGTCAGATCTGATTTGACGGTACACACAAAAAATAATGAAATAAAAGAAAATTTTTTTTAAAAAAAAAAAAGATGCCAAGTTGTAGAGAGATCTACAAGGATCAGAAGCAGAAGCCGAGGACCTCCTTCCTGAGCCAACAGCAAGAGAGTCTTCCCTTGAGCTAGCACACTGAACAGACATCTAGCCTCCTCAATAAAAGCTGTACTCATACGCTGTCTGTTACAGCCACACTAAGAAAGGTGTGCTTCAGGGCTGTATCCTTTCTCCATACCTACTCAGTCTGTATGCTGAGCAAATTATTCGGGAACCTGGACTTAATGAAGAGGCATGTGACATCAGAATTAGAAGGACTTGAAGCATTTGCTGCAGAAGATCAAGCACTGCAGCCTTCAATATTTATTGCATCCCAAGTGTTAAGAAAACAAAAAACCTCACCACTGGTCCAATAGATAGCATCGTGATGGAGAAAAGATTAAAACTGTCAATGTCTTCATCTTAACTTGGATCCACAATCAAAATACTAGTATCAGCAATCAGGAGATCATGAGACATACTTCACTGGGAAAGTCTGCAGTCAGGGATGTCTCTAAATAATTGAGCAGGGATGTTAGTTTGAAGACTAAGGTGTGCTAGGTTCAGACCATGGTCTTTTCAGTCACTTGCTATGCTGCTGAGATGACAGAAGAATTGGTGCCTTTGAACTATGATGTTGGAGAATAATGCTGAAGATCCTGCCAAAAGTCCAAACCGATATGTCTTGGAGAAGGTGCAGTCATAGTACTCCTTGGAGGCAAAGATGATGAAACTTTGTTTCACATACTTTGGGCATGTTTCTTGGAGAGGCTATTCCTTGGAGAAGGACAGTGAAGGAGAGAAAGACCCTCATCCACATGAGCAATGGGATTGAATGTGTCAGAGACTGTGAGGCTGGCACAGGATAGGACAGGGTTCAGATCTGTTGTTCACAGGGTAGCTCTGAGTCGTACTTGACTCGGTGACTCTTAATAACAAGAGAGCGCTAAGACAAATCTTGGGGTCTTTGCTTAGATATTATTTCTTTAGAAAAACCCTGGGTGGCTTTTCTCCATAACACAGATGTTTTAGACTTTTCCTCATTTGTTTGCTTTTTGTCCTTACTCTGAAATGATAAGTTCCACAAAGGCGGGTGATAGGCAAGCGAATGACAGCAAAAGTGTTCTCAGCGTGTACAGCTTTGTAAATGAAGCTGCTGGTCTCGCTAAAGAGCACTTCGTCTTTATCAGTTGTCAGTTCTTAAAGATGAAGTTTTGCCATCTGCCAGGAGAAAATAGCATCTAAGTATTGTGAAGTTATGTCTGTATGTCGTTCTATTCTCTATATACATAAGATTGTCTGTCTGTCACTTTTTTTGTTCTTTGTTAGATCCTGGATTTGAACAGTTTAAAATGTCAGAAAAGATGCATGGGAATTGGGTCAGACTCTACTTGGAGGAAAATAACTCAGAAGTCCTTTTGAATCTCGGCACAAAGGTCCTCAGGCAGTACCTGGATGCCCTGCAGATCCTGAGCCTATCTCTGAGCAGA
Organism: Elephantulus edwardii; assembly: GCF_000299155.1. Taxonomy (NCBI): domain Eukaryota; kingdom Metazoa; phylum Chordata; class Mammalia; order Macroscelidea; family Macroscelididae; genus Elephantulus; species Elephantulus edwardii. The sequence continues at coordinate 9,179,972 of NW_006399879.1, read as the reverse complement.
CAAGTGGCACATTACGACATCTACTCGATGGCGGTAGGGACCACACTAGTGCTGGAGGTAAGGCTCAGCTCTCAGTTGGGTCAGAATTTCAGCTAGATTGCACTTTCAATTCAGTCAGAATCACAACCAGGTCTCAGCTCTGGATTAAGTAGGAAGCTCAGCTCTTGATTGGGTCAGCATCACAGCCAAGGCTCAGCTCTAGACTGAGTCAGAGCTAGGTCAAGATGCTGCTCTGGATTGAATAGGATAAATGGGTTAGATAGCCAAGGCTTGGGTCTGGATTGGGTCACAACCTAGACACTGCTATTTAAGATTTGTGCAGTATTACTAAACATGTGAAATGCAGTTCCTCATTTGCTGAACTTTACTTCACAGAAGGGTGCCATGTGGCCTCACTCAGGTCATTCCACACCTTCGTGGGGGCTATTGGCAATCAGGGTTAAGAACCTTATTGGGCTTTACTGTTGGAGCAGCTGTTGGAAGATCAAGTATGTGGCTTGCTCTGCAGTAGGTGCCTCCTGACCAGGTCTGTGGATGTACCTGTGGTCTCTCTGTACAGGTCCTCACCTTGCTCCTGCTCAGTGTCCCAAAGGCACTTGGCCCAGCAGCTGAGCTGGATGTACCACTGTCATCGCCACTGTTTTCCCTGCTCTTCTACCTGATGCTCTTAGTCCTCTCAGCCGTACATGTCGTCGTGTGCACCTCAGCTGAGAGCAGCTGTTACTTCTGTAGTGTGTCCTGGCTGGTGGCAGGCGGTGCCATGCTGTTGATATCTGCACTGCTCTGTGCGATCATGTCTGCACTCACAAAGACAGGGGTCAGCATGAAGCATGCAGGGAAGGTAAGGTCCTGAGGGAAAACATTGCTATCTGTGCAGGTATGTCCACATCCTCTCACCTCCATGCCCCAGTGTTCCAGGCACTGGAGCTCACAGATCATGGACCAGGAGACATGGTGTTAACAAATACAGCAACTACATGTGTGTACCTCCCCCTGCCCCACCCCCTGTTTCTTGATACCAGAATTTGGGGTTTTGTCATCACATTACCTGCCTGAGTTTCTTCAGGCAAAGACTGACAAGGTCAGGTAGGTCCAGTGCTAGGGATCATAGAGGTCAGGTTCATGGAGTAACAAGCCTCTGGAACTTACTGTGGTCTCTCTGAGGATGGAAGGTGTGGTCCCTGGTGAGGGGATCTCTATAATGATGGAGCTATTCTCAGTGAAGAGTCACTCTGATGACTTTAGCAGTCTCTGTTGATGGATGTGGGCTTTGTGATGACTTGCAGTTATCTATGAGGATGGAGGTGTCTCAGTGGGGATGCTGTCAGAGGATGGAGGTGATCTCTGCAAGAATGGGATGGTCTCTGATAGTGGATATCTTTCTAACGATTAGGTAATATTTGATGATGGGTAGTTTCTAAAGCTCTCTGATGGAAGTGGTTTTTCTGATGACTCTAGATGATTTCTCATGATGACAGTTGTTGCTCTGTTCATGGTCATGGTCTCTTTAATGATGGAGGTAGTCTCTGAAGATGAATTTCTTACCATTTAGGTATAGTCTCTTGCTGCTGTCAGTTACTTTGCCAATCTGATAAAAACTTTGATTCCTGGATACAAGCCCAAATTTCCCCCCTGGCCTGATGTTGGATGTGAATTGAGAATCCCTCGCACTGTGTCTGGAGAAGAGAAGATCCCCTAAAGCAGAGCTAGGAGGCACTGGGCATAGGATGAGCAGAGTAGATTGTGTCGTGCCCAGACCTCGTTCACAATGCGTTTCCTCTTCACAGAACCTTGCTTCTTCAAACTCAAAGTGGTCAGAGCTGGACCTCCTCATCCTGCTGGGGACTGCGGGCCATGTCCTGAGCCTGGGTGCGAGCAGCTTCATTGAGGAAGAGCACCAGACCTGGTACTTCCTCGTCAGCACCCTGTGCCTGGCACTGTGTCAGGAGGTCTGCAGAAACCACCTACTTAGCAGCGACGGGGACCCACAGTGTAGCCTGCACGTGGAGCTTGGGCCCAAGGGGGACGCACTGGTGCTGCAGGACAAGGCAGAGGGCTGTGCCATGCTGGAGGCTGACAGGACTCACAAGACTGCCTCCGCCTTCAGACAGCTGGGCAGTGTGGAGCGAAGGATGGTGCTGGCCAGCCCCTGGGCAGTGCTGTGCTGTTGTCGGCTTCTGAGGTCCCTGAATCAGACAGGTGTTCAGGGGGCCCACCGACCTGACCTGGGACACTGGCTAACCAGGTGAGGACTGTGTGGGTATGTTGAGGGCAGTCTCTTTATCTAGGTTTCGGACTTTTTCAGTTAGGATAGCATCGTATTTGAACCCGGAGCCAGAGAAGCATGACAGCTAGTATACTGCGGTGAGTGGTGGGTTCATCTAGAGCCTGATGGGGTTGCAGAGTCCCCAAGATAGAGGCCAAGCTCAGAGCGGCCTGGGCCCTATCCGTCAGTGTCACTGTCACTGCATCACCATTTGTGTGATCCTGTTACCCTGTCACCTCATCACAATGTCACGATGTCTTGTGTTACTGTCACTTTGTGACAGTCAGCACCTCACAGTGTGTATCTGTGTCTAACCATGTCACTGTGTCACCATATTACCTCGCATGTCGTGGGGTGTCCCTGTTAACTTGCTTATCACCATGACCCCTGTGTATCACTGCATTATCCTGTGTGAAATCATGTTTCTGTGTCACCGAGTCACCTGCATGTCACCATGTTGCCCTGTGGTGCCACCTCCAGCTTCATGCATGGTAGATGGCCACCTCCTAGGTTGAGGGGACTGGCAGAAATGCCCGACTCCCTCACGTTCTCAGTTGGGATATTTCAGGGTGACGGTGCCAAGGAATGTGAAGGAGCCAGCTGCTACATAGTTGATCTGTCCCAGTCACCTTAGAGACAGACCAGGAGCTGGAAGACTAGCAGTTAGGTGAGCAGTGCAAACTGAGGAGCAGGATAGAGGGAGTGGTCCATGGAATGTTCTACCTTAATCTTCCATCTCCTCACCCAAGATGGACAGTGTGAGGACAGAACAGGGCAGGCAGTTTCTCCCCTCTCATCACTCAAAGTATACGTTGTGGAGGCAGAGCAGGATGGGCAGCCTATGGGAATTTCTACCTCATCCTTCCAGTCCCTCACCCACGATGAGCATAATGGGGACAGAACAAATGGGCAGCCTCTGTGGGTGACACACAGGAGGACAGAGACCAGTGTGTACTGGGGACAGGCCTGACCATTCTTCCTTCCTCTGGCCACAGCTTCTTAGCCCTGAGGAAGCAACTCAAGAAACCAGCTTGACTTCTCACTCTTGTCCATGTTGTAAGATCCATCATGGCCCCAGCATAGGACAAGGGTTAGACATGCTGTTCACTGGCCATGAACATCTGGCTTTTTCACGGTGATTCTCAAGGCAGAGGTATAGAGAGAAGAGGGTCAGGCACCGTTGGGTACCACACTGAGACTCAGCCCTAAGAGGGTGAGGTGGAGGCACTGATGGACTCAGCCCCAGTGGAGTGAGCACTGGTTGTCACAGCACTGGCCACCATGCTGAGCCTCGGTCCCAGTGGAGGTGGCATTAGTGGACACTGCACTCCCTGGTCACTATGCTCAGCCCCTGGGGAGAGGGATGGTGGATACTGGTGGACACAGCACTGGTCACGAAGTTGAGCCTTTGAGGAGGGTCCAGAGCATAGGGCTGTGAGGTCGTGAGGCTTATAGAGTCGCTGCTCTTCCTGTTGAGAATCTACCTTAGAGGAGAGTTGTCTGCACCCCCCCGGATGCATGGTGTGCCAGAGCCCAGCACAGACCCGTCTTGCTGACCCTCCCATGCCGTTTGTGCCCTTTTCCTGGGAGATGCCCTCCCAGCAGGAGAGCTGCCACTGTTTTACCCCTAAAATTGCTCTGGGGCCACATCTCCTGCCAGGATGGCAGGTCCTTCAGAGTCAGTGTCTTCTGCAGACATGGCAGGAAAAGCACTGGTAGTAGGGACAACGTGGGCTAGAGCAGCAAGTGGCAAAGGGAGGAAAGGGGGTGAGGGGCTGGTACATGGCAGTGTGGAGGGCCTGGCTGAGCCTGTGGGTTATAGGGGAGGACAGACCACAACTTGTGAGGAGGGGTCTTAGCTGAGTGGACATAGAGGAGGGTAGACTACAGGGACTATGGGGAGAGGTCCTAGCTGAGTGGTAGAGCGTAGGCCACTTGGGCTATGGCGAAATCTTGACTGAGTAGAGCTGGGGGAAGACAGACCAAATGCGGAGAGGTCCTGGCTGAGTCTATGGGGAATGGGGGAGGGTAGACCACCGGGCCCATGGGAAGGGGTCCTAGCTGAGGGGATGTGGGGATGTTCTGGCTGAGTGGACATGGGGGAAAGTAGACCCCTAGGGAGGAGTTCTAGCTGGACCTGTGGAAGCTGTTCTGTCATCCACTTCTAGGAGGAGCAGTGGCCACTTTGAATGAGTGGTACTGGCCTCAGGGCATGTAGTTTATGTGTAGAAGGTGTAGTTCTGCACAGATCCTCAGCAGGAAGAAGGGTCTGTGTCAAACAGTGTCCTGTCAGGGTACGAATGAGCCATCTAAACTAGCAAGGAGATACAGGGAGATCATTGGTCTGACTTAAGTAACCAGAGGTGGTGTGGTTATTTTATCCCCAAGAAAGTCTGCTGTTTCTGATCTGTCTTAGGAAACTCCTGGTGTGAGTCCAACAGCCCTGCTGCTCACTGGGCCTCTCCATCCCCTTTCAGCTCTGACCACCAAGCCGCCCTGTCTATCCTGGCTGCCCTCTCACTCCTTACCGTCTTCCTGCTGGTCCAGAGGAGGTGCTCACCCATGTCCAAGGTGGCCCTGGCACTTGGCCTGCTGGGTGTCTACTGCTACCGGGCTGCCATAGGGAATTTGATGTCACCATGGCAACGAGGCAACAAGGACATCTCAAAGTAAGTACTGCTGACTACACCAGTAGATCTGCCTGGTACTCTTGGGCTATAAGCTATCAGCTGTGCAGCAACAATGTATCTGCTAACCATCTCTGATAACAGTTTTCAGAGGTGAGACAAAAATTTAAATATGAGATCGCTTAAGTCTCATAGTAACACAGGTAGTGCTGGGTGCACAGGCTGCAGTGAGATAGGGACAGTGCTGAGTGCACACACTGCAGTGGGGTTGGGGCAGTGCTGGGTGCACACATTGCAGTGGGGTTTGCAGTGCTGGGTGCACAGGTTGCAGTGAGATTGTGGCAGTTCTGGGTCCACAGGCTGCAGTGAGATTATGGCAATGCTG
>NW_006399879.1:9174214-9174480 GCF_000299155.1 Elephantulus edwardii | reverse complement strand
CACAGGCTGCAGTGAGATTGTGGCAATGCTGAGTGCACAGGCTGCAGTGAGCTTGTGGCAGTGCTTGGTGCACAGGCTGCCGTAAGATTGTGGCAATGCTGGATGCACAGGCTGCAGTGAGATTGTGGCAATGCTGGATGCACAGGCTGCAGTGAGATTGTGGCAATGCTGGATGCACAGGCTGCAGTGAGATTGTGGCAATGCTGAGTGCACAGGCTCAGTGAGATTGTGGCAGTGCTGGGTGCACAGGCTGCAGTGAGATTGTG
>NW_006399879.1:9167449-9174114 GCF_000299155.1 Elephantulus edwardii | reverse complement strand
GGTGCACAGGCTGCAGTGAGATTGTGACAATGCTGAGTGCACAGGCTCAGTGAGATTGTGGCAGTGCTGGGTGCACAGGCTGCAGTGAGATTGTGGCAATGCTGAGTGCACAGGCTCAGTGAGATTGTGGCAGTGCTGGGTTTACAGGCTGCAGTGAGATTGTGGCAATGCTGGGTTCACAGGCTGCAGTGAGATTGGGGCAGTGCTGGGTGCTACAGTATTATCTATAACTCCCGCACATGTGTACAGAGGAAATGTAAAAATTTGGTTTAAAAATTAATTTTTCATACTAAAACAATTTTTGCAGGTGCTCATACCTTTCATAGAAAATCAATCTGATATATAGTAGAATATTAGACTTTTCATGATAAAGACATTAATTTGGTAATTATTTCATTTATTATTAACTTACTGTGCATTGTTGTTGTTATGAGCCATCAAATCATCTGCAATTAATAGCGACCCTGTATACAACAGCTCTGAACCCTTCTCTATCCTGAGCCAACCTTATTGTCTCTGACTCACCTACACCCATTACCGCAGTTATTGAGTCAATCCATCTCATCGAGAGTCTTCCTTTTTTGCACTGTACCTTCAACCTCCCAAGCGTAATGTCCCTCTCCAAGAACTGGTCTCTTACTGTGCACCCCTTAAAATTTTTGCCTTCTCAAATCAAAGATACATAGAAACTGTACAAGGGACGTAGGGACCAACCACATACACTTTACCACCCACCACCCTGAGACCAGAACAGGATGGTGGCCTGCTGATAACTTTAGGAGGGCATGTAGTAGAGGGTGCTGGACAGAACAGGAGAAAATGTGCAGAAAAAAGTGTAAATCACGGAAATGATCACACTTGTTGGTCTCCTAGAGACTGGTGAACGCCCTGGGCCTGTGGCCCTTGCAGCTTGATAAACCCACAGCTAGCTCGGCCTGTGACTAATAAGGTGAGCAGGAGACCAGGGAGGTATTCACTCCTGGGTGACCACTTGTGCAAGATCAGCTGGGCAGTATTTGCCTAGGGAGGAAGCTCAGAAGGCCTCAGGATCCCTGTGAAGTCTCTGCGTCCCACAGTGAGGGTACCGAGTGAGCAACGGGACTGGTGGGTGGCCCCCCAGGCCAGCTCAGCTGCAGTCCCTGAGGATTAGCTCTGGCTCTATAGTACTTACTTCAGCCTGTGTTGTCTTGGACACCCTTTATTGTGTGCTCAGCATTCTGCAGAGTTAGGGATGATTTAGGACAGCACTCCACCTTCCACAAGTGTGGTGGCTTTCCGATCACAGCCTGGCAGGAGGGGATGTCCCAGGGGCCACAGGTCAGTCATTGGGCTGGGAGAAGGATTTCCTGAACTCTGCTTTACTGTCAGGGAGTGCCTGGGAGTCCGGCACAGTGGTAGGAGACCCTGAGGACTGAACCTGTGCCTTTCCATAGATTGCTCAGTGGGGAGGGCTCCTGAGGGGTCGTTTTCCCAGGAATGTTAATCTGACTTTTCTGGCTACCACTGGAGACTCTCATTTCTTCTCTTCTTCCAGGGGCATCATCGAGGCACGTTTTGTTTATGTCTTTGTCCTGGGCATCCTCTTCACGGGCACCAAAGACTTACTCCGGGCCCAGGTTGCTGCTGCCGGTATCAGAGCCAGGACCATGGGCTTGTGGGAGATATACAGCGGGCTAGTCCTGCTGGCTGCCCTGCTGCTCAGGCCACACAACCTCCCTGTGCTAGTGTGCAGCCTCCTGGTGCAGACTCTGATGGCCGAGTTTGTCTGGAAGCCACTAAGCCACGATGCAGCAGAGGTGACCGTGATGCACTACTGGTTTGGACAGGCCTTCTTCTACTTCCAGGTGCGCTTTCTGTCTGCTTCTCAGTCAGCTTCCTCCAGAGAAATTGACAGTGGGGTAAGGTCAGCATGTGCACCAGGTAGTGCTTGCTCAGGTGTCTAGCTCGGAGGAGAGGCGAGGCTGTGTCAGGGCCTGGGGTGAGGAATGTGTACCCATATTCCCTCACCAAGAGCTCTTATGCATATGGGTGTAGTTCCTCTGTCTGCTGACGTAACTGTTCTTTGTTTTGCTCCTGGGCGTCAGGCACTGGCAGTCCTGTGTGGTCATAGATGCCCCAACTGTCTGTCCTCTAAACTAGTGGTTGTCATGTCATCATCTCTAGGGCTGAAAGGCCCCTTGGAAACACGCAAGCTACTGGTGAAGTAGACTTTGACTTAGACATAGATGAGGCCATGCCCAGCTGGAGGCCCTTGCCTGCCTGTCTGCAGGCCCTGCACACCTCGAAACCCATGACCCCCTCCAGGTCCGCTCTCCTGAATAAGACAGTCCCTCCCTGCATAGGTGCCGATGGCTGTTCCCCAGTGTGTGACCTGAGGACTTGGATCAGGAGTGGCCTGCCCTCAGTCCCCAGCCATTCTGCATCTCTGAGCTCTGTCCTCTTCCTCAGTGTGGAGATAATCTGTACTGTCCCTGTGTGGTGACACCTCTTTCTCCTGCCCAGTCCAGAGGACAAGTCAGTCCCACCACGTCTGCCTTTCTCACGTCTACCTGTGTCTGGGTACAGCACAATCAGTGTGCACTGCTCCCTCTGTCCCATCATCAGCCCCAGTCTGCAACAAGATGAAGCCACTCAGTGACAGCAGTAAGCCATGGTCCCGCCCAGCTCCTGTGTGACATTCTGTCCCCTGTCAACCAGGATGCTCTCCAGTGGGATGGCCACCATTCTCCCTACCTCTTAGGGCATGGGACACTGGGACACGTGACTCCATCCCAGGCATCTCAGCAGATACCTGCAGATGGCCAGCTTTCCTGTCCTGTAACTTCTGTCCAGGGCTACTGAGTGGTCACCTTTCCTTGAGAGTGTGTTGTATGTGGGGGGGCAGCACTGATCCTGGCTTTGCTGGAGCAGTCAGCACCACATTGGCTCTCAGAGCAGACCTATCACCCCACCAGAGTAACGCTTCTTCTCCGGGCACCTTGGATGAGCCTTCACATGCTTCTCAGCAGGCTCTCGTGGGGTCAGGAGCCAACCTAGTTCTGGCCTGCTGGCCACCAGAGTCTACTGGCCTATGACAACTGTGCCTCCTCCTCCTCAGGGGAACTCCAACAACATCGCCACTGTGGACATATCTGCAGGCTTCGTGGGTCTAGAGCACTACGTAGAGGTTCCCGCTGTGTTCCTGACTGCGTTCTCCACATACCTAGGTCCTGTCCTGTGGGCCAGTCACCTAGTAAACTACCTGAGCTCAGAAGCTGGCAGGTGAGCCTCTTCATTGTACAGCACAGCTGCGACCAGTTGGTGTCACCTGTTCTCAGACAATGCTTTTATCCATTTCCGTGACTCTGTGTTCTCTCCCCCTGAGGGGGTTGGGTTGTATGAATCTGGTCCTCTTCCTTTGAGGGTTGCTGGGTGGTGTAGACTCTTGTATCCTCTCCCTCTGAAGGGTGTTCAGGGGTGTGTCCCGTCCCTCTGTGAGTTACTGGGTGGTGTGGACTCTGTCCTGAATCTCTCTGGGTTCTATGGTGTAGACTGTGTCCTTCTCTCTCTGTGGGTTGTTAGGTGGTGTAGACTCTGTATCTTCTCTCTCTGTTGTCTCTCAGGTGTTGTAGATTCTGTCATCTCCCTCTTTGGGGTTGCTAGGTGGTGTGGACTCTGTGAAATGTCAAGTGACTTGGGCCCTGTGTACATCCCTCATGAGTGGTCAGGCCACACAGGCTCTGTTTCCTTTGCTGACCCAAGAGCTACCTTAGCTGGGTGGAGAACATGAACCCTCCCTTTCTGTGGATGTAAAAACAAGACTGACCACCTGATGCTGAGAGCTGTCCCCAGGACTTATGTTCCCTGGATGCTGGGTCTGATCTTCCCAGCTCCACCACCTTAGCTTGGCTAGAACTGGCCGACACCCTAGAGCCCTGGCACTCAGGTGTGAAGTGGTCTGGGCCCGTGGCTGGCCGCCCCAGCACTCTGCAGTCCTGTCCATTTCTAGACCTCTGTGCCGAAGGCCCTTGTATGTTCAGGAGCACAGCTTGTGATGGCACATGGGAAAAGTCACATGGACACATTAGTGGATCTTCTCCATAAAAAAGTATTCTTGCTTGCTTATGTCTAAAAGCTCTAGCCATCAAGTTTTATTCACTGCTTGGTTTCTGTCTGAAGTAAAAAGTCAATATAACTGTGATTGGACAAATCATTTCTGGTACCTCAGATGTTGGACCAGAGCGATCAAGAATCCTGATAGCCATGCAAATGCCAAACCAGGTGGTGTGAGTGGCTGGCCTCTCAGACCACTGTCCTCAAAGGACAGGCTGCACCTTTGCCCTCCATGACATGGCTAAGAGGGATGTGCACTTGAGAATTGAGGGCTGATCACAGACACTCCTAGGAGAACCGAAGAATCATCAGCTGACCATGGACGCCATACACACCCAAACCGGACCAAAGGGTTGTCAGCTGACCACAGACACCAAGGATATCTTTTCTAGGTCTGAAGGGTCATCACCTGATTACAGACAATGCAGAATCCCCCCCAACAGGACCAAAGGGTTGTAAGCTGACCACAGACACGCCCCTCACGGAGCAAAGGGGTGTTGGCTGACGAAGGACACCATACAAGTCCCAATATGTCCATGGACTACACCTTTTCCAGGAAAAACCATTGACTAGCTACAGACGCCATGGCCACTCCTCAGCAGGACCAGAGAGCTGTTGCTGACCGCTCACATCATGAACACATCCCCGGTAGACACTAAAATTTTTCTGACTGACTAGTCACTGGATGGAAACATCCAGGAAGGAGTAAACCATTGGGACACACACACCACCAGCTCGGCTGACACAAGACAGACTCCACCTCATGTCACACAGAATGCACATGTACATCACCAGACAGTGCACACACCTCACCTGACACACAGCACACACACCTCACCTGACGCACACCTCAGCAGACACAAACAGTGCACACACTTTACCTAAGACACAGCACACACCTCACCAGATACACACAGTGTACATACCTCACCTAAAGCACAGCACACACACCTCATCAGACACATACAATGCAAACACCTTACCTGACACTCAGCGCACACCTCATCTGATACACAGCACAGACCCCCTCACTTGATGCACAGCACACACCTCACCAGACACACACCTCACAGTACACACCTAACCTTACACACTGCACACACCTCCCCTGAAACAGCACACATACCTCGCCTCACACAGAAGACACATTAGCAGACACAGAGCACACACCACCTCTCCTGACACAGTGTGCACACACTAACTACTCTTTCTGTTCCTTCCACAGCCCTGCGGCATTGCGTCACTCCTGCTTTTGTTATGCGCTTCTCTGCTCCCTTCCAGTCTCTGCATATATCATTCTGGTGACGTCCCTGCGGTATCATTTATTTATCTGGAGTGTGTTTTCTCCCAAGCTCCTCTACGAGGGAATGCACCTGTTGATTACAGCTACCATTTGTGTCTTCTTCACAGCCATGGACCAGACCAGACACATGAAATCTTAGTTTTAACTGTATAGACATGGCAAAAAGTCTGCATCAACTGGCTGGATTTAAGAGATGAGGAATCTGTCTAAGTGCAGCAACATTCTTTTTAAAGGGGAGAATTCCAAGATTAGTGAATAGCATTGATTTCTTTGCTTACTATACTTGAACTTGGACTAAGTAACAAGGGGTAATGTGTTATCTCTTCTGGAAAAGGACACTTTCAAACAATGAGTTTGTTACCTTTGTCAGCAGACATTTAAGAAACTTCTGAAGTTATGCCTTCTTCTAGACCTGTTCAGAATAGCCCACCTCTCAACAGATCTAGGCACTCCTGCCTGTTTATTAGGTTCCCTCCATATCAGTTTAAAAGTCATCACAAGTCCAAAGACCTTTTGTTTATGTGGGTTATATAAATTGATGTTTGTGGTATTTAAGATTTACACTAAGAAATTTCAGAATTATTAAAAACAATAAGCCCATGGCATGTTAATAAAATGTATTTTTTAAGAAAATAATTATATTTTGCAAAAAAAATATTTTATGGCAAGCATAGTATTATTTATGAATGGGAATACCAGAAATTTCAGAATTATTTTATTAAAAACAATAAGCCCATGACATGTTAATAATGTATTTTTTTAAAATATTTTTGTTATTTGTGTGTGAGTATGCGTGTGTGTACCGTCAAATCGTATCTGACTGGCATAGGAGGAGATTGTCCCTCCTTCTCCAACAGAGCATTTGGTGGATTCAAACCGCTCACCTCTGGGATTGCAGTGCAGCTTCTTGCCACTAGGCCACCAGAATAAAATGTATTTTTTAAGAAAATAATTAAAAAAAATATTTTATGGCAAGTGTCCTATCTGCATACCTTTTCAACCTGTATGCAGAGCAGATTATCCGAGAGGCTGGGCTCTGTGAGGAGAAATGTAGCATCAGGATTGGTAGAAGATCTATTAACAATCTGTGTTATGCAGATGACACAACCCTGCTTGCTGAAACTGAGGAAGACCTGAAATGCTTGCTGCGGAAGGTCAAGGACTGCAGCCTTCAATATGGATTAAAGCTCAATGTCAAGAAGACAAAGATTCTCACCACTGGACCAATTGGCAGCATCAGGATGGATGGTGAAGAGATTGAGATTGTTAA
>NW_006399879.1:9142745-9166209 GCF_000299155.1 Elephantulus edwardii | reverse complement strand
GGAGGATAGAAGGAGAATTGATGCCTTTGAGCTGTGGTGCTGGAGAAGAGTATTGAGGGTACCATGGACTGCTAGGAAAACAAACAGATCCATCCTGGAAACGGTCAAACTGGGCTGCCCCTTGGAGGCAAGGATTCTAAGGCTCCATCTAACATACTTTGGACATGTTGCAAGGAAGGACAGGTCTTTGGAGAGGGACTTCATGCTTGGTAGGGTGGGGGGACAGCGCAGAAGGGGAAGGCCCTCTATGAGGTGGATTGATTCAGTGATTCGGGTAATCGGGATTGGTGTGTCACATACGGTGCAATTGGCACAGGACAGCAGAGTTTATGGATGTTGTATATAGGGTCACTATGAGTCACAAGCGACTCGACGGCACATAACAACAGTATTGCTTATCCTTTTGTGAGCCTCTTTAGTGTCTGCCTTGTTGTTACGTGCCATCAACTCAGAAATGACTCATAGCTGACACTCCAGCAGGTTTTCATAGGCTTTAGCTCACATGGGTGGAGATTGCTCATTTTTTTCTGTACAGTGGCTGGTGGGTTCAAACCACGTACCTTTGGCTTGGCAACACAGCTCCTTAACCACTCAGGGCTCAGAGCTCCATTGCATTAGTCAAAGATAGTGGAGGCTACATTCAGCCTGCTGGTGTGTTTTGGTTGGATATGATAAAGCACAACCCTATTAGATATGTGGTTGGGAAGGAGATATTTTTAATCTTCTTTTTCTGATTATTGAGGATATTCTTTTTTTCCTTTCTATTTGACAAGGTCAGTTTCTTGAAGGGTAATTGAGCAGAAGTAAAAGTACAGATTAAAACCACAGATGCTAGTCTGACTCTAGTTCACAGTGCTCCTTTCTCCTCGCTGGACCCAGGTTTCCTGCCTGAAGAGTCACTAGGCCCTGCCCAGCACTCAGTTTCTTCTCTCCAGCTGACTAAACTTTTTTCAGTACCAGTTAATTTTTCCAACTACTAATAGAATCAAGGCAGTTTTCTTAAAAAAACCCAACTGAATCCCAAGACTGAGGATACCAGAGAAGGTCTGTACTGTGTTGACAGCACTGTGCACTTGGTTGTGACAGGATATGGGGTAATGTCATCATAAAGAGGCCAGGGGAAGGGTATGTGAAACTAGTAATATGTCTGTCATTTCCACTGATTCTTAAACTATTTACAGATAAACAGTTGTTTCAATAGAGAAGAATCTGTTACATTGAAATCCACTGCTTCATCTTGGCACTCTGCATTGGTAACCAGCATCTGCACCACTAATGGAGAGAGCTCACTGAGTTCTGCTCGGAGGAGCCTGGTGGGTCTGTGGGCAGAGCATTCAGCACTAATTCAAACCCTCCAGCCACTCTGAGTGAGAAAAATGAGGCATTTTTCTTCTGTAAAGAGTCATAGACATAGAAATCCTATGGGGCACTTCTGTTCTCTGGGGCTATTGGGGGTCAGAGTCCTCTCTGCAGAAGTGAGTGGAGGTGGGTACATCTTCCACATGCTGAGATTCATTATTTAATACTTGAGTCACTTTTGTTAGTAACACTGTCTCATCTGAGAAGTCCCTTAAGTGTGGGGAAACACACAGTGTTAGATACTAGTTTTCCAAAACTTGTATTTACTCTACCTACCCAAGTCTGCTGCTGCTTTTCAAGTTGCAGTAAGATCCAAGAAGCTTCCCAGCAGGCAGGGGCAGGGCTCTCGGCTTTCCTGATCCGCACTCATGAACCACAGCACATCCTATGTCAATGAACAGCCCCAAACACCATAATCCTCAAGAACGGATATGTCTTGGAGAAAGTGTAGCCAGAATGCTCCTTGGAGGAGGCAAAGCTTACATTTCATCTGACATACTTTGGGCATGTTGCTGAAAGAGGATATTCCTTGAGGGGGGACATCATCCCTGGAAAGGTGGAGGGTCAACAAAAGAGTAGATCTCTAACAAGATGGACTGACACAGTAGCTGCTGGAATGGACTCAAGTGTGTCAGAGATGATGAAGATGGCACAGGACAGGACTCAGATCTGTTGTTCTTAGGATTGCTATGAATCGTACTTGACTCAATGGCACCTAACAACAACACTTATGTTAGGGAGCTCTGATGGCATACTGGCAAAAAGTTGCACTGCTAGCAAAAAGGCATAATGGTTTGAATCCAGCTGTCCTGAGGTAGAAAGATAGGCAGTCTCCTCCCATGTGATTTACCTGTTGGAAGGTCAGCTGTGAGTTGGTTGTAACTCGATGGCATGTAACACAACAACTACTTGTCGACTTTTCTTGTATGAGATGAGGAAATGATTACATATTCTTTCCTTCTCTCACTACCAAATTAGGAAAGGGTTATGTCAGGTTTGCATCCTTTCTTTATCCCTATTTAACCTGTATGCTGAGCAAATTATTCAAGAATCTAGACTCTATGAAGAGTATCAAGATGAGAGTAAGACTCATCAATCAACTTTGTTATGCAAATGAAATCGTGATTGCTGAAAGTAGGGACTTGAAGCACTTGGCTCAAAAGGGTTAAACATTGCAGCCTTCGATATGGATTTGCAACTCAACATTAAAAAACAGAACGGAAACTACAAAATTCCTCACCATTTGTCTAAAAGGCATCGTCATGATACAGAAAAGACTGAGACTGTCAATAACTATCTTACCTGGATCCACAATCAGTATATTTGGTACCAGCAGTCAGGATATCAGGAAATAAATGTCTTGAACTGAGTATGTCTGTAGTCAGGAGCCTCTCTAAATTACTGAACTAAGGTGCACCTGATTCAAGCCATGATCGTTTCCATCACTTGCTATGCATCTGAGAGCTGGACAATGAATAAGGATGACAGAAGAATAATTGATGCCTTTGAAATGTGTTGGGGAAGAGTGTTATATATCCCATGGACTGCCAAAAGACCAAGCAAATATGTCTTGGAGAGGATGCAGCCAGAGTACTCCTTGGAGGCAAAGATGATGAAGCTTTGTCTCATACTTTGGGAATCTTGCTAGGAGAGATTATTCCTTTGAGAGCACCATTCTGCTTAGAAAAGTGGAGGGGTGGCGAAGGAGAGGAAGACCCTTTTCCAGATGGATTGACACAGTGACTGTAGCAATGGGTGTGTCAGAGATTGTCAGGTTGGCACAGTATAGGACAGGGTTCATAGGATCACTATGAATCATACATGACTCAACAGCATCTAAAGACAACTACCAACTTTTCTTACAGAATCATCAACCTGGTTTATAGTATTGATTAGTGTTTATTCTGTAATAACTGGCTGCTCTCCTTCAGCTCTCTAAGCACAATTTCTCCCTGTGGAAACCTTTCCTTTTTTTTCTTCTCACCTGTTTGATGGACTTTAGCGTCATGGTGTTAAATGTCTACATGTTGTCATCTGTATGCTTTCAGTTTGATGTCTTTGTCCTTGAAGAGCAACTTGATTAGCTTTTCTCTGCTGTAGCATCACATGTTTTTGCTTTTAGGTTCCACACCGATGTCTCCTCCCCTTGGCAGCCCTGAACTAAAACACTGCCTGGTTCTTGATCTTCGCAATCTCTGCTCAAGTCCATTCTTTTACTTTTTAAAAAATTTTATTTTTAATTCATTGTTGCATCAAGTCTGTACTTACAGCCACCTTGTCAGTTCATCAAATGCCCACTTCATGGAAGATCTTTCTCTTTTTCACTGACCCTCTACCAAACACAGTGTCTTCGCCTTGGGATTGAACTCTCTTGATAACAAAGTGTATGAGGCAAACAGGTGGACTGACACGGTGACTGCTGCAATGGGGCTTAGTGTGTCAGGAAGGGTGAGGATGGCACAGGATAGAACAGGGTTCAGATCTTTTGTTCACAGGGTCGCTATGAATTGTACTCAACAGCACCTAACAACAACAACAACAACAACAACAACAAATAATTTTCAAGTAGCCTCATACCTGAGGCTATGGCATCAGGGATGTCATTGCTAATGTCAGATAGATCCTGGCTGAAAGTAAATACCAGAAAAATGTCCATTTGTGCTTTATTGACTGCAAAGACATTTCACTGTGTGAATCATAACAAGTTTGGCTGATGTTGAGAAGAATGGGAATCTCAGAGCACTTGATTGTGCTCATGTGGAACCTATACCTTGACCAGGAAGCTGTTGTGCAAATGAAGCAGGGGAGCACTGCATGGTTTAGAATTGGGAAGGGAGTGTGCCAGAGTTGTATTTTCTGTCCATACCTAATCAATCTGTATGCTAAGCTCATTATCCAAGAAGCTGAAAATTACGTTGTTTGTTGTGGTTATGTGCAGTTAAATTGCTTGCGACTCATAGCAACACAATGTACAGCAGCTCTGAATTCTGCTCTATCCTGAGCCAACCTCATCGTCTCTGACACACCTACCCCCATTACCCTAGTAACTGAGTCAATCCATCTCATCAAGATTCTTCCTCTCTTGTGGTGTCCCTCCAACCTCACTAGCATGATGTTCCTCTCCAAGGACTGATCCCTCCTTGCAACATGCCCAAAATCTGTCAGACGAAGCTTCAAAATCTTTGCCCCCAAGGAGCAGTCTGGTTTCACCTTCTCTAGAACGAACCTATTTGTTCTCCTAGCAGCCCAGGCATGGCATAGTCAATACTCTTCTCCAGCACCACAGCTCAAAGGCATCAATTCTTCTTCTATCATCTCTAATCATTGTCCAGCTTTCTGATGCAGAGCAAGTAATTGAAAAGACCATAGCCTGGATCAAGTGCACTAGACTGACATCGTTGCTGTTCAGTACTCTGGAGAGATCCCTGACAGCAGACTTTCCCAAAGCAATTCATACTTTGATTTCCTGGCTGCTGGTACCAAGAGTGTTGATTGTTTAGCCAAGCAAACCAAAGCTGTTAATAGTCTCAAGCTCTTCACCATCTGTCATGATGCTGCCAGTTGGCCCAGTAGTGAGAATCTTTGTTTTCTTGATGTTGAGCTTCAATCCATATTGAAGGCTTCAGTTGACCTTTTGCAGTAAGCACTTCAGGTCCTCCTCAGTTTCAGTAAACAAGATTGTGTCATCTGCATAATGTAGGTTATTGATAAGTCTTCCTCCAATCCTGATGCCACATTCCTCCTTATAGAGCCCAGCCTGTCAGATACTCTGTTCTGCATATAAATTGAAAAGGTACAACTTTTCCCAATTTTGAACCATGCAGTGTTTCCGTGTTCTGTTCTGACAACTGCGGCCTGGTCCAAGTGCAGGTTTTGCATAAACACAATCAAGTGTTCTTGGATTCCCATTCTTCTCAGAGTTAGCCACAGTTTGTTATGATCCACACCGTCAAATGCCTTGTATAGTCAATACAACACAGATAGACATACATTCCTATGGTACTCTCTGCTTTCAGCCAAGATCCATCTAATGTTAGCTATACTACCCTAGTACCATGGTACCTCTTCTAAACCCAACCTGCACATCTGGCAGTTCTCTGTTGGCATGATGTTCCAGTAATATTTTTATCATTTTCAGCAGAATCGCTTGCATGTGATATTAATGATATTGTTCAATAATTTCCACACTTTCTTGGGTCACCTTTCTTTGGCAATTATTTGGCATAGACCAGTTATTTTTTTGGTACAGCGATTCCCTGTATTTATTTCATTCTTTTTTTATATGTCTCGCATTATTCAGTATTTCACCCATAGAACCTTTCAGTCTTGCAACTTGAGGCTTCCATCTTTTCTTCTGTTCTCTCAATTTGAGAAAAACTCAATGCTCTCCCCTTTTGATTTTATAACTCCAGGTCCTTGTGCATTTCATAATAATGCATTGATTTCTCTTCTTGTGCTGCCCTTTGAAATCTGCTCAGCAATCTTACTTCATCATTAGCTTCCTTTTGTTTTAGCATCTTATTTATATTCTGGACAAGTTTCAGGTTACTTCTGGCATCTGTTTTGGTCTTCTTTTTTTCTTTGGTCCTGAATGGCCTTATATTCTCTTCATATATATTAGCCAAACAACTTCTCTGGTCTTTGGCCCTCAGTCCTCAGTGGGTCACGGCATCACGTGAGGCTGTGACTGACCTAAAGCCAAACTGATGTTCTCTCTGGTCAGGACCCACTTGTTCACCTTCTTTTTTCCTGCCCTCCTTTCTTCTTTTGTCCTTTTTCTGTTGTTCTTCATCTGTATTTCATTGTCTTCTAGTGATTTTCATTTCATTCCACAGGTTTTCTAGGACTATCTCAGTGCTGTCAAGTCAAAACTGACTCTTAGCTGACCCTCCATCAAATTTTCCAAGGCTTTAAATCACATGAGAGAAGATTGCCCATCTTTCTCCCTTAGATAAGCTGGTGATGTCACATAGCCTGACTTTGGCTTGGCAGTGCAACTCCCTACCCCCTAGGCCACCAGAGATCTCATCAATGTTTCTGAATTTCCAGTCTGGTAAGGTGAGCAGAACAGCCAGATTTTGTAATGGTATGTTCTCGGTTTGGGGTTGAGGCTTGGTGTGGCTGTTGCTCTCAAATGGATGTGAGCTGATTGGATTTGGACTCTATTTAAAAGGCATTTAGGCCCTTGGGCCTGTTATCCTCAGGCCTAGTTTTTGTGGTAGTGGTGGTTGTTATGTGCCATCAAGTCACTTGCGACTCATAGCGACCCTATGTACAACAGCCTTAAACCTTGCTCTGTCCTGTGCCAGTCTCACTGTCTCTGACACACCCATTCCGATTACCCTAGTCACTGAATCAATATACCTCATAGAGGGTCTTTCCCTCCTCACTGTCCTTCCACCCTCCCAAGCATGATGTCCCTCTCCAAGGACTGGTCCCTCCCTGCAACATGTCCAAAGTATGTCAGAATCCTTGCCTCCAAGGAGCAGCCTGGTTTAACCCTCTCCAGGATGAGTCTGTTTGTTTTCTTAGCAGTCCATGGTATATTCAATACTCTTCTCCAGCACCACAGCTCAAAGGCACCAATTAATTCTCTTTCTATCCTCCCTAGTCATTGTCCAACTCTGACTAACAAATGATTGCAAAGACCATGGCCTGTATCAAGTGCACTTTAGTCTCCAGAGTGACACCATTGCTCTTCGGTACTTTGGAGAAGTCCCTAACAGCAGACTTTCCCATTACAATACGTCTTTTCATTTCCTGGCTGCTGGTGCCAAGAGTGTTGACTGTGGAACCAAGCAAACCAAAGCTGTGAACTATCTCAATCTCTTCACCATCCATCCTGGTGCTGCCAGTTGGTCCAGTGGTGAGAATCTTTGTCTTCTTGCCATTGAGCCTCAACCCATATTGGAGGCTGCAGTCCTTGACCCTCTGCAGCAAGCGCTTCAGGTCCTCCTCAGTTTCAATAAGCAGGGTGTGTCATCTGCATAACGCAAATTGTAGATGAATCTTCCACCAATTCTGATCCCACAATTCTCCTTATACAGCCCAACCTCCCGAGCAATCTGTTCTGCATACAGGTTGAAAAGGTATGGAGATAGGACACATCCCTGGTGTACATCCTTCCCAATTTTGAACCATGCAGTGTTTCCTTGCTCTGTTCTGACGACTGCCTCCTGGTCCAAGTATAGGTTTCTCATTAGCACAATCAAGTGTTCCTACCATTTGATTTTCATTCTTCTCAGAGTCAAACACATCACCTTCACTTGGGAAACATTACCACTAAACTTAAGAGACACTGGTCACAGCATAAGAAATTGTCAGCAGCTGATGTGTTTGGAATCACAGAAGCCCAGAAAGCTTCAGATATAAGCTATCAGATCAAAGGTGGGACAACAGGAGATAGGTGTTGAAGGGAGTGGGTAGGAATGGATGGGGGATCCTGGTGGATGGTGGAAAAGGTAAATAATTGAGTCAAGACACTTGTGCCAAGGGCAGGGACAACACTGAAACTGATGGTTAATTCGACAATTAGGGATATATCCTTCACTTTTTTCTATAAAATGCTTGTCTGTCAGATACTTCTCTAAATCTGAACATTCAGATTAAGACAGACTAGGAAGAAGAATTGGCCATCCACTTTCGAAATAGCAGGCCTCTGAAAACCCTATGTACAACAGAACACAGGTAGACTAACAGGGCAACCGAGGTGGAGCTTTCAAGTATGGAAATACAAAGGAAGAGGAATAGTTGTAAGCAGACACTAGTGATTGGAACATGGAATGTGAGAACCATGAATGCAGGAAAATTAGATATTGTAAAGGAAGAAATGGAATGCATAAATATTGACATACTAGGTATTAGTGAGATGAGATAGACTGGCATGGGGCATTTTGAGTCGGATGATTATATATTACTCCGGAGATGAAAAGGTGAGGAAAAATGGGGTTGCTTTCGTAGTTAAAAAAGTCATTTCTAGATCCGTCTTTAAATACAATATTGTGAGTGACAGAATAATATCCATATGCATACAAGGAAGTTCAGTGACTACCACTATCGTTCAGATATATGCACCAACAACCAGAGCCAAAGAAGAGGAAATAGAAGATATCTACCAACTTTTACAGTCAGAGATCGATGGAGCTTGCATTTAAGATGTGTTAATAATAATGGGTGACTGGAATGTGAAAGTTTGGAACAGAGAAGAATTAGTAGTTGGAAAACATGGACTTGGTGACAGAAATGAAGCTGGAGATAAAATGATTGAATTTTGCACAATGACTTATTCATTGCAAATACGTTTTATAAGAAACATAAGTGCAGATTATACACGTGGATTTCACCCAATGATATACATAGAAATCAGATTGATTATATCTGTGGAAAGTTTTGTGGAGCTCACAAATAAAACCGGTGTGGAAGCAAGAGTGACATCCACTTAAAAAAAAAGGCTGAAAGGGGCAGGGGAACAAAGCTTGCCTCAGAAACTCTATGAACTTAGGGAAAAGGTGAAAGTTTTGTGTTCAAGACTCATTCATTGAGACGCTGTGAGTTGTCTATGACCTGACGGCACTTAACAACAACAAGAAGATTTAAGTCAGGAAATAAGGAGACACATTGCACTGGGAAAATCTGCAGTTAGGGACCTCTCTAAATTATTGAGTAGTAGTGATGTCTATTTGAAGACTAAGGAGCATCTGATTCAGGCCATTGTTGTTGTTATGTGCCATCGAGTCGTTTGCGACTCATAGCAACCCTATGCACAACAGCCCTAAACCCTGCTCTATCCTGCGCCAACCGCACCGCCTCTGACACACCCATCTCGATTACCCCAGTCACTGAATCAATCCACCTCATAGAGGGTCTTCCCCTCCTGCACTGTCCCTCCACCCTCCCAAGCATGATGTCCCTCTCCAAGGACCCGTCCTTCCTGGCAACATGTCCAAAGTATGTCAGACGAAGCCCCAGAATCCTTGCCTCCAAGAAGTAGCTTGGTTTAATCCTCTCCAAAATGAATCTGTTTTCCTGGCAGTCCATGGTACATTCAGTACTCTTCTCCAGCACCACACCTCAAAAGCACCCACTCTCCTTCTGTCCTCCCTAGTCATTGTCCAACTCTCTGATGCATAACAAGCGATTGCAAATACTATAGCCTGTATCAGGCGCACCTTAGTCTCCAGAGAGACACCATTGCTCCTGAGTACTTTAGAGAGGTCCCTAACAGCAGACTTTCCCATTGCGATACGCTTTTTGATTTCCTGACTGCTGGTGCCAAGAGTGTTGACTGTGGAGCCGAGCAAACTGAAGCTGTGAACAATCTCAGTCTCTTCGCCATCCATCCTGATGCTGCCAATTGGTCCAGTGGTGAGAATCTTTGTCTTCTTGACATTGAGCCTCAGTCCATACTGAAACCTGCAGTCCTTGACCCTTCGCAGCAAGTACATCAGGTCCTCCTCAATTTCAGCAAGCAGGGTTGTGTCATCTGCATAACGCAGATTGTTAATAGATCTTCCACCAATCCTGATGCCACAATTCTCCTCATAGTCTTTGCAATTCAGGCCATAGTCTTTGCAATTACTAGCTGTGCATCTGAGAGCTGGTCAATGAAGAAGGATGACAGGAAAAGAATTGACACCTTTCAGCTGTGGTGTTAGAGAAGAGCACTGAATGGCCAAGAGAACAAACATGTTTTGGAGAGGGTGCAGCTGGAGTGCTCTTTGGAGGCAAGAATGATGAGGCTTCACCTCACATACTTTGGACATGTTGCTAGGAGGGGCTGGCTATTCCTTGGAGAACAGTGGAGGGTTGACAACGGAAATGACCCTCAACAAGATGAATTGATATGGTGACTACCACAATGGGCTCTTGTGTGTCAGGAAGTGAGGATGGCACAGGATAGGATTCAGATCTTTTGTTCATAGGGTCGCTATGAGTTGTGCTCAACCTGGTGGTACCTAACAACAACAATAGCAAGACATCTTGAATTCAACAGTCCTGACCCATTCTGAAACCCAGTGTTTTCATGCTAAAATGCTAACCAAGGGTTTGTTGTTGTTGATTGCCATCGAGTTGGGCAGAACTCATAGTGACTATGAACAAAAGCCCTGAAGCCTTTCTATAACTGCTGTCATTTCTCAAAGTTCATGTTGTTTAGGAAGTGGATGCCACTCCTACTTCCAAAACTAGGGGTTTAGTTCCTGTTGAAGAATTTTTTGTGGTACAGTAGTTTGAACCTACTAGTTGTGGAAGACGGATGAGGCTGTCTGCTCCTGTAAACATTTACAGAAACCCTGTGGGGCAGTTCTGTTCTGTACAAAGTTGTTATGAGTCAGAATTGACTCTCCAGCAGTAGATTTCCATTTTACTTTGATTTAGTGGTACAATAGTTAGTTAAGCACTCGACTGTGGACTAAAATGTTAATGCTTTAAATTCACTAGCTAGTCTATGGAATATTCTTTTCAATGTTATCAATAATCTGTCATGATTCACATAATCAAATTAATGTCTTTGCATAGTTAATAAAACACAAGCAAACAGTTTCTGGTATTCTCTGCTTTCAGCTAAATTCCATCTGTTATCAGCAATCTGATACATAGCCTCTTCTGAACACAGTCAGAATTTCTGGCAAGATTCAGATCTGTTGTTGAGAGAGTTGCTATGAGTGGTAGTTGATTTGACAGAAACTTTTTTGGAAGTGGACTGCTTTTAATCAGGAAGCTCCACCAAACACTGTCCACCGTGGGTAATCATTGTGTGGAGCTCCCCAATTAAAATGGGCTTGGCATCCACTTCCTAAATAGCTTGCCTCCGGAAACTCTATGAACTTGGAGAAACAATGAAACAAGTGTTCAGATCTTTGTTCATAGGGTCACTTTGAGTCTTCTACAATGCACTTAACAACAATAATTGCATACTAGATAACATCAGATGGTAAAAGTTTGTAGAAATCCTCAATTTCTTCATCATAGTTTTTAGCTGCTCATATGACTTTATGTGGCTGGTTATTCTAAGGACTGAGGGCCTTTTCTATGTTGTTGTTCACCTAGTCAGTTGTTTGGCTGCACATTTTGTCACAGGTTTGCAGGGTGTCTAAAAGCCATAGTCTCAGAGGTTCATGCAGTTTCTATCAGACCAGTAAGCCTGATCTTTTTTATAATTTTGAATTTTATTCCATATTTGCCCCCACCCTATAATAGAGTCTTCTACTTCGATCCCTTTTAGAGAAGTCTATATTTGTAACATGGCACCAACTAGTTTTGTTCTTTTTTTCTTCTTCTTCACTTTTATTTTTAAATTTTATTAATTTTGTGAACATTTACAGAGATTTTGGGTTTCCATTCATTCATTGTTGCACTATTTTCTCTACCCTCCCCCCCAATTCATTCCTCTTTCCCCCCCTTGAATGTCTGTTTTAATTGTCCCATTGCCACAGTGCTTGTGAAAGCCAGTTATGATTAATCTCCTTTGTCAGTGTGTCCTTTGCCATTCCCTATCACTCCTACCTGAGAGACACTTCACCCTGATTCATAAAGAAAAGGGGACAGTGTATTCTCCTAGCTACTTCCTGCTGAAAAGGGATGCTGTAGGTTTCAGGGTGAAGATCTTCTCTCACTACTCTAAAGGGCCCCTTTGGCAGTAGGAAACACATAGACTATTGTGGAGATTGATTTTGGAATTTAGATGCACTGTTATCAGTTGTGCTTAGCCGTACATGTTCATATCCTTGAAGATGTATCATGGAACTGTTGCAGCCTAGAAGACACAAATTTAACTAACAAGTTAAAAGTACATGAGTAATATGGCTATACCTGCTTTTTTCTGGTTGCCATTTTCTTGGTATATTTCCCCCCACCTTTTTATTTTAAGCCTGTCTTTATCTTCATTTTTCAGGTGTGTCTCTTGTAAGCAACATATTGATGGATTTTGGGGTTTTTTTTTTAATCCAATCTGCTACTCTCTTTCTCTTCAGTGGTGCATTTAAACCATTCACGTTCAATGTGACTATTGAGAGGCTAGGTTTTATTGCCATCATTGTGTTGAGTTCATTTTGGTGGTGTTGTTAGTTACTTTGGACCATGCAGCTTTCTGTGGTATGTCTGTAAGAAGGATATCTCTGAGTCTCTCCTGCAACACTGATCTTGTTTTTACAAACTCTTTTAGGTTCTGCTTTTCTGGGAATATCTTGATCTGTCCTTCATATTTGATGAATAATTTTTCTGGGTATAGTATTCTTTGTTGACAGTTGTGTTCTTTGAGCATATGATATATGTCCTTCCACTCTCTTCTTGCCTGCATGGTTTCTGCTGAGAAATTGGTGCTTAATCTTATCTGTTCTCCCTTATAGGTTACTCTTTGTTTCTCCCTTGCTGCTTTCAGGATTCTCTCCTTAACTTTGGTTCTGGCAAATTTAACTATGATATGCCTTGATGTTTTTCTTTTGGGGTCTAATCTATGTGGTGTTTGCTGAGCTTCCTGAATATATATTCTCTCATTCTTCATTATGTCTGGGAAGTTTTCCTCTAGTAATTCTTCCACAACTTTTTCAGCGCCTTTACTTGCTTCTTCCTTTTCTGGGATTCCAATGATGCGCATGTTATTTCTCTTGATGGTGTCCCACATTATTCTTAGGTTTTCTTCTTTTTCCTTCTTTTTTGAGTCTGCTTTTTGCTCTAGCAGATCAGTGGTGACAATTCTGTCTTCAGTTTCACTGATTCTGTGTTCCATCTCATCAACTCTGCTCGTATGTCCCTCCATCATGTTGACAGCCTCTGAAACATTGGACCTTATATTTTGAATGGTGGATTCTTGTTTTTCAAGTGCCACTAATGCCTCATTTGTTTTCTCTGCAATGTGCTGCATTGTTTTTTTGATCCCCTCCTGGTTTTTGCTTGTAGTATCCTGTAATTCATCAAGTTTTTCTTTCATCCATTGGATATATTCAGTCACACCTCTTTTAAATTCTGTGTCAGAAAGTTCCATCAGACTTTCTGGCTTCAGGGAATCCACTGATACTGTGTCACCCTTTGTGAGTGACATCTTTCTTTGTTCTTGTGTATTGTGTGGGATAGCTTGCTTTCTTTGAGATATTGATATGTTCTTGATCTGAAGACAATGCTCTTGAGATCATTGGGCAGCTACACCACTTGTGTGTTTCTCTGAACTTCTGACTTCAGAGAAATGTCAGTTCAGAGCCTGCGAGGGCAATCTCTTGTTGGTAAGACAGGTCAAGGTGCTTCCGATTAAAGGCAAGTTGATTACCCAGACGTGTAGGCACTGGTGTGGAGCCAAATGGGGTGAGACAGGCACAGGGTTGGGATGATCACAAGGGCAGGTCAAACACTTGGGGGACCTTGCTCAAACCTCTGTTGTCTCAGTGTGCTCACGATTGCAGTCCCTACTCAAATTCCTGCTGTCTGTTTCCTACCCAATGGTTTTCTCAGTGTTCCCTGCCTGGTGCCACTTACGCAGGTGCCCTCACACAACAGCCCCTGCTCCAGCAGAGTCCTGAATCCAACAGAACCTGAAAAGTCGAGGTCAAATTCCCACCGACCCATTAGCCTCTGGCTGGTCTGCAGAGTCCACAGAAGCCAGCCAGTGGCTGGCTCATTTCTGGGCAGTTGGTGTAGCCCAATAGAGCTTGGCCAAATTCCCCACCAGTGGGCACGCCCTTAGGTGCTCTCCCAGGTAACCAGCAATGCCCCAGTAAACCCAGTCAGGATCCTACCAGCTTTCTCCTGCCAGATTAGTTCCACAGCAGCTTGGTTGATAGCTCCGGGTAATGGCTGTATCCTCGGTGGTGCCCTGAGGTCACAGGGCTCTGTCAGGGGCTGAGGTGATGGTTGTGGAGTCGTGTGGGAGGTGCGGGGGAAAGGGGAGGAAGCAAGGGACTGGGGGGGACACAGGAGCACAGGGCTTGGACACTACCACCAGGAGGCAGGGGGCGGGGCTTGAGCGCTGCTGGGGGTTTATGCAGTGGCACCCTGTGTGGTGGGGTCACACAGGTGCCAGCTGCATGGGGGTCACATGGGGGGTAGTCGCTCCTCCGGAGTCACATGGTCGGTGGTGTTTGGTCCTCTGGAGTTCTGTGGTGGCTGGCAGACTGTTGCTCCTTCCAGGTCTCTTAGAAGCTGCGGGCGGTCGGTTGCTCCTCTGAAGTCACAGTGTGGCAGGCAGTTGCTCTCTACTTGCCCCTGATGGGTGGGTTTCACAGTGGCTTGGCTGGTGTCTTTTGACTGGGACTCAGCTGTCTTGTGTCTGGTTGAAATTCTGGCATTCCGGCGGGTGCGGCGTACATCTGATTTCAAATCCCTTCTACCCTGGCACTTGTTTTTCCTCGTGTCTTGTCTGCTTGACGTCTAGGACTCCTTGATTTGGACAACTGGTGCCCTAAGCATTTACTTACTTACCTTGTTTATTGGCCACTCTGTCCCTTACTGTAATCTTTATGGGAACAGATCCCCAGGGATTTGAAATTGCCAGCTTTCATTTGGAAGCCAAATACTTAACCATTTTGTGGCACCAAAGTCATTAAATACATACTAAGGAACAGAATAAAATAACTTGTGAATTTGGGAATACATGAGAAGTGGTGGGGTATCCCTCCCACCCATTTTACTCTAATAAATATGGGTATCCTTCCCACCCATTTTACTCTAATAAGTGTTATTTGGGCCAGTGGCAATGGAAAAATGGTACTCCTCCTGACATTCCCCAGTCTAGATGAGTACCTGACCCAACACATCCTTGTATGAATTAAAGTGACCGCAGAGCCAAGATTAGTTAGCAGAGTTAGTGGATTATACCTGGTAACTACTGGCCATGGTGTACCCTGTCTAGACTTAGAAAACTCTCCCAAATGCCACATGGGGCAAGACCTGGGTTCTTACTAGCATTCAAGACCTTGGGGCTACACCATGCTCTATCTCCTGGTACCTGCAGCCCTGGACTTGGAGACAAGTTATAAGCTTCTATTTTTCCCATCTTAGAAGTGATAGCATTTGGCAAGTGAGGCCATAACCAGCCTTTAGCAGGGTTAGCTGATGGAGGTACAGGTGCCTGTGTCTGTTCTTGGAGGCAGGTAGTGGTCTTGTTCATGGTTTTTCCTGGAACCAGCATGCAGTGGGTGTCTCATGAAATCTTGCTGAATATGACATAACTGCATGTCTAGGTGTGATGTTCACAACTCCAGGGGCAGGTGGAGGAGTGTTTCTTTTTTTCCCAGGAGAACCTTGAAGAATGAGTAGGGAGAGCAAGAGGACATGGAGCTTTCTAGGGTGCAGACACACTGTATATCGTGGAGGAGGGGAAGCCATGACAGCCTCAGGAAGCTTCCTCCACGGAGCTGCAGGTGGAGCTCACATCGTGGGTGGCTTCACAACGCAGAGAAGCTTCACTGTGGGAGACATGAAGTCACGAACTAAGGGAAAAATACCCCTAGTTACACTTGAAAAGGCAGTAAATTCTGAGCTACGTCTCAAGAGGGCTTTCCCAGGCAAAACTCCCCTCAGCCAGGTAAGAAAAAGGCTGAGACAGGAGTGAGTGTCATTATGGGGGGAGGAGGAAGGGGCACTGTTCTCTTGCCAGTGCTCAAGTACCCAGAGACTTGCCAGTGTGCCCATGCATATCTCCAGGCTAACCAACTGACCAGGAGAGAGGATAACTTGGCCAATCTGGTCCTATTTGCAAGCTAAATTCAGTTATTTGGCCTATTATCTGCAATATCGACAAGTAAGCAAATGTAACTTATATTCAGAATGCTTTCCTCTTAGGCAAATGATGTTGGTACTTATGCTCCTTTTAGAACAATCTACTACTTACAGAGTTATTCAGGCTGCCCACCCTGGGACCAGTCTTCTAGTATCATACCTATTACATTCCCCTGGCCATCCCTGAGGCAAGTGTGTCATATCCCTAATGTGTGCCTTCCACATATACCCTATATGTACAGTCTGCATGCGAATCCTGTGTATGTCCTAAGTGCCACCATGCATGTTTCCTACTTACGCATCTTAGGTGTACCTTCCATGTGTGTCCTATGTGTGCATTCTACATTCATGTCTCCACAGGTATCTTGCCGTGTGTATCCTACATCCTGTGTGTGCAGTCAGTATGTGTACTGTGTGAATGCTGTGTATACACCCTACATTGTGTCCTATATGCATTTCATGTGTGACATCCTGCATGCATATTATGCATGTGCATCCAGCATGTGTGCTGTGTGTCCTGTGTGTAATACATGTAACCCTATGTATATATATTATGTGCACTATTCATGTCATTTTACATGCATTCCAAGTAAGCATCTTATATGGACCCTATGTATGCATCTTGCGTTTGTATCTTGTCATGTGTGTCCTCTGTGCGTATCCTATATATGTGCCATATGTGAGAATCCGAACTGAGCAGCCAAGATGTATGCCCTGGGTGTCCTATATGGGCATCCTGCATGTGTGTCCTGTGGGCACATCACACCTGTCACCTTACATGTACATAAAGTGTGAGTTCTGCACATGTGTGTTATACATAAACATCTATACCTTATGTGCACATCATCCCTGTCGTACTGCACACATCCTGGGACCATCCTTCATGCATCTGAATATGCATCATGCCTTTGCATCCTGACGCAGTGACTGTAACAATGGACTTGAGTGTGTCGGAGATGCTGACCATGGTACTAGATAGGGCAAGGTTCAGAGCCACTGTCCATAGTGATGAGTAGCACTCTACTCAAAAGCCCTAACAGCATGCGTGTCCTACACTTGCATCCAGAACATGCCTTGTGTGTGTTCTCTGTGTGCATTCCCTGCATTTGTGTCCTGTGTACGTCATGAGCATCAGAGGCACAGGATGTGTGCTTCCTGCCCTGTGCATCCTGTGTGGATATGGTGATTCTGTTGATGCACTGTTTAGTCCAGTTATATGACAGTGTTTTGGGTGACAGTTTGCTCAGGTGATTGGAGGACACTGGTTTCAGATGACTCCATGGGTGTCATTTTGAATAAAACATTGATGTTCCCTATATGAAGATGCAAGCAGTCTGCTATGCCCTGAAGGGGAATGGAGGCACACAGGATCTGGACACAGTGTGACACAGGCCAGGATCAGAAGCTGGAGCAGAGGGGTAGTGGCTAGGCCATGTCAGCCTGGCAGGGCATCTCCTTTCTCTCCACACCCTGCACTGGGCCTAGTACACAACAGGCCTTCTGTGAATCCTGCTGGGCAACTGATTAGTCCTCCTGGTTACAGTGTGCAGGGCAGGTGGACAGAGGTGGTACACTTAGCCAGAAAAGGGAAAGTGTGGGTGTTATTGGAGGAGGAATAAGGACAGGGGTGGGACTCCCCCCTCTGATACTGAGAACAGGAGAAGCAAGAGCAGATCTGGGCCCTGGTTGGTTCAGTAGATGCTGCCAAGCACATAGAGGACAGTGGGCCCAGAGTTCACCCGTTCCTACTCTCAGCACATCCAGGTGGGTACGGCTGTGTCTTCTATGTTGCATATTCCCAACCAAGACAACAGCTCTCAAAGCAGCACGTGGAACAGATGATCCTTCTGAAAGGCTCTACTTACCCAAAAGTGACATTATGGGCACTGTCCTAAGGACCATTGGCAGAAGGGAAAGACTGGATGAGATCCACTCATGTACTAAGATCTCACTCTGAGCACAGAGCCTGTAAGAAACCTACCATATGTACAACCCCCAAAAAGATTAGATAGATTTAAGAGCATCTAAGATTGAGGAGAGCATGCTATTTGCATATGATTTTCCTAAATGGAATTGTTTTATTTTCTCGTGGTGATTTGTTTATGTTCGGCCAAGTACAGAACTCAAAGACAGTAAGTTAAGCAAAGGTATGGATCATTTAAGAAGTGCATTGCAAAGGGAACTAGGGGAAGGGAGGAGGAGGGAGGACATTGTGCAACAATGAATGAATGAAAATCCAACTTGACTGTAAACTTTTGTTGAAATCACGATTAAAATAAAAATATTTATTGGGAAAAGGGGGGTATGGATCATTTGGAAATTGAGCCCGTTGAGTCCAGTCTGTTGCCTCAGGAAAAAGCAGAGCTGCCCAGACATGTAAACAAGTAGAGTTATGTGCATGGTGGAATTCATGCTTCCTACGGCCTCTGTTTATTAGTGTTCTCATCTGTTAGTGAGGGAATGAAGACGTTAAACAGCCCTGGGAAACATGAGAGTGATTTACCCTTAGCAGAGGAGCCAGACTGCAGTGCCCACCAGAGACGGATCCCCACACACTCTCACCACAAACAGGGCCCCAGTCAACTCCACCCTAAAATGTAGGAACAGATGGAGAGCCATCTGACCCCTCACCTATCATGGGGACCACAAATGAGGCCTCAGCTAACCCCTACTCAGCAAGGACAAAGGCTCCCCCAGATATGGATGTGGTGTCTCAAGGACAAGTAATTGACAAGGACATGCTACAAGTCCACAGATCAGTCTCAGTCCTCCCTTGGACTCTATAAAGCACAAGAGATGTGTGTGATTGCATATGCCTGGCACTCATGCACACACACGTGCATGTGTGTTCACACGTACATACATACATGGGTAGAGGGTGTGTGCATAATATGTGTATATATTTACACATGTGTGTTCACACATAGATGCATATGTAAATATACATGCATGTGTTCATGTGTACACACATGTATGTGTACTATGTGCATAATACACTTGTGTGTATATTTACACATGCATGTGTGTTCACATGTACAAACACATGTAGGGTGTGTGCATATTTACACATGCATGTGTTCACATGCACATGCATGTGTAGAGGGTGTGTGCATACGCTTGTGCGCACGCACATTTACACATGCATGTGTATTCACATGTACATGCGCATGTAGTGTTCACATGTACATATATCATGCACATGTAGAGGGTGTGTGCATAATAGGCTCATGTGTACATATTTACCCATGCATGTGTGTTCGCATGTACATGCATGCATGTGTAGAGGGTGTGTGCATGACTGGCACTCATGCACATGTGTGGTCATATGTACATACATGCATGTGTAGAGTGTGCATGCACCCATGTGCATTTACATGTGCATGTTTGCATGCACACATTTGTTAGTGTGTATGCACGTGTGTTTAAGTGCAAATATGTGTGCATTCACATGCACTTAGCATGTGAGGGTGGTGTGCTCACATGTGCTTGCATGCATATATATTTGTGCATATGTGGGGTGAATGTATTTGTGGAGCAGTGTGTTCATGTATGCATGAATGCTAGCAAGTGTGTGCAGGAATGTGCATGTGGGACCTGGTGCCTGCATGTGTACATGTGTGGACACAGGTGTGCACCTAAGTGCATGTGTGCTGAGGCTCCTTCCTGCATGTCAGGACATTGCCTGGTAGTAACACATCAGTCACAAATAATCTTATATTAATAACTAATTTTTTAAAAATTAATGATTGTTTTAATAGAATTTTCAGCCCAAACACACATGTGTAGCTCAGCTTTTTGCTTTGCGAGGGCAGAGCACTCACTGAGGAGAAGCATGAGAACCCTGGGGCCTCGCCTGTTATCCCTCAGGAAGCAGCCCATTCGGAGGCTCCACTGACTGATCCTGAAGGACTATGCTTCTCTCTCAAATGTAGACAGGAGTCACATGAACAGAGGACTCTGCCTAATCCCATCTCACACTTAAAATAGCTTTACCTAAGCATTAAGTAGTTTAAAAAATGCTACAACATGGCTCATTCAATTTTAATTTCTCATTTTCAAAATGAACTCTTAGTAGTGAAGCAGAAAAAGACCCCTTTTGAGACAAAGGAACTAATATTACTTTCCAAGAAGCAGAAAGAATAAGTTCTAAACAGAAAAGTTGAAAAAAGCAGAATGAACATTAATACAAGGTACTACCATGAATTTAATAGTCAATAAATTTAAAGTTTGAATACTAACTAAAGGAATATTTGTGGTCTTCTAAATTTCATGCTTTTCCTTGAGTTCTCATCTTGGGGATACGTTTGTGTGTATCTTGGATGCTAGTTTCTCTAGTAAACTTTAGAAAATAACTTTAGTAGCCCATAATATTTATTATAGCAACTTCTACAAAATCAGAGGTAACAATATTCTTGAAGTTAGAAATACTCAAATCTCAAAACAAAATTGTCTAGTCTCTTGGTCCTGGAAAAGAGGTAAGCTTGATCCTCTAGGACTCCTGGTTTCCCAGAGCCCAGGTTGCAGAGCTGGTCCCAGGACCATGCCCAATGCCTACACTGAGTGTGATGCTCCCATTCAGGTCACCACGCTGACCCTGCCTTCCTGTCCACTCCATTCTGCCCAAGAAAAGTCTGACAGTTTCAGCAAGGGCCCGGATTTTCACTGCAAACTTGAAAGACTTCTAAGGCATCTAACATTTTAAGCTGTAAAAACTATTCAATACCCTCAATCAGGTGGGTTGACAGTGACTGCAGCAATGGTCTCAAATATGTCAGAAATTGTGAGGTTGTAAAGGACAGGGTGCAGTTCTGTTTTCATAGGGTCACTGCAAAGTTGTCTTGACTAGATGGCATCTAAACCAACAAACATCTTAGAAAACAGGAAGCCAAGGGCTTGATTGTTGTAAACTCCTTTAAGGTCCCCCAGCAGCCTCCTTTGGGAGCAGTGACCCACTTCTCTTTGCACAGCTAGCCTGGTGGTCTCAGCTCTGTAGCTCTGGGAAGGTAGGCTTCTAAGCTGCCCCAGGAGAGCAGATCAGGCTTCTCTGTGAGCAGGAAGCAGCAAGAACCAGGGGCTGGGAACATGGAGACAGGTTATTTGTAATCTTCATGCTGATGAGGTTGTTCTGCGATGGCTTGCTTGTCCCAGGGGCAGGGGGCAAAGCCAGTCACCAGTTAGGCTCTGGGATCTGCTGGAGATCGCAAGGGGTCTTCTCAAGTCATGCCAGCCAGCAAGGTGGGGACTCCAGTCCACTGCCTCTCTCATCAGGCTCTCAGCCATGACCCACACACCAGCACAGCCATGTGTGGCACCTTGTACATCAAACAGACTGGGGACAGGTCTCCTTCTCTACATGGATGTGCGGTTGGGACCTCCTCTCTGGAAGCCCCTCTGGTTGCTCTGCAAGCTGAGATCCAGCTCCAGCTGGAAAAGGGCCTCAGACAGGAAACCTGAAATGCAGGGAGGGTCTCACTCCAGAACCTGCTGCTGAACCTTGCCTGTCCTTGAATTTCCTTAAATTTCCAGTTAGAAATTACATGTTTTCAGCTTTTTCAACCCATTGAGGTACAAGGTGGACCCCCACCTCCTCTGCAGGAAGCACACACCTTTAGCCAGATGGAGCTCTGTGGAGCACACAGTAGGGAACAGCTGCTCCATAATCAGAAGCAGGCGTCCTGATAGATCAGAAACACACATCACCTGTACTGTTAACCCTCACAATTACCTGGATGGTTGGTATGGGATGTTGGGATGTACACACACACACACACACACACACACACACACACAGCATTTAAAAGTATGACCTTCATATATCAGTTAAGGCAATTTAAAGGGTATATTTTAAGTGAAATGTTATCATATTCTACCAGATTGATGAATTAGCCAGAAGGAAAATTAACTTTGCCAGAAAAACTATGACTATGATTTTCCAAAATAGAATTGTTCACATGTACTAACCAAAATTAAGCTCTGCTTTGCAGTAAAAACCCACTGCCAGCTTCCAAAAAAAGAAATATATGGGGCCTGGCATTAAGTGTCTTCACACAGAGAGAAGTGAGCTTGAAAAAAGAGGATGGTTAGTCAACTAGCTAGCAGATTAGAACTTCAAAGTAAGCATTGTCTCACCAAATCCCCCAAGTGGTTGTGTGCAGCTCCCCCTCAACCTGGTGGTTAGTCTTCAATAACACGCCAGTTATCTAATAAAGGAACTCACCAATTTTAAATTGCAATAAATTTACCAAACATATTCACTGTGTATGGAAAGCTTTACAGTAGGAAAGTATCAACGAAGCAGGCACATCAGTGTACAAAGTGTCGTTGTTGGGTGTTACCACTTCTCTCATTCCTCAGCGGGCTGGTTTGTCCCTGTCCCCTTCGCCCGTAGGCTCTGTGCCAAGTGTGCACCAGAGTGGGTCCCTCTGACATCAACCCGCGCTGCTCGCTCCCTCTGGCCTGCTGGCACTTCCCAGGGCACAGCCTGCCTGGACCCAGGGAACGGATTTGCCAAAGAGCAGTATGGTTGGGGGGCCAACCCGGAACATTTATTGTAAACTTTAAAATGGAATCCAAATATGAACAGACAGAG
Source organism: Elephantulus edwardii (assembly GCF_000299155.1). Taxonomy (NCBI): domain Eukaryota; kingdom Metazoa; phylum Chordata; class Mammalia; order Macroscelidea; family Macroscelididae; genus Elephantulus; species Elephantulus edwardii. The sequence goes on along the minus strand of NW_006399879.1, from coordinate 9,143,555 downwards.
AGACAAGAGGAGAAACCTCCCACACGGAAATCAAGATACCACGTCCAGTGGCCGGCCAGAGGCACCAGGACAGACAGCCTTGAAGACGCAACGCCCCAGCTGGGCATCACTCGGCCCCACGACAGCCTCCCACTCGGCCAGGAGGCGCGCGGTCCGTCGGGTCCGCAGCGCGCTCAGCAGGCCCTGCTGGGCTCCCAGGAGCGCGCTGCCTCACAAGGCGGGCGGCAGCAGTAAGGGTAGGAGGCGTTGAGGTCTGGGTCGGAGGGCGCATACCCAGGCAGCTCCACTGACGGGTGTCCACCGCAGCACACCTCCACGCCCGCTTCGTCGCACGCGTGGAAGCCGCCCACATTGATGTAGGAGACTGCGTGGTGCGCGGCAAAGCCCGCGCAGTCCCCCGGGGATGCGAAGTCGGCCTCTTCCGGGGAGAGGATGGAGGCCTCGCTTGGTCGTGGTTGCAGCCTCCGGCCGCGCCGACCCCTCCGGCCTCGCCGCGTCCGGGAGGCGGACTGCTGCGAACGGAACCCCGGGCCACCTCGGGGTCGCGTCAGGGACCGGCCTCCCCTCCGCCGGCCACGCCGGCCGCGCCGGGCCTGGGAAGACTTGTAGTTCTTGACCAGCAGGAGGCTGAGCAGGCCGAGGAGGCACTCGAGCGAGTTGAAGACCGTGGAGAGGACCAGGCCGCGCTGGTAGTCCTTCAGCTGCCGGCACTTGGCGGACGTGGCGCTGTCCAGGGTGCTGCGCGCGCGGGGCGCGCTGGAGGCCGACCCCGGGCCGGCGGCTGCAGGGCCGGGGGCTGCAGGGCCAGGG
>NW_006399879.1:9132921-9141885 GCF_000299155.1 Elephantulus edwardii | reverse complement strand
CCCTCCAACCACCTCCCCAGGGAGAGGTGTCCCTCGCTGCGTCCCTCCGCCTATGGGTGCCCCCACCCTCTGTAGACTGCTCTGGAACTCGCCCCCCAGCCTGGGGCGCTCTCCTCGCGAGCCCCTGGGCCCCACCCCCAGCACCTCCCACCTCTGGTGCCCAAAGATCTACGCGGGCCCGGAGACACTCGCGCCCAATCCGGCCTGTGAGGCGGCTAGGAAGAGAAGTTACACTGGACTCGTGGGGAGGGGAGGGGGAGCCCAGTGCGGTGGGGGTAAGAAGGGAGGGAACCTGGGCGTTGAGTGGGATGAGGGAGACGCAGGGAGGGTGTCCAGTGGAGGAGAAGGTGTGCTGGAACCTGGGGGAGGTGGGGGAGGAGGAGGAACCCAGGTACCAGGTGGGATGAGGGAGAGACTGAGGCGGGGTTAGGTGCACCGGCAAAGGGTGCTAGAACTTGAGTAAGCTGGGGGGCGAGGTGGGGGGACGAGGAGGATGGGAATCCGGGTGCTGATGGAATGTGGGTGGGTTGGAGAGGAGTAGGGAAGCTCAGGTGCTGGAGGAGAGGATGGGGGAGAGCTCTGGGTAGGGACCGCGGGGCCCAGTGCTGGAGGAAGGACAGGTGAAGTACCCACGTGCTGGGGCAGGAGGGGAGGACGAGTCAGGGGTCCTGGTCCTAGGACCCTCCACCTCAGGCTGGGAAGTGCGCTCTCTTGGGAGTCAGGGAGGGGAGGGGATGGAGGACGGAGGAGGGGTATTAGAAGGTGAGTTTGGATGAGTCTCAGGTGGGTTTTAATCTAAGAGGCCTTGGGGACCAGGTGGGAATTTCCCCAGATTCTTTGCCAACAAATGAACCCAGCAGAAGGCAGCCATCAACCCGAATGTGAGTGGGCGGGGTAAGGGGTGCAAAACGACTCCCCCCCCCCAGACCGGCCTCGTCCAGGTGGGTGAGATGAGGGCGGGGGTGGGGTGGGGTGGGGTGGTGAGTGGACGTCTGAGAAACCCAGGGGTCTCTCCAACCAAAGCTGGCCTGCCTGCCCAGGTCCCCTCAGCCCCTAGTCGTGCTGCAGCCACGAAGCGTGGAGCCAGATGAGTCACCCTGCTGGCTAATTGCAGCGTTAAATAACTTTGCGCTGGGTCCAGGAGGGGAGGCGGCGGCGCAGACCGGAGACGTTCTCTGGGGAGGAGGGGCTGAAGAGGTGCAGAGTGCTCTAGAACACACCTCCTTTCCTGGCACCAGCCAGCTAGTTTCCTGAGGACTCTCCGCACGCCCCTGGCCTGAAGGGCACGAGGCCAGCACGAGGGGCGCACGGGATTAAGAGCTGCAGAGGCCTTGTTCACGTCGGAGAAGGCTGCACCTACCGCGCTGGCAGTCGCGTGCAGGGCCCTCGCCACATTTCAGGGACACCACCCGCCCCGTGGGGGTGTGTTCGAGGCCCCTCATTTGGCCTCTGGGCGTGTGCGTGGGGCTGGCTTCGCAGGCGATAACCACTAGGAGCACTAGCAGGTTTTGCGGTATTTTTAGCAGAAAGCACGGAATCCAGCGTCCCTGAAACCATTCAGGCATGATGACTTGCCAGAAAAGTCGGAATAGTGCGACTTCTTTCCCATTTGTGGCGGATGCATTTTAAGAGGACAGCGTGTAAATCAGCTGTGTAATAAGTGTGGCGCCCACGCCGAGTGAGCGGTTGCCATGAGCTGACTTCCAATGATTATTTTGGTATCCAGGGAAACGAGGTTTGCAGCAACCTCCGGTGGAGAGGGCTGGGGCAGCTCTGCCTCCTCCATTCGGCCGCGCTGCTGCCAGATTGGCTCATTTGGAGGAGGAAGTGAACGGGTGGGGGCGTTGGCAGGCGAGGTGGGGGCTGGCTGGGGGTGGGGACATCTTAGCTGGGAAAGGGTGGAAGGTCCCCCCCACCCCAGGCGAGAGGTTCTCCCAGATCTGGCTGCTCCAGCCTCATCCCTCCTGTCACCCTATCTTTGCACACAAGTCTTCCTCTTCTTAGAGTATGCATGCCTCTCCCCCAAGCTCTCACCTGGCTTCAGCCTCTCAGTGCTCAAATCCTAACAGAAAATCACTGAGGAAGAAGGCGCGAGCTGTCTTCCTAGTGATGTTGTTAGGCGCTACTTGTCCAATATAACTCGGCGACCCTATGAACAGCAGAGGGATGTCTGGTTCTGTCCTGGGTCATCTTCACCAGCGTCCCCTCCCCCCGCCCCAGCCCATGTTTGAGGGTTGCAGTCATTATGTCAATTGATCTGTTGAGAACCTTCTCATCTTTCGATGACCCTCTGCTTTTCAAGCATATCTTTTTCTGAGGAATGATGCCTCATGACCACATGTCCAACGTGTGTGAGGCCAGGTGTAGCCTGGGTTTTCGGATCCAGTGCTTGTAGCCTTGCCTGGGACACTTCTAATGACTACTGGCTCCAGGATTCTTACCCCAGGGTCTGCACACTGCCACCACTTGTAGCCCTGGCAGGCACTTGCCTGTGCCATCAACAGGCCCTGTAATTCATGTTTTCGCTGCTAGGACTGAAGCTCAGGACTGGAGGGTCTGTGTCCTAGGCTACATTTTCTAGAGAAGCAAAACAAATGAAGCTTATATACTAAACCCATTGCTGTTGAGCTGTTGTTGTTGAGTGTGCTCTTTGGAGGTAAAGATTACAAAGCTTCACTTCACATACTTTGGGCATGTTGTTAGGAGGAGCTATTCCTAAGAAAGGGACATCAGACTTGGAAAAGTGGAGGGAGGGTGAAAGAGGGGACCCTCAATAAGAGGTTGACAGTGACTGATGCAATGAGCTTGAGTATGTCAGAGATGAGGATGACATAAGATAGGATAGGGTTCAAACCTCTTGTTCATAGGGTTACTATGAATCATACTTGACTCCAGAGTACACAACAACACCAAGAACACGGATTTCCCAAGGGAGCCCTGGTGGCTTACCCAAAGGAACACAGGTTGAATCTACCCATTGCCCCACAGGAAAAAGATGGACAACTTCCCTTGCCATTAGGTGCTTCTGAAAACACACTGGAGAGTCATCTGTGGGTCAGCACATGACATGACATTGAGTTTCTAAGATATTTACAGGAGCAGTCTGTCCATCTTTCTCCTGAGGAGCAACTGGTAGATTTGAACTGCTGACCTCTTAGTTGACAGTGCAACACTTAACTCATTATGATACCATATGTTGTTATTGTTGCTATTAGGTGCCAGTGAGTTGAGTACAACCCATTGCAACCCTATGAACAACAGCTATGAATCCTGTCCTACCTGTGTCATCCTTATCTCTGATGTTTGAACCCATAGGTGTAGTCACTATATCAGTTCATCTTACTGAAGGTCTGCCCCTTCACTGACCCCTCCACCTTTCCTAGTATGATGTCCTTCTCCAAGCAACATGCCCAAAGTGAGATGAAGCTTTATCATCTTTGTCTTCAAGGAGCAGTCTGGCTGCACTTTCTCTGAGACATTTATTTTGGCAGGCCATGGGATATTCAAAATACAGTAACACCACAGTTTAGAGATATCAATAATTCTTCTCTCATCCTTATTCATTGTCCAGCTCTCATATGCATAACAAATGATTGGAAAGATCATGGTGTGAATCAGGTGCACCTTACTTAGTCCTCAAGCTGACATTATTGTTCCTAAATAACTTGGAAAGGTCTCAGAGGTCTCTAACTGCAGACCTTCCTAGTGCAGCATATGTCTCCTGATAACCTGACTGCTGGTACCAAGAGTGTTAATTGTGGATCTAAGTAAGATAAAGTTGTCCAGTTTCAATCTTTTCTCCATCTATCATGATATTGTCTAGCTAATGGTGTGAATTTCTTGACATTGAGATGCAGTCTATATTAAAGGCTATAGTGCTTAATCTTGTGCAGCAATTGCTTCAAGTCCTCACTTTCAGCAAGCAAGGTTGTATCATATGCACAATGCAGGGTATGGATGAGTCTTATTCCAATCCTGATGCCATATTCTTCTTTATAGAGTCTAGCTTCAGTTACAGGTTGGATAGGTATGGAGAAAGGATATAACCCTGATGCACTTTTTTCTTTATTTTAAACCATGTCATATACCCTTGCTCTGTTTACACAACAGACTCTTGGTTTAGGTACAAATTTCACATGAACACAATGAAGTCTTTTGGGATTTCACTCTTCTCGATGGTAGCCACTATTTGTATGACCCGTATAGTCAAATGCCTTTGCATAGTCACTACAGCACGAATAAACATTCTTCTGGTATTCTTTGCTTTCAACCAGGGCCAATCTGATATCAGCAATGATGTCCCTGGTTCCATGGACTATTCTAAATCCAGTTTGGATTTCTGGCAGTTCTCTGTCTAGCCATTTTTAAATTATATTCAACAGTATTTTGCTTGCATGTGGTAGTAATGATATTGTGTGATTATTTCCACATTCTGTTGGATCGCCTCTCTTGGAAATGAGAGCAAATATGTATATCTTCCAAACAGCTGTCCTCCAAATTTCCTGTCATAGACTGATGAGCACGTCCAAGGATGCATCTATCATTTGAAACATATCAGTTGATATTTCATGAATTCCTGGGGTCTTATTTTTTCCAATGCCTTAATGTAGCTTGAAATTCTTCCTTCATTACATTCCTCACACTTTCTGACACACTAGACCCCATTGCAACGGTCACCATGTTAATCCACCTGGTTGAGGGTCTTCCTCTCCTTTACCAATCTTCCACCCTTCCCAGCATCATGCCCTTCTCCAATGAATAGCCCCTCCTAGCAACATGCCCAAAGTATGTGAGGAGAAGCGTCATCATTTTTGCTTCCAAAGAGCACTCCAGCTTCTGTTTGTTTTCTTGGCTGTTCATGAGATGTTCAGGTGTTCTGTTGGCTCTTCTCCAACACCATAGCTTAAAGGTGTCAATTAAAGTTCAAGCAGAACTTAGAAGGAGCCATAGCACCAGGGCTATTATTGCTCAGGTCAGATGGATACTGGCTAAAAGTAAGGAATACCAGGAGAATATCTACTTGTGCTTTATTGAATATGCAAAAGCATCTGTGTGGATCACGACAAGATGTAAATGGCATTGTGAATAATGGGAGTCCCAGAGCACTTAATTGTACTAATGAAGACCTGGACCTGGACCAGGAGGCTGCTGTGTGAAACAGAGCAGAGGAGCACTGTTGTTATGTGCCGTTAAGTCGCTTGCGACTCACAGCGACCCTATGTACAACAGCCCTAAACTCTGTTCTGTCCTGTGCCAATCGCACCATCTCTGACACTCCCATCCTGATTACCCCAGTCACTGTATCCACCTCATAGAGGGACTTCCCTCCTGTGCTGTCCCTCCACCCCACCAAGCATGATGTCCTTCTCCAAGGACTGGTCTCTCCTTACAACATGTCAAAAGTATGTTAGACGGGGCCTCAGAATCCTTGCCTCCAAGGAGCCACCCAGTTTAACCCTTTCCAGGATGAATCTGTTTGTTTCCTAGCAGTCCATGGTATTCTCAATACTGTTCTCCAGCACCACAGCTCAAAGGCATCAATTCTCCTTCTATCCTCCTTAGTTATTGTCCAACTCTCTGATGCATAACAAGTGATTGTTGTCCACACAGTCAAACGCCTTTGCATAGTCAATGAAACGCAGATAGACATTCCTCTGGTATTCCCTGCTTTCAGCTAAGATCCATCTAACATCAGCTACAATATCCCTACTACCACGACCCCTTCTAAACCCAGCCTGGACTTCTGGCAGTTCTCTGCTGATGTGCTGTTCCAGTCATTTTTGGATAATCTTCAGTAGAATCTTGCTTGCATGTGAAATCAATGATATTGTTCTATAGTTTCCACACTCTGTTGGGTCACCCTTCTTTGGGATGGGAAGAAATATAGATCTCTTCCAGTCAGTTGGCCAAGTGGTTGTTCTCCAGATTTCTTGGCACAACTTGGTGAGCACATCCAGGGCATGGCTTAAAACTGAGACAGGAGTGTTTCAGGGTTGTATTCTTTCTCCATACCGATTCAATCTGCCGACCAAAGTATCTGAGAAGCTGGACTCTATGAGGAGTCGTCAAGCATCAGAATTGGAGGGAGACTGATCAATAATCTGCATGATACAGATGACATAACATTGCTTATTGAAAGGAGGACTTGAAGCACTTTTTGCAGAAGATAAAGGAATGCAGCCTTTGGTATGAATTGCATCTCGATGTTAACAAAGATTCTTACCAGTGGACCGATAGGCAACATCATGATGGATGGAGATGAGATTGAAACTGTCAACAGCTTTATCTTGCTTGGATCCACAATTAACACCCTTGGTGCCAGCAGGAAGGAAATAAGGAGACATATTGCCCTGAGAAAATCTACAATTTCAGACCTCTCCAAATTATTGAGGAATAATGAGGCCAATGTGTTCTATTTTACATAGGGTTTTTGAAGACCTGCTATTTCAGAATTGGAGGACCAATCCTTCTTCCTAGTCTATCTTAAACTGAATGCTCAGATTTAGAACAGTATCTGATAGACAAACATTTTATGGAAAAGAGCAGATGAAAGATATTTCCCCAGTTATAGAAATAACCTATAGTTTCAGTGTTGTCCCTGCCCTTGACACATGTGTCCTGATCCACCCATTTCCCTGATTCATCAGCATTCCCTTCTACTCCCACTAACTACCTTCAACACCTATCTCCCGCTATCCAGCCCTTGATATGATAGCCTATATCGCAAGTTTTCTGGGCTTCTGTGATTCCAAACGCCTAACGCTACCACCAGTTTCTTATGCTGTAGCCAGTGTCTCTTAAGTTTAGGAGTCTGTAAGTCCAAATACCAGGAGTACCAGAGGAATGTCAATCTGTGTTGCGTTGACTATGCAAAGGCATTTGACTGTGTCAGCCACAACAAACTGTTGCTGATTCTGAGAAGAATGGGAATCCCAGAACACTTGATTGTGCTTATGCAAAACCTATACAGGAGGCAGTTGTCAGAACAGAGCAAGGAAATACTGCATGGTTCAAAATTGGGAAGGGTGTATGCCAGGGATGTGTTCTATCTCCATACCTTTTCAGTCTATATGCAGAACAGATTATCCAGGAGGCTGGGCTTTATGAGGAGAAATGTGGCATCAGGATTGGAGGAAGACTCATCAATTAACTGCGTTATGCAGATGACACAACCCTGTATGCGGAAACCGAGGAGAACCTGAAGCACTTGCTGCACAAGGTGAAGGACTACAGACTTCAATATCAAGAAAGCAAAATTTCTCATCACTCGACCAGTTGGCAGCATCATGATAGATGATGATGAAGAGATTGAGATTGTAAACAGCTTTAGTTTGCTTGGCTCTACAACCAACACCCTTGGCACCAGCAGCCAGGAAATTAAAAGATGTGTTGCATTGGGAAAATCTGCTTTCAGGTGCCTCTCCAGAGTACTGAAGAGCAACAGTGTCAGTCTGGAGACTAAGGTGTGCCTGATACAGGCAACGGTCTTTGCAATCAGTAGCTGTGCGTCAGAGAGCTGGACAATAACTAGGGACAATAGAAGGAGAATTGATTGAGCTGTGGTGTTGGAAGAGTATTGAATATACCATGGACTGCTAAGAGCTGCTCCTTGGAGGCAAGGATTCTGAAGCTTTGTCTGACATACTTTGGACATGTTGTTAGGAGGGACCAGTCCTTGGAGAGGGACCTTGTGCTTGGGAGGGAGGAAGACCCTCAGTGAGATGGATTGATTCAGTGAGTGATTGATTCAGAGACAGTAAGAATAGCACAGGATAGAGCAGGGTTTAGGGCTGTTATACATAGGGTCACTATGAGTTGCAGAAGACTCATGGCGCATAACAACAATAACAACAGTGAGGTCAATTTGAAGACTAAGGTGTGTCTGATTAAGGCCAAAGTCCTTCTGATCACTTGCTATGCATCTGAAACCTGGACAATGAATAAAGAATGGCAGAAGAATAGATGCATTTGAATATACACATATACACCTGAATTAAGTAATAGTCTTTCCTATCACCTCCTGTGCATCAAGAGCCAGATAATGACTAAAATGGAAAGAATTGATGCCTTTGAATTGTAGTGCTGGAGAAGAGTACTGAGTTCTTATGGAATGCTAAAGTAACAAGCAGATGTGTGCTGGAGAAAGTGCAACCAAGGTGTTCCTTAGAGGCCAGCATTGTGAAGCTTCACCTGACTAATTTGAGCATGTTGTTAGGTGAGGCTATTCCTTATAAAAGGACATATTCTTGGAGAGGTGGAGGATCAGTGAAAGAAAGGAAGACCCTCAACAAATGGATTAACACAGACTGCAGCAATGGGCCCAAGTGTCTTAGGATGTAAGGATGACAGGGAATAGGAGGGAGTTCAGATTTGTTTTTCACAGGTTAGCTCTGAGTCATACTCAACAGCACCTAACAACAACAATAAATATGTCTATCTAGAAAGAGAAAATCAGGAAATGGTTCACCTGCTTGTAGAGACAACCTCCAGGTCTGTAGGATAGATGTCACGAGAGAAGTGTCTGGGGAGGCTAATGAGTTCAGTTGTTGGCAGGCAGGGTCTCAGGCTGCTGGCTTTGGACACTGTCATTCTCAGAAGCTGACAATTCAAGATCATCATTAGGGAGCAGGGTTACAGAGGGCTGGCTTTGGAGATGGGCACATCCAAAGTTTACAAGTACAGCGTGCCGTGGATGCAAGTCTGTGGCCACAAAACAGCCAGATGCAGGATCAGACAAAAAGCTTTCTAACTTTAAAAAAAATTATTAATTTTGATAAAAATTTACAGAGACTTTGAATTTCCATTCATTCATTCATTGTTGCACTTTTCTCCCTGACCACTCCTCCCCCGCCTCCCCAGTATACTCTTCTCTTTGAAAAGTAAAATCCTTTCATTGTTTTTTTGTTTTGTTTTTTTTAACGTTTTCTTTTTTTAAAAAAAATTTAGGTTGTTTATTTTTCATTT
>NW_006399879.1:9027988-9128251 GCF_000299155.1 Elephantulus edwardii | reverse complement strand
TTCATTATGCCTGGAAAGTTTTCCTCTAGTAATTCTTCCACAACTTTTTCAATGCCTTTACTTGTTTCTTCCCATTCTGGGATTCCAGTGATGCGGATGTTATTTCTTTTAATGGTATCCCACATTATTCTTAAGTTTTCTTCTGTTTCCTTCTTCTTTGCTTCTGCTTTTTTCTCAGTTATATCTGTGGTGTCTTTCATTGTTTTACAATCCCTCCCCCCCAGGTCCACTCCAATATGCAGCCTTCGTTCTGGACTCCTGTCATGTGCTTATGTGAAACCTATATTTGGACCAAGAGGCAGTCGTCAGAACAGAGCAAGAAAACACTGCATGGTTCAAAATTGGGAACGGCGTATGCCAGGGATGTGTCCTATGTCCATACCTTTTCAAGCTGTATGCAGAACAGATTATCTGGGAGTCTGGGCTCTAGGAGGAGAAATGTGGGGTCAGGATTGGGGGAAAATCTATCAACAGTCTGTGTTATTCAGATGACACAGCCCTGCTTGCTGAAATTGAGGAGGACCTTGGATTGAGGCTTAATGTCAAGAAGATAAAGATACTCCCCACTGGGCCAATTGGCAGCATCAAGATGAATGATGAAGAGATTGAGATTGTTCACAGCTTTAGTTTGCTTGGCTCCATAGTCAACACTCTTGGCATCAGTAGCCAGGAAATTAAAAGGCGTATTGCCATGGGAAAGTCTGCTGTTAGGGACCTCTCCAGAGTACTGAAGAGCAATGGTGTCAGTCTGGAGACTCAGGTGTGTCTGATACAGGCTATGGTCTTTGCAATCACTTGTTATGCATCAGAGAGTTGGACAATGTCCAATGAGGATAGAAGGAGAATTGATGCCTTTGAGCTGTGGTGCTGGAGAACAGTATTGAGGGTACCATGGACTGCTAAGGAAACAAACAGATTCATCCTGGAGATGGTTAAACTGGGTGGCTCCTTGGAGGCAAGGATTCTGAGGCTTTGTCTAACATACTTTGGACATGTTGTAAGGAAGGTCCGGTCCTTGGAGAAGGACATCATGCTTAGTTTGGTGGAGGGACAGCACAGGAGGGGAAGGCCCTCTATGAGGTGGAGTGATTCAGTGACTGGGGTAATTGGGATGGGTGTATCAGAGATGGTGCAATTGGCACAGGACAGAGCAGAGTTTAGTGCTGTTGTGCATAGGGTCACTATGAGTCGCAAGTGACTAGACGGCACATAAGAACAACAACCAACAGTGAATAAGGGTTCTAGTTTGTCTACAACCTCACCAGCATTTGTTGTTTGCTGTTCTATTTTATTTTGCTATTTTTACTGGGGTGAGATGATGTTTTCAAAGCTTTCTAACTTTTTGCCTAAAACTTCACACACATATTTCATGCAGGCCACACCCCTTAGGAGGCTGCTTCTTTATTAGATCAAGCCAATTAATCATGCCTTTATATAACTGCCTTTAAAACGGCTTCATTAAGACTGCAGAAGTTAGAATTATCACACGTAGGATCACTCACTCATTGCTATCGAGGTGGATCTGACTCATATCTGACCCTCCATTGCATTTCTGAGACTGTAAATCAGGAAGGTGTAGACTTCTCATCTTTCTCCCAAGGAGCCACTGGTAGATTTGAACCTCAGAGAAGCAGTATTTGGATTAACGGCACAACTCCTGTAGACGGCACACTGGAGAGTTTTATTATACTGAGAATCACAACCATATTGACACCTAATATTAGACATCATGGTCTGTATCCTTCCTGTCTACCTCTCCTGTTTCCTCATCTGTGCTTGACCCTTCCCTGTCCATGTGCTGCCCTGAGCCAGAATAAAACATCAGCCTGTCCTTTTCATATAGTTAATGCCTTCAGGCCAGACGGCATGGACAGTAGCCAACTCCATGTCAGGAAAGAAGTTCTCAGAGAAGCAGTTTCTGAATGGGAGGTGGGAGGAAGAGCCTGGTGAAGACTTTAAGCTGAAAGAAGTAGAACCATGAAGACACAGAAAATCTCCAGGAGAGGAGAAAGAGGATGCCAGACTTGTGCTGCTTTAGAGGACTGGGCTGATGCCCAGGCCAGGGGAGGTGACCCTTCTCGGTGTCTACGACAGTTGCTAGGTTGTTGTCCACCCCCAACCCCTATCAGTGCCTTCAGGGTTTACCTAATCTTCCCTCAGTGAAGGAGTATCTTTCCTGTCCTTCTTTCCTTTACAAGTCAGTGAAGTTTCATCTTTAAGATGTCTAGCACGATCACAGAAATGAAAAGAAAAAAAAAAAGCTCCGCAACTGAAACAAGCCATGAATTACTGTCAAGTTGGAACCACTTCAGATCTGGTTCTCCAGTAGATTTTCTGATTTCCTATCTTTCTCGCATGGAACTGCTGGTGGAGTTGAGCCTATAGAGAAGTATCATCTTTGGATTAGTAGCAAAACTCCCTTTGGATTGTGACACCAGGGACTCCTTTACTATGTTGTCTTTTCTTGGGGACAACTTCTGTACTTGAATTAGTTTCTGATATCTCAAATCAAACCTGTTTTGTTTTCTGGTGGAAACTTTACCCCAAACTACCTGGGCTCCTCATGAAATTTCTTTCTATCTAGTCACCCAGTAGCAGATTCTGTCATTGTCCTTCTAAACTCAGTCAGAAGGGAACTCCAGCACAACTATAATCTAGCCTGGACACTGAGGGTCCCAAGGAGTAGAGATGGAGGTTCAGATGGACAGAATCACCACTCATCTCTAACCAGAGAGAAGAATGACTTCCCAGTAGTTTATTGGAGAAAAAAGGGAGAGACTAGAAATTACAGATGTGACTGTAGGCTAAGTGCCCTTACACTAGACTTTGCTCTGACTTTTATCACTGCCTACAGGCTTGGTGGGTATCACTGGTCCATTCTATTATCAGACACCGCAGAGTGTTCCTACCTCATGGCAACCCCACACACTAGCACTGCACTATCTCTGTGATCAGTAGTAAATCCATAGCTTACCAGAGAAGAGGTCATGAAGATCTCAACCCACCTTTGCAGAGAAGTTAACTCACGAAAGAGATGCTACCAAGCCTCAGGTGGGTGACTCTAATCCGCAGCCCTAAGGCCTGTCTTTAATTGTTTTTGTGAAACATTCTTCTAGGTCATATAGTCCTGGTGTGTCCACTTGTCATACATAGGCAACTTGTGGTCGTGTGAAGCTGAACACTGTGACACTGACGTGTCAAATGTGATAATTGTTACCCATGGCAGATAGTGTTTGGTGGTGCTCCCTGGCTAAAACAAGCTTGGAAGCAGGAGTGGCATCCACTTCTATAAACAGCTTGCCTCGGGAAACCCTACGAACATGGAGAAAGGATGAAAGTCATGCAACTGTTGAGGACTTTCATTCATAGGGTCGCTATGAGACACTTAAGACTTGATGGCACTTAACAACAACAACCAGAGAAGAGGTCATAAAGATCTCAACCGACCTTGGCAGAGCAATTAACTCACTAAGGAATTAATGAGACACAATTTCATAGATAGGGAAATGAAAAGAAGAAATAAAGATTGAGCACTTAGAGGTGTTTGCAAGGTGATGAGTTTAAGCATGTTATTGTTGTTATATACCACCAAGTCACCTGTGATTTATAGTGACCCTTTGTACAGTAGCTCTGAACTCTGTCCTATCCTGAGCCAAATCATTGTCTCCAACACACCTGCCCCTATTACCCCAGTCACTGTGTCAATCCATCTCATCCTGGGTCTTCCTCTCCTGCATTGTCTCTTTCCCTTTCTATGCATGATGTCCTTCTCCAAGGACTGGTCCCTCCTGGCAACATGCATAAAGTATTTGAGATAGAGTTTCAAAATCCTTGCCTCCAGAGAGTAAGCTGGTTTTGCCATCTCCAGAACAGACATGCTTGTTCTCTTAGGAATCCATTGTATATGATCAATGATCTTCTCCAGTACCACAGCTCAAAGGCATTGATTCTTCTTCTGTCCTCTTTAGTCATTGTCCAGCTCTCTGGTGCATAGCAAGTGACTGTGAGACCATGATCTGGATCAGGCACACCTTAGTTTCTTTGCATTTCAGTACTTTGAGAGGTCCCTGACAGCAGACTTTACTAATCCAATTTGTCTTTTGATTTCCTGGGTGCTGGTACCAAGAGTGTTTATTGTTGACTCAAGCAAGTTGAAATTGTTAACAATCCCTGTATCTTCTCCACCTATCACAATACTGCCAATTGGCCCATTGGTGAAAATCTTTGTTTTCTTGATGTTGAGCTTCAGTCCACATTGAAGACTGAAGTTTTTGACCTTCTGCAGCAAATGCATGCCCTCCTCATTTTCTGCAACTAAAGCTGTGTCATCTTGCATAACGTCATTTTCTAATTCTGATGTCACACTCCTTCTCATAAAGACTAGCTTCTCAAATGATCTGTTCCACATACAGATTGAAAATGTGTGGAGACAGGATGCATCCCTGATTTTGAACTGTGTAGTGTTTCCTTGCTGTGTTCTGACAACCGCTTCCTGGTCCAAGTATAGGTTTCACATGAGCACATTCAGCATTCAGGTGTTCAGGGGTTCTCATTCTTCTCAAGGTTGGCCACAATTTGTTGTGATCCACACAGTCAATGCCTTTGCATAGTCAACTAAACATAGATAAACATTCTTCTGGTCCTCTCTGCTTTCAGCCAATATAATCTGGCATTGCCAGTGATGTCCCTAGTGCCATGGCCTCTTCTCAACCTAGCCTGTACTTCTGGTAGTTCTCTGTCGATGTTCTGCTCCAGTCATTTTTGGATAATATTCAGCAAGATTTTGCTTGGGTGTGATATTAATGATCAAAGAAAAGAACAAGTTTCTCCTCATGAATGAGGAGAGTCCTTTCCTGATCACAAAGTTCAAGTGTCACACAGCATAGGCTGAGATGGGGTGATGCAGTGAGGCAGTATTCTGATGTAGCCTAGTCATAACTTGAGACTTATAAATGATGATTCCATTTCCAGACCTTACATAACTCTCTTCAAGAATTAAATTTGCGAGAGCCTGACGCTGCCGAACGGCTGCCACCATGAAGATCAACCCTTTCCTTACCTCGGACCGCAGCAAGAACCGCAAACGCCACTTCAATGCCCCTTCGCATGTGCGCAGGAAGATCATGTACTCCCCTCTGTCCAAAGAGCTGCGGCAGAAGTACAACGTGCGCTCCATGTCCATCCGCAAGGATGACGAGGTCCAGGTGGTGCGAGGACATTACAAAGGTCAGCAGATTGGCATGGTAGTCCAGGTGTACAGAAAGAAGTATGTCATCTACATTGAAAGAGTGCAGCATGAGAAGGCTAATGGTACCACAGTGCATGTGGGCATTCACCCAAACAAGGTGGCTATTACCAGGCTGAAATTGGATAAAGATCGGAAAAAAATTCTTGAACGTAAAGCTAAATCTCTGCAAGTTGGAAAGGAGAAAAGCAAATACAAGGAAGAACTAATTGAGAAAATGCAGGAGTGAATGCAACCTGAGGAGCAACCGCAGTTTACCTAGATTTCCATCTGAGTAAGCGTTCTTGTGACATTACAAAATGACCCTCTCATTCAGAAGTGACTATAAATCTGCCTTTGCAGTTTTGATTCCTATTTTTAAGAATAAAAATTGGAAATGTTAAAAAAAGAATTAAATTTGCTATAATTACATACATAAGCTGACTTCAATGCTAGCTTATTTTTATTATATTACAATAGGTGTTTGGTTATTTTGGTCAATTTTTCTTGTCTTTCAGACTAGTCTCTTCCTCTAAGAATCCTTCTCCCTCTCCTTCCTATTGGTTGATTGGAGGTTCCAGTCAGAGATGTGGTTATTCTGGTGGAACCCGATTTTCTCCCAGACTACCTTTCAGCTATTGAGCCCATCTAGTCTTTCCCCTAGAAAGAGTCAAACTTGCTGGGAACACGGTGATGATTTTTCAACTTTGAGTACTTCTTGTCCCTTGAGCACTGTTCCTTTCAGGGCTTCAGCTATCTCCTATCTAAAGAGGCTGCATGTGTGTGTGTGTGTGTGTGTGTGTGTGTGTGTATTATCTCTGAAAGAGAAGACATTACATCCTTGTATGGGAATTTTGCTTTGCTTGGTCCAGGCTACTTGGTCCAGGATGCATAACCCTCAGATAACAATAACAACCCTTGAATTGCTTCTTTCTTTTTAATTAGAAAAGAGATTAACAGGTTAAGGAAATAGAACTCAAAGAGGAGAGTGAGAATGAGAGCAAAAAGGGCTTAAAGGAAGGGAGTTAACCCCAAGAACTATGACTTTATCTCAGAGTTCCACCAGTCAAAACTTCAACAAGATGGATTGATACAGTTACTGTGGGACTGAGCATGACAGAGATGATGAGGATAGGGCAAAGATCAGATATGTTGTTCATAGGGTCTCCACATATTTCAGTCAACTTGATGTCACTTAACAATGACAGCTCTTCATCCAGCACAATACAGACTCCTCCCTGATGTAGTTAAAGTAGCAAGAATCCTGTGATTTTGAAGGACTAAAGATTCAAGGGAATTTGTTTGATGTTGAATAATGAACGTTTCTCCCACTATATTTTCTACTTGTTGGGAGAGATAGTGCTTGTGCAATAAAAATAGAATGTAAAAGTCCTCCTGTGCCTGTGACCAGAGCAGAAAGGAGTCCTAGGAGAATGAATCTGGATGCAGTGGACTCTATGATGAGGTTGGGTGAGGATAGGAAATGGAATGGGATCAGTAGAGTTGGAGAAGAAGGGGGATATCAAGACAAGGATACAGAAACCTGTCCAGTAGACTAGGAATCACAGTGGGCCATAGAATCACAGAGGAAGAAGGTATTAGGGAATAGTGGAGGTGTTCCATAAATTATGGAGGTATTCAGGGAATGAGAGTTAGATTGGAATGGGGTTGGTGTCTTGTCACCTTTAGAAATGTGGTGGCTAAAGCAGCAGAGGCTAGGCTGAAAGTGCTGGAAAGCTGCTCTGATAAGATTCCCAAGTTAAGAGTCAGTGGCCAGAATCTCTGCCGATGTCCCCAACTAGAGGACTATTACCTTTTTTACATTTGTTTGGTCAGATTTTGAGAGGTTATGTCAGAAGATAGAAGGGCAAAAGGTGTTGATTTCTGGACAGGTAGAGCACAGAGCAGAAAAGCAATCACAGGAAATCTGAGAGTGGGCAATGGTGTTAGAAAATGTTTTAGGTCTGGGAACTCTTAAGATAAATGGCTCAAATGCCTGCTCAAGGACATTTCTAAATAGCTGAAGAGCAGCTATGTCAGTTTAAAGACTGAAGTGCACCTGATGCATGCCATAGTATTTTATTTTTTAATTTTGATTTTAAAATTGATTTGCATGTTGTTGTTGTGTCAAATCGAGTACAACCCATAGTGACCTGATGAATATCAGATCTGAACCCTGTGCTATCCTGAGCCATCCTCACACTTCCTGACACATTAGACCTCATTGTGGCAATCACCATGTCAATCCACCTGGTTGAGGGTCTTCCTCTCCTTCCCTAACCTTTCCAAGCATCATGTCCCTCTTCAAAAGTGCTTTCTAGCAACATGTCCAAAATAAATAAGGCAAATTCTCATCATCTTTGCCTCCAAAGAACACTGCAACAACTCCAAGACATATCTGTTCTTTAGGCAATCTATGGGATGTTCAGTACTCTTCTCCAGTACCACAGCTCAAAGACATCAATTCTTCTGTCGTCCTTACACATTTTAGGGGGCTTAAAATCAATTTGTATATAACCCTGTGCATACATTGTGTTTCATGCATGTTGTTGTTATGCGCCATCAAGCCATCTGTGACACATAGTGACCCTATGTACAACAGCTCTGAAGCCTGCCCTGTCCTGAGCCAGTCTCACTGACTCCGATGCACCTACCCTCATTGCCCTATTTACTGTATCAATCCATCTCATTCAGGTTCTTCCTCTCATGCGCTGTCCCTCCATCCTTCTGAGCATGATGTCCTTCTCTAAGGATCGATCCCGCCTGGTCACATGCCCAAAATATGTGAGATGGAGCTTCAAAATCCTAGCCTCCAAGGAGAAACTTGGCTTCACCCTCTGCAAGACAGACCTATTTTTCTTGGTGGTCCATGGTATATGTTGAAGACTCCTCCAGCACCATAACCCAAAGGCACAAAATCTTTTTCTATCCTCCTTAGTCATTATCCAGTTCTAGCATAGCAAGTAATTGTGAAGACCATGGACTGGATTAGGTGCACCTTTCTCTCTAGACTTGACCTCATTACTTCTCAGTACTCTGGAAAGGTCCCTGACATCAGATTTACCTAATGCAATTCACCTTTTGATTACCTGGCTACTGATGCCAAAAGTGTTGATTGTAGATCCAAGTAAGATGTAACTGTTAACAACCTCAATCTCTTCTTCATCCATCATGGTGCTGCCAGTTGGTCCAGTGGTGAGAATCTTTGTCTTCTTGATGTTGAGCTTTAATACATATTGAAGACTACAGTCCTTGACCTTTTGCAGCAAGCACTTTAGGTCCCCCTCAGTTTCAGCAAGTAAAGTTGTATCATCTGCAAAAGTAGGCTGTTGATGAGTCTTCCTCCAAGTACATTGAGTTTTATGCACTCTTTCATTTACATTGTATTTAATTCATGTATATTGTTTTCCCACTACAATTATCTTACTAATAACTACATTTGTGAAAGTGTGTAAGCCAGCTATTTCATGACTCATGCCTTATATCTCCATTTTAGATAGCCAATTTCTGATTTGCTCACTCCGGCTACCACTGAGATCACCACGTGCTAGACCCCCACTCTCTCCGCAGATGTGCACACATTCCCCACCCCCAACTGTTCTGAGTACCTGTACTGCCCTTGCTCCACCCTGGACCTGCACAGAATGCCAGTGACTGGGGAGCAGAGCAATAAGAAATAGACAGAGTTGTCCAAAGGCCTAAGAATTTGTATCAGGTTAGTTGAGGAGGGAGAAAAGTGATAAAGGGTGGAGGGAGATTAGGGTTCTGAGGGGATGATGGCAGAGCAGGGAGAGGGGATGGAATCACGTCCCACGCGCTGAGGGGGGAAATGGGACCAACACTAAGTATGTTATTTGTTTAACCACTTTTCCCCTGCCTTTTTGGGTAAAATACTTGACTGTCAGGTATTGTTTTAATGCTGTGCATCCAAAGTGAGGCAGATGAGGAAGAAGGATTGTCCATCCCCGTGTACAAATAGCTACACTCAGATTAGACTAGCTGAGATCGCACAAAGGCTGACCTCTCAAACTGGGAAACAAAGAAGGGGGAAGAGTTGCAAGCAGACACTAGTGATTGGAACATAGAATGTGAGATGTGTGAATGCAGAAAAACTGGATATTGTTAAGGAAGAAAGAGAACATATAAACATTAACATACTTGGCATTGACAAGTTGATATGGATTGGCATGGTACATTTTTAATCAGACGAACATATGATATACTATGTCATAGATAAAAAGGTGAGGGAAAATGGAGTCACAGTCATAGTTTAAAAGACCATTTTTAGATCCATATAGAAATACAATGTTGTGAGTGACAGGATAATATTCATACTTATACAAGGAAGACCTGTCAATACAACTATCATTCAAATCTATGCACCAACAACCAGAGACAAAGAGGCTGAAATAGAAGACTTTTACCAACTTCTGTAGCTGAAAATAAATAAAATATGCAACCAGGATGCATTATTAATGAGCGACTGGAATACAAAAGTTGGGAACAGGGAAGAAGGGTCAGTAGTCCGAAAACATGGACTTGGTGACAGAAATGAGGCTGGAGATAGAATGATAGAATTTTTCACAACCAATGATATATTCATGGCAAATACCTCTTTTCCCCGTTATTTTGTATTGGTTTGCTTACAAAGGTCACACATCTTGTGTTTCACACTATTCTTCATTCACATTGTGTTTCATGTAATCATTTCCATGATTGTTGTTCTTGTATGCTATCGAGTTGCCTGTGACTCATAGCGACCCTGTGTACAACAGCCCTAAACCCTGCTCTATCCTGTGCCAATCATACTGCTTCTGACACACCCACCCTGATTACCCCAGTCACTGAATCAATCCACCTCATAGAGGGTTTTCCTCTCCTGTGCTGTCCCCTCCACCCTCCCAAGCATGACGTTTTATAAAATTAGTCACCATTGGTCCTTACCCATTATTACCCTGTCTTTTCAGGTCCCAACCGTATCCTTCGCATTTCCTTCACCATCACAAGACATTGAAACAGACCAAATGTCCAACCACAACTGAATGGATTGAGAAATTGCGGTACATTCACAAAATGGAATGCTATGCAGCTCTCAGGAGCAACGATTTAAAATAATGCTACATAACTTGAGAGAGACTGGAAAGCATTAGGCTGGATGAACTAACTCAGTCTCATAAGGACAAATACTGTAAATACCTTTTACAAGAAATGCAAATGATGGCTATATACATGGACCTCACCTGATAGTCTACATAAGAATCTGATTGATTACATCTGTAGAAAGAACCTTTGGAGAAGCTTGATATCAGCTGTGAAAACAAGGCCAGGTACAGACTGTGAAATGAGCTATCAACTACTCATGCGAGTTCAACTTGAAACTAAAGAAGAACAAATCCACAAGAATCAAAATTTGACCTTGAGTCTATCCCATATGAATTAAAAAAATCATCTCAGGAACAGGCTTGAGGACTTGAGACTAATGAATGAAGACTAGAGGAACTGTAGGAAGATATCAAGAATATCATCCATAAAGAATGCAAAAGATTATTACAAAGAGAGAAGAGGGGGAAAAGACCAAGATGGATGTCCGAAGAGACTGAATATTGCACTTGAATGCTGGGAAGGCAAAGCTAGAGGAAGAAATCAGGAAGTGAAAGAGCTAAACAGAAGATGTGAAAGGGCAGCTTGGAAAGACAAAGCAAAGTATCATAATGAAATGTGCAAAGAGCTGGAGTCGGAAAATAAAATGGGACAAACTAGCTTGGTGTTTCTTAACCCGAGGGAAATGAAGAACAAATTTGAGCTTTGAGTGGTAATACTTAAGGATGCTATGGGCATAATATTGGATGAACCAGGAAGCATTAAAAAATGTAAAGAGAGAGTACACAGAGTCATTGTACTAGACACAGACTTTCATGCAACAAAATATGATCAGTAGGCAAGGGTGCTGAAAGAGAAGTTCAAGCTGTTCTGGAGGAACTGATAAAAAACTGATTAAAAGCCCCAGGAATTGATGGAATAACCATTAACATGTTTCAACAAACAGATGCTGCCCTGGATGTGCCTACCAGGCTGTGCCTGGAAATCTGGAGGACAGCTTCCTGGCCAATTGTTTTGAAGAAATCTATATTTATTTCTATACCAAAACCAGGTAATCCAATATTGTTTGTTGTTGGTTTGTGACATCAAGTTGCCTGTGATTCATAAAGACCCTATGTACAATAGCTCTGAACACTGCACTATTCTGAGTCAGTCTCACTAACTCCAACATACCTAATCCCACTGCCCCAGTTACCATGTCAATCCATCTCATCTGGGGTCTTCCTCTCCTGCATTGTTCCTCTACCATTCCGAACATGATGTCCTTCTCCAAGAGCTGGTCCCTTCTGGCCACATGCCCACAGTATTTGAGATGGAGCTTCAAAAATCTTAACCTCCAAGGATAAACTTGGTTTCACCCTCGCCAAAACATATATATTTCTTCTCCTGGCAGTCTATGGTATGTTCAATACTCTTTTACAGCACCATAACATCAAGGCATCAATTCTTCTGTCATTGTTAATCATTATTCAGATCTCTGGTGCATAGTAATTAATTGTGAAGATCATGACCTGGATCAGGTACACCTTAGTCTCTAGACTGACATTATTGCTCTTTTTTTAAGCACTTTAGAGAGGCCTGACAGCAGACTACTCCATGTAATTTGTCTTTTGACTTTCTGACTGCTGGTGCTAAGAGTTTTGATTGTGAAGCCAAGCAAGGTGAAATAGTTAACAACCTCAATCTCTTCTTCATCCATCATGGTGCTGCCAGCTGGCCCAATGGTGAGACTTCTTTTGATTTGAAGCTTCAATCCATATTGAAGACTGCAGTTCTTTACCTTTTGTAGCAAATGTTTCAAGTTCTCCTCAGCTTTGGCAAGTAAGGTTGTTGTATCATCTGCATAAAGCAGGTCATCAATGGGTCTTCCTCAAATACTGATACCACACTCCTTCTCTTAAAGTCCAGCCTCCCAAATGATCTGTTCTGCATACAAAATTAAAAGGTATGTGGAAATTACTAAAAATATCACTAATATCACATGCAAGCAAAATTCTGAAAATTATCCAAAAACAATTGAAACAGTGTGTCACCAGAGAACTACCAGAAATACAAGCTGGATTTAGAAGAGGCTGTGGCACTAGAGATAGACATCACAGTCAATGTCAGATGGATCTTGGCTGAAAGCAAAGAATACCAAAATAATGTCTATCTTTGTTTCATTGACAGTGAAAGGTATTTGACTATGTGGACCACAACAAATTGTGGCTAAACTTGAGAAGAATGGGAATCCCATAACACCTGATTGTGCTCATCTGTAACCTATACTTGGACCAGGAGGTAGTCATCAGAACAAAGCAAAGAAACACTGCGTGGTGCAAAATCAGAAAATTAGTACATCAGGGATATGTCTTTTCTCCATACCTTTTCAACCTATATGCATAACAGATCTTTCGAAAAGATAGACTTTATGAGTAGGAGTGTGCCATCAGAATTGGAGGAAGACTCATCAACTTTGTGCGTTATGCAGATGACACAATCTTGGTGGCAAAAAAGTGAAGAGGGCCTGAAGTATTTGCTGAAGAAGGTAAAGAACTGCAATCTTCAATATGTATTGAAATTCAACATCAAGAAGACAAAGATTCTCAACACTGGGCCAACTGGTAGCATTACAATAGTTGGAGAAGAGACTGAGATTATTAAAAATTTCAGCATGCTCAGTTACACAGTCAACATTCTTGGCACCAGCAGCCAAAAGATGAATTGCATTGAGGAAAATCTGCTGTTAGCGACCTCTCCAGAGTGCTAAAGAGCAAAGATGTCAGTTTGGAGACTAAGGCGCACCTGATCCAGACCATGGTCTTTGCAATTACTTGCTATGCATTGGAGAGTTGGACAATGACTAAGGATGACAGAAGAAGAATCTATACCTTTGAGTTGAGGTGCTAGGGAAGACTGTTGAACATTTCATGGACTGCAAAGAGAAAAAAAATATAGATTTGTCCTGGAGAGGGTGAAACCAATTTTTACTCCTTAGAGGCAAGAATTTTGAAGCTCCGTTACACAGGTTTTGAGCATGTTGCTAGGAGGGACCAGTCCTTAGAGAAGGATGTCATGCTTGAAAGTGTAGAAGGATAGCACAGGAGAAGACGACCCTGGATAAGATGGATCTACATAGTAACTGAGATAATGGGGTTAGGTGTGTTGGAGACAGTGAGATTGGCTCAGGATAGGGCAGGGTGCAGAGCTATTATACGTAGGGTTGTTATGAGTCACAGGAGACTCGATGGCACATAACACCGACAACATCAAATCAGTATTCTGAGGAAGCATGTACCTTTTGCTGAAAAATCTTGCTCAGTTTGGAAATTTGAACATCTGCATCCAGAAGCAAAGTTAAGTCCAGAGCAAGCTGTCAGATGGCAACAATCAGTGCTAGCTCACAGTATGGATTGTCTTACCATCATCTAGTTGGGTTTTGATCAACTCATCCCCAGCCATCTGTGGGGCCATTGGCCACAACCTCAGGAGACCACATTTCTCTCTACATTCAGACTGGCTGACACCTTCACTCAGCCTTAGCCACCACAGGGGACCAAATCAATATTCCAGGGGTCCTCATGACTATCTGCTCCTCAAACCAGCAACCCTTTTTCACATATCCACACAAATGTGCATGCTGAGTGGACAATGCTCATGGAAAACATCCCTGCTCAGTCTGTCTCTTCACTGTTGTATGCCTCCTCCCTTTACTCTAGTGGATGCAGGTCCCATGTGAGTGTAATCGCCAGGAGCATACTCACCAACTCCTTTTAATTTTATGTCTTGGAAGTGGGCTCTGATGAGCACCAACTTTACCCTGTCTCAGAAGCCAAACAACTGCTGCACAATGTCTAGGGATGATAGGAGAATTGATGCCTTTGAGCTGTGGTGCTGTAGAAGAGTACTGAATATACCATGGCCTGCTAGAAGAACAAAAGAGCTTGTCCTAGAGAGAATGAGACTAGGCTGCTCCTTGGAGGCAAGGATTTTGAGGCTTCATCTGACATATTTGGACATGTCACAAGGAGGGACAAGTCATGGAGAAGGACGTCATGCTTTGGAGGGTAGAGGGGCAGTGCAAGAGAGGAAGACCCTCAATGGGACGGAATTGATTCCGTGACTGGGGTAATGGGGGTAGGTGTGTAGGAGACAGTGAGTTTGGCACAGATAGAACAGGGTTTAGGGCTGTTGTACATAGGGTTGCTATGAGTAACGGGCAGCTCGATGGCACATAACAACAACACTTTCAATTACTTCCTAAGCATCCGAAAATTAAACAATGAATAAGGAAGACCAAAAGCAGCAATGCTTTTGAATTGTGTGGGTGGTGAAGAGAACTGCCTAGCCCCTGGGATGCCAAAAGAACAAACCTTTTTTGGGGAAAATGGCCATAGTGCTCCTTAGAGGCAAGGCTGATGAGACTTTGTTTCATACACTTTGGGAATGTTGTTGGGAGGGGTCAGTCCTTGGAAAAAGACTTGATGCTGGGAAAGGTAGTGAACTCAACACCTAACAACAATGCCTGTAACTCGACTTTCAGAGAGGATTGTAGTGTGGGTTGATTGATTATGTTTATTTCCTTGCAAAGGAAAAGACCTGGCTTTTTCTTGTAGGGATGTTTGGGTAAATATTGGCCTGAGAATAACAAGAGAGATTTAGGGACAAACATTTGAGAAAATGTTACATTATTCACTTTTTGAGAGAGTTGGTGGGATTTTACTCTTCCTCATGTACTTAGTAGGGACTTGTAAAGATAGTTGGGACCAAAGAGAGAAAAGACTGGGTATGGTTATGCATTCTGTCTCTGGATTGACATTTGTGCATATCCAACAGTCTTTGAGAGAAATATTAGGGTGTCATTGTTAAAGGAATTGTTGTTGTGTAACAATGAATTGGAAATTACCTGTAGCTGACCCTCCGGTGAATTTTAAGAGGCAGTAAATCACATGGGAATTTAAAAACAAAATAGATAGAAAACAAATGGATATGTCTTGGAGACGGTGCAGCCAGAATGTTCTTTGGAGGCAAAAATGATGAGGTTTCACCTAACATACTTTGGACACATTCTAGGAGATGCTATTCCTTGGAGAAGAACATGATGTTGGGAAGGGTGGATGGTCAGCAAAGGAGAGGAACGCCCTCAACCAGGTGGATAGACAAGGTGACTGCTGCAATGGGCTCTTGTGTGTCAGGAAGTGTGAGGATGGTGGAGGACAGCACTGGTTTCAGATCTTTTGTTCATAGTGTCGCTGGACTCGACTGGATAGCAGCTAACAACAAATCCCATGGGAGAAGACGGCTCACCCTCCTGCTGAGCTACTGGTGGATTCAAACTCTAGGCCTCTGGGATTGCAACAAAGCTTATTTAAGAATTGGAGTTATTGAATTAATAATAATAACAAATATAATAAAAAGAGAAAAGAATTGGAGTTATTTATTAATTCTTGGAAAATAGAAGAGTAGTAAGCTGCTCTCCAAATAAGAAATAGAATCATAGAATAGCATTATGGCTTCCATCAAAAAAGAGGGCAATGTCTTGCAATGGGCACAAGGTTGTGGTTTGATAGAAATTTGGAAAGAAAGGCACATAATATTGAATTATACTGTTGTTGGTTTTATGTGCCATTGAGTTGACTATGACTCATAAAAACCCTATGATCAACTGACCTTAACCTTACCCTATCCTGTGATAACATCATGATCTCTGATAAACTCAAGCTCATTGTTGCAGTCACTGTGCCAATCCATCTTGTTGAGGGTTTTCCTTTTAAAATTTTCATACTGGTTTACATTCAAAGTTCATATACATTGTTTTTCACACTGGGCCCTTCCCCTTTCCTATACCAATCCTCCCTCCCCTCATCAAATTGTGTGATCCTATGTTTTAAGTGCCACCTCCCCTTGGATCCTCATACACGCTCTACAATAATGGTCCTATACAGTGTTTGTCATTATGAGACTGATTTAGCTGTAGAGTTTGTCAGGGTACTACTTTAAGTTTTCCTTTCTTTTGCTGATCCTCCTCTACGTATCTCACAATGATGTATTTTCCCAAGGACTGACCCCTACTGATTACATGCCCAGAGCATATGAAACGAAGTTTCACCATCCTTCCCTCTAAAGGAGCACTCTGCCTACATTTCCTCCAAGACAGATTTGTTTATTCTTTTGGCAGTTCATAGGCTATTCAGTTTTAAATTGTGACTTGAGGCTTAAATTTGTTTTTTCCGTTTTCTCAGCTTGAGAAATGCAGAGTGAGTGCTTCCTTTGCTATTCTCCAATTCCAGCTCTATGCACATTCCATTATGATATTTTGCTTTGACTTCCTGAACTGCACTTTGAAATCTTCATCTGATACAGACCATAGTCTTTCCAATCACTTGCTATGAATCTGAGAGCTGGACATTGAATAAGGAAAACAGAAGACTAATTGATGCTTTTGAACTGTGTTGTTGGAGAAGAGCATTGCACATCACATGGACAGCCAAAAGAACAAACAAATATGTCTTGGAGAGGGTGCAGTCAGAATGCACTTTGGAGGCAAGAATGATGAGTCTTAGCCTCACATGCTTTAGGCATGTTGCTAGGAGGGACTGTTCCTTGGAGAAGGACATGATGCTAGGAAGGGTGGAGGGTCGGTGAAGGAGAGGAAGATCTTCAACCAGGTGGGTTAATGTGGTGACTTTTGCAACGGGCTCATGTGTGTCAGGAGGTGTAAGGATGGCACAGGATGGGAATAAGTTCAAATCTGTTGTTAACAGGGTCATAATGTGTCATACTTGACTTGGTGGCACCTAACAACAACATCAAGACATTCAGTACTTCTCTCCAAAATCACATTTCAAAGACATTTATTCTTCTTTGGGTGTCTTTTTTCATTGTTCAATTTTGAGATGCAATTAAAAATATCATAGCTTGTCTCAAGTTCAGTAGCACTTTAGAGAGGTTCTTGATAGCAGGTTTCCTAATGTAACATGTCTTTTGATTTTTTTTTAAATATCCTATTTATTTTATACTGGTTTACTTACAAAGTTCGTATACATTGTTTTTCATACTGGCTCTTTCCCATTTTCTTAACCCATCCCTCCCTCCACCCACCACATTGTGTGGCCCTATGATCATTCGCCCTCCCCTCCTCACCCCTGTACTCCCTTCCCTCTCCCTTGGATCTTCATACGCTTTTGATTTCTTGACTGCTGCTACCATGAATATTGGTTGTGAACCCAAGTAAAATGAAATTGTTAGCAACTTCCAATCTTTTCCCTATCATTATTGACCAGTGGTGATGCTTTTTGTTTTCTTGATCCTGAGGTGTAATCCACATTGAAAACTGTAGTCTTTGATCTTGTACAGTAAGTGCTTCAAGTCGTCTTCACTTTCTGTAAGCCAGGTTGTATTATCTGCATAAAGCAGGTTGTTAATGACTCTTCTTACAATCCTGATGTCATATTCTTCTTCATATAGTTCAACTTCAGGAATGATTTTCTTAGCACACGTATTGAGTAGGTATGGAGAAAGTATACCTGCTTGGCATACATGTCCTGATTTTAGAGCATACAGTGTCCCCTTGCTCTGTTCAGGCAACTGCTTCTTGGTCTGTATGTGGGCGAGCACAATTAACTGTTCAGGGATTTCCATTCCCTGTAATCCATAATTTGTTATGATCTACATAGTCAAATGCCTTTGAATAGTCAATAAAACATAAGTAAATATCTTTCTGGTCTTTTTTCCTTTCTGTTAAGATCCTTCTGGCATAAGCATTGATATCCTTTATACTAAAAAGGGGCAAAATAACTGTGGACCCCACTGTGGAGTGGACTCAGAGAAGCTAAAGCAAAAATATAATAAATGTAAACCATTTCACCAACCCTATGGACTATATGATAATTATGAATTTTAGGTCTTCCACAGGTTTGTAGGTATATCCTGCAGGGTCCTCATACAGAGAGAACGAGATAGGATTTAGGGGATTACCTTAAGTGGCTCTGTCCTGGACATGTGTACCCTGCTGTTCATTCCCTTTAGCTTGACTTCTGTGGGAGTGGAGAGGAGCACTTGATATGGTCTTAACCGCAAAGGTTTCATTTGTGTGTTCAGTCTGTGTT
This sequence comes from Elephantulus edwardii, assembly GCF_000299155.1. NCBI lineage: Eukaryota > Metazoa > Chordata > Mammalia > Macroscelidea > Macroscelididae > Elephantulus > Elephantulus edwardii. The sequence goes on along the minus strand of NW_006399879.1, from coordinate 9,109,840 downwards.
CTTTCCAATGCTTTAACATTATTCAATTTCCTAGTGTAGAAAGGCTTAGTAACTTATCCTTTTGAGGGAAGGGGAGAATTTATTGGCCATTGTCCAGTAAGACCTATTGTACCAGTTGTGGATGAATTATATGGCTCAGAAATACATCATCTTCTGAGTGGCTCAAACAGGGTTGAAAGGTGCCTAGCCAGCCATACAAGATTTCAAACAGACTTAATAAAAAATTTCCTTTTGGAGAAACTCTCACTCTGAAAAGGGCAATTGGTAGATTCTTTGCCAAGTTGACTTTTGTATCTTGACGTAATTTGGCTAAAGCTCTTTTGAGCATCTGATTTGTTATTTTCATCTTACCTGAGACCTGTGGCCTCCAAGAACTATGGAGATGCCATTTGACCCCTACTCGTGGTACTAGAGATACTCTAGCTAATGTTAGATGGATCTTAACTGAAAGCAGAGAATACGAAAAGAATGTCTATCCGTGTTTCATTGATTATGCAACGGTGTTTGTGTGTATCATAACAAACTGTGGGTGACCCTGAGAAGAATGAGAATCCCAGAACACTCGATCGTGCTAATGCAAAACCTGTCCTTGGACCAAGAGGCAGTCGTCAGAACAGAGCAAGGAAACACTGCATGGTTCAAAATTGGAATGGGTGTACTCCAGGGATGTGTCCTATCTGCATACCTTTCAACCTGTATGCAGAGCAGATTATCCGGAAGGCTGGGCTCTATTAGGAGATGTGTGGCATCAGGATTGGTGGAAGATCTATCAACAATCTACGTTATGCAGATGACACAACCCTGCTTGCTGAAACTGAGGAGGACCTGAAACACTTGCTGCAGAAGATCAAGGACTGCAGTCTTCAATATGGATTGAGGCTCAATATAAAGAAGACAAAGATTCTCACCACTGGTCCATTTGGCAGCATCGGGATGGATAGTGAAGAGATTGAGATTGTTAACAACTTCAGTTTGTTCGGCTCCACAGTCAACACTCTTGGCACCAGTAGCCAGGAAATTAAAAGACATATTGCCATGGGAAAGTCTGCTGTTAGGGACCTCTCCAAAGTACTGAAGAGCAATGGTGTCAGTCTGGAGACTAAGGTGCATCTGATACAAGCCATGGTCTTTGCAATCACTTGTTATGTATCACAGAGTTGGACAATGACTAGGGATGAGAGAAGGAGACTTGATGCCTCTGAGCTGTGGTGCTGGAGAAGAGTATTGAATGTACTATAGATTGCTAGGAAAACAAACAGATTCATCCTGGAGAGGGTTAAACCAGGCTGCTCCCTGGAGGCAAGGATTCTGAGGCTCCGTCTAACGCACTTTGTACATGTTGTAAGGAGGGACCGGTTCTTAGAGAGGGACATCATGCTTGGGAGGGTGGAGGGACAGTGCAGGAGGGGAAGATCCTCTACGAGGTGTATTGATTCAGTGACTGGGGTAATTGGGATGGGTGTATCAGAGACAGTGTTATTGGCACAGGACAGAGCAGAGTTTAGGGCTGTTTTACATAGGATCGCTATGAGTCAGAAGAGACTCAATGGCACATAACAACAACAACAACCTAGGCTACATGTTGCGTTACCTTAGCAGAAAAGGCCAAGTCATTATCACTCTGCAAACTAGTCATTGTTGTTTATATGTGTCATTGAGTCACAGCTGACTCAAACTGACCCTTGAGTGAGTCTTTAGAGGCTGTAAATTGTACCAGAAGAGCTTACCCATCTTTCTCTTGTGGAATAGCTGGTAAAATCAAACCATGTGCCTATCACTAAACAGTGCAACTGCTTACCACTAGTCCACCAATGAGGGACAATTGCTCTTCTCTTGTATTGTCAAGTCAGAACTGACTCAGAGCTGATCCTCCAACATGTTTTCAGAGGTTTTAAATCTCATGGGAGCAGATTGTCCATCTTTCTCCTAAGGAGCAGCTGGTGGATTTGGACTGTGTGCTTAGAGTTCACCGCACAACTTCTTACCTTTAAGATACCAACGTTCCTTGTAGGGAAAGCTTCAACCCAAGCTGAGAGAGTATCAACAAACACAATAAATACCTGAATTATTTATTGTTCTTATAAATTCTACTCCATTTTCGCACATCCATGAGAACTAAATACCTAGATCCAAATTACTCTCTAACTAAATGTTAGGATATTTAAAATGTAATGACAGGTTCTGAAAGGAAGTCCTGGTGACATATTGTTTAAGCAGTTGGCTGCTGAAAAGAAAAGTTGATGATTTGAGCCCACAAGTCACTCTGCAGGAGAAAAATGAAGCAGTCTGCTGCTGTGAGTGGAGTGGTGGGAATGAGGGTGTCTGAGACAGTGAGGTTGACACAGGATAGAACAGCGTTTAAGGCTCTTGTATGTAGGTCGCTATGAGTCGCAAATGACTCAATGGCACATCACAACAACAACAACAACAACAACTGCTGCTGCTGTAAAGATTATGGGTTTGGAAATCTGAAGTTCAAGATACTCTGAAGGAATTGGCAAAAAACTACCTGGCCAAGTGACTGAAAGAGATCCATATTTGTTCCATTCCAAAAAAAGGATCTGACAGAGTGTGGAAAATATAGAACACTATCACTAATATCACACAAAAGCAAGATTCTACTGAAGATTATTAAAAAATGATTAGAACAGTTCATTTACAGAGAACTGTCAGATGTGAAAACAAAGTTTAGAAAAGGTCATGGCACTAGAGACATTATAGCTAATTATAGATGGATCTTGGCTGAAAGCAGAGAGTACCAGAAGAATGTCTCTCTCTGTTTCATTGATTATGCAAAGACATTTGACTGTGTGGATCACAACAAATTGTGGCTAACCTTGAGAAGAGTGGAAATCCAGACACTTTATTGTCTTATGCAAAATCTATACTTGGACCAGGAAGTAATCATCAGAATAGAGCAATAAAACACCGACAGCATGGTTTAAAAAAAAGGGGGGGGGTGTATATCAGGGTTGCATCTCTATACCTTTTCTGGGACAGATCATTCAGTAGGCTGGACTTTATGAGAATAAATGTGGCATCAGGCTTGGAAGACTCATCACCTCAATGAGTCTTAGTCAACTTGACAATGCCTACCAACAACAACGTTGCTGGAAGATATGGTCAGAGAGAGTTACCTCAGGAACCCAGCTCTTCCTGAAAAAACCAGTTTACTAAAAATACTCTCTGCCATCAAGTCAGAACCAACTTGCAGCTGACCAGCCAGTGACTTTTCAGAGGCTGTAAGTCACACGAGTGGAGATTGCCCGTTTTTCTCCTATAAAGCGACTGGTGGGTTGAAATTACCTGCCTCTGGGTTGGCAGTGCAACTCCTTATCCATTTGCTGTCATAGTTTTTTAGGTGCCATCCAGCTGAGTTGGACTTGTAGTAACCCTGTGATTAGGTTAGAACCCTTTGCCAGCCTGTGTGATCCTCACCATTCCTGATATATTTGAGCCCATGGCTGCAGTCTTTATGCTAATCCATTTCATTGAGGATCTTCCTCTAGTTTGCTGGCCTTCCACCTTTCCAAGCATGATATCCATTTCCTAGAAATAACCTCTCCTCACAATATTTCCAAACTTTGTCACCTTCACCATCCTTACCTCTAAAGCATCATGGCTGCACCTTTTTGAGACATATCTGTCTGTTCTTTTGCGGTCCGTGGGATATTCAGTACTCTTCTCCAATACTACAACACAAAGTCATAGATTCTTCTGTCATTCTTACTCATTGTCCACTGCTCAAGTGCATAGCAAGTGATTAAAAATCACTTGCAACTAGACTGTGAGAACTCCTCAAGTCCCCTAGATAATCAGTTTTACAAAATGTCCAGTCATAGCTCAATTCTAGTGAGTGCTTTTCTCCCCACTATGAAAACAAAAGCATACATACCTTAAAAGTCTACCAAGTGTCCAGCTGCCAGGGGGGAGACATGGGAAAGATGAAATGGGTGTCCTAGGTGATGGGGTTTAGTCTTGTCAGCTTGTTATTGTAGTGACTCACATTTATCAGTACCAAAGAAATGGAAACCTACAGGGCCAAAAAGGCTATTTTCTTGGGCTGCTGTGATGAGACTCAGTCAGTACTATAGGAGGAGTATTTGGGGCTTGGCAGTGGAAAGATTTCCATCAGAAAGATTTAGTTTCAGTTTGAAGTGACATTCTGGGTTTTGGCACCAAAAGATGTTACCAAAAGGGAGATATCGAAGACTTTGACCTGACCTGGATTGGTAGGCAGCTCACTAAAGAACTAGTGAGACACTCACTACTTACTAGGTAGACTGAAGTAGGAAAGAAGTTACGAACATTGTGCACTTAGTTAGAACTTAGAGGTGTCAGCAAGGTCGCAAGTTTAAGCAAAGGTACTCTTAAAGGAGAGAGAGCGAGCTGCTTCTCACAGAGAGGAGAGCTCTTTGCTAAGCACAAAGTTTGAGTTGTTTTACACCTTAGGCAAACGTGAGGGACACAGAAGGATGGTATTCTGATGTAGCCTAATCACACCTTGAGACCCATGGGTGATGATTCTGTTTCCAGATCTTACATTACTCTCTTCCAGAACCAGTCTTTTATAATTAAACTCGTGAACTGACCGTGAAGCTCATTTATTATAATGCTATTACAATCCAGTCTTTGGCTACTCCCAGAACACTTGATTGTGCAGATGCAAAACCTGTTTGGACTGTGAAGCAGTCATGAGAACAGAGCAAGGAAACACTGCATGGTTCAAAATCAGGAAAGAAGTTTTTCAGAGATGTGTCTTGTCTCTGTGACTTTTTCAATATGTATGCAGAACAGCTCATTTGAGAAGCTGGACTTTATGAGGAAGAATGTGGCATCAGGCTTGAAGGAAGACTTATCAACAACCAACATTATGCAGATGACACAACCTTGCATGCAGAAACTGAGGTGGATCTGAAGTTTTTGCTGCAAAAGGTCAAGGACTGCAGTCTTCAGTATGGACTGAAGTTCAACATCAAGAAAACAAGGATTCTCACTACCGAACCAATTGGCAGCATTATCCATGATAGATGGAAAGAGATTGAGATTTTGCTTCCTTGGCTCCATAATCAATACTCTTGGCATCAGAAATCAAGAAATCAAAAGACAAATTGCTTTGGGAAGGCTGATGTCAGGAATCTCTCAAATGCGCTTAAGAGCAATGTTGCCAGTCTGGAGACTAAAGTTGCCTGATTTAGGCCATCATCTTTGCAATTACTTGTTATGCATCAGAAAGCTAGACAATGACCAACTATGGAAGAATTGATGCCTTTGACTTGTGGTGCTGAAGAAGAGTATTGGGTATACTATGGACTGCCAGGAGAACAAACAGGTTTGTCCTGGAGAGGGTGAAACCAGGCTGCTCCTTGGCAGTATGGATTTTGAAGCTCTGTCTCACATACTTTGACCATGTTTCCAGGAGGGACTAGTCTTTGGAGAAGGATGCTATCTCAGAAGGGTGGAGAGACAGTGCAGGAAAGGAAGATGTTGGTTAAGATGGATTAACAAAGTAACTGGAAGGTTAGGTGTGTCAGAGTCAGTGAGACTGGCTTAGGATAGAGAAGAGTTTATAGCAAGAGTTATAGAAGAGTTATAGTGTTGCTATGTGTCTAAGGCAACTCAATAGCACATAACAACAACAACAACAACAAAGTCAGTTTTCTTCAACCTTGCTAGATAAACTAGGAAATATGGAACCTGGGGAACTAGGGATAGTCTCTGCTTCTAATCTTCCTCTTCTCTCCTCTTCTTATTGGTTGATCAGAAGTTCCTTTCAGGAGTGTGGTTGGTTTATAAGAAGTTTCAGTCAGGTGTAGTTAGAACTGTGCAGCTTGACTTCCTTCCCTGTCTAGCATATCCAGCAATACTGTTTTCATTGACTGATTTTCGTAAGTTGGTCACCAGGCCTTTCTTCTTAGCGCATCTTAGTCTGGAAGCTATGCTGAAGCTGCTCAGTAGCTGCAGTGACAGATGGGTGCAAGCCATACATGAAATGTCCTGGACAGGAATCAACCCCCAATCTCCCACTTAAACCTATTGCCAGAGTGGATTCCCCTGGTCATGCAGGCCCAGTGTGACAGACTGTGCTGCATAGATTTGCTGGAAGCAGAACCTCGAGGTTTTCTTCTGCTGCACCAACAATTGGCTTCAAGCTCCCAACCTTCATGTTTAGTGCTGGAATACAAACAATTTGCCCCACACAAATCCTACCATGAAATCATTAATGTCTTGTTACATTATAAAGATAAAGAAAATCAAGGCCGCAGCAGATACTTTTTCTACAATTGTGTTCTCGTTGTTTTCTGATTACAGCAATAACCATGTATGTAAAAACAGCAAGGAACACTTGGGGGACAGCTGTTTCTGGCCTCCACTAACTGCACAAAGGGAACAGTCTCCAGCAACATCTTCCACAATGCAAAACCAATCCTCATGAGGGCAACCCTGACTCAGTATTTCCCTGAACCCTGTATCAGTTCTAATACCAACTGTCCTTCCTGAGACTCTTACTATTTGATCACTGTGACTGCTAATCTGTTGCACTGGCCCCAGACAATTTACAGAACCATACAGTTATGAGTTTTATTAGAGAAGTCAATAGGTTACAATTCAAGTTGGAAATGTTGCTGTTATGTGCCGTCGACTTGCCTGTGATCCATAGCAACCCTATATACAGCAGTTCCAAACCCTGCCCTGTTCTGAGCCAGTCTCACTAATTCCAACATGTCAACCCCCCATTGTCCCAGTCACTATATCAATCATCTCATTCAAGATCTTCCTCTCCTGTTATGTCCCTCCACCCTTTCAATCATGACGTCCTTCTCTCCTGGTGACTAGTCTCTCCTGGCCATGAACTCAAAGTATGTGAGATGGAGCCAGAGAGGTTTATGTGTTTTCTTGGCAGTCCATGGTATGTTCAAGACACTTCTCCATAAATGTTCATTAAAATTAATAAAATCTAATAAAAAAAGACTCGTCTCCAGTATCACAGTTCAAAGGCATCAATTCTTCTTCTGTCATCTTTAGTCGTTGTACAGCTCTCTGATGCATAGCAAGTAATTGTGAAGACCATGCCTAAATTAGGCACACCTTAGTCTCTAGACTGACAACATTGTTTTTCAGCACTCTGAAGAGGCCCTTGACAGCAGATTTTCCCAATGCAATTCATCTTTTGATTTCCTGTCTGCTGGTGTTAAGAGTGTTAATTGTGAATCTGAGCAAGCTGTAATTGTTAACAATCTCAATCTCTTTTCCATCTATCCTGGTGCTGTCAATTGATCCAGTGGTGAGAATCTTTGTCTTCTTGATGTTAAGCATCAATTTACATTGAAGACTGCAGTCCTTGACCTTCTGAAGCAAGTGCTTTAGGTCTTCTTCAGTTTCAGCAAGCAAGATTTTGTCATCTGCATAACATAGGTTGTTGATGAGTTTATCTCCAATCCTGATGCCACATTCCTCCTCATAAAACCCTGCTTCCTGAATGACTTGTTCTGCATATAAATTGAAAAGGCATGGAGACAGGATACATCCCTGATGCACCCCTTTACTGATTTTAAGCGATGCAGTGTTTTTCTGCTCTTTTGGAAATAGGATAAAAAATTTTAAAAACAGAACACACTTCTTCAGAAATACAGTATAATTCCTCAGTCAGGAGGGCTTCTCAAATATGGCTGAGAGGTCACTTTGGCTTTCATTCTCATGGCTTCATGCCAGTGACATAAAACTCTCTTGTTGTTGTTAGGAGTCTTCAATTTTAATTCAGCATATATTGATCCAATGAACTACAGATCTAAACCTTGTCCTATCCTGTACCATCCTCAGCATCTCTGATGTGCTCGATCTCATTGTTACCATCACTGTGTTACCATCACCATTTCTTCTTGTTGATGGTCTTCCTCTCTTTTTCTGACCCTCCACCTTCCCCAGCATGATGCCTTTTTCCAAGGACTAGTCTCCCTTGACAACATACCCAAGTAGGTGAGACAAAGTTTCACCATATTTGCCTTTAAGGAGAACCCTGGCTGTATTTCCTTAAAAACAGACTTCTTTGCTCTTTTGGCAGTCCATGGGATATTTAGTACTTTTTCTCAGCATAACAATTCAAATGAATCAGTTTTCCTTCTGTCATCTTTAATCACTGTCCAACTTTCAGATACATAAAAAAGCAACTGAAAACAGCATGGCTTAGGTAAGGTTCACCTTGGGTTGTAAACTGACATTCTTTCCCATTAGCATATTGGAAAGGTCCTTGACAGAAGATTTTTCTAATGCAACACATCTTTTGATTTCTTAACTGCTGTTACCATGGATGATGTTTGTGGATCCAAGTAAAATGAAGTCATTGATAACTTTAAACTCTCTTATTACTGACAATTATTGCATTGTCCTCCACTTCTCCTAAGCTGATCAGTCCTCCAGCAAACCTGGGTGAAGATACATGGCTCTGACTATATTATGACAGCAGCCGAGGTCAGCTATGTTTCACACTGGTCTCTGGTTCTCTGCTGCTACTACTGTAGTATCTCGATCTTGGACTGTGGCCATTTCATGAAAGAATCTCTGTGGCCTAGATGGACACAAGCATTGCATTCTCTACTTACTTTTTGTTGATTCCCATCTTCTGCCTCTAAACCTGCTCAATTTAAACTCTAAGGAATGGCAACACTAACCAATCTTGTAATTAGTAGTTGGCTTAACTCATTTGCATGTTCCCACCATTAGCGTAATCCTATTTAGCCAAGTAAAAGCTGATGGGCTGGTAAAACCACTTTGATAATCAACTGATTGTACTCTAGTGTGTTAATAGAGGAATATTCTCTCTACCACCTTTGAATATTATTGTACTGTGTACATGTTTACTGGCACTTATAATTCATTTTCCTGTAGTGTTGCATTCAGTCAATCTGGCTAATGCAAATTCTTTTTCTAATTAATCTGTCACTCAGATTTTCAGTGTTTGTATTTTCTTGTTGACTGAATACTGAATTTTTTAAAAAATTATGAATCCCTCACCTTTTGTCCAAGAACAGTGCTCCTCTCTTGATCATTTGTGCACATTCATAGTCATCTATCATTGGAGCTGACTCTCCAGAGCCCCAGCCTGTGTGAGTCCCTAGACTCAGTGATTCCCTTGAATTATTATTGTAAAAGCCTTTTAATGTGAAACTGAACATACAGAAAAGTTCATAAAATATGCATGTGACAGCTTAATGAATCAGAATAGGCTTTTGTGTGCTTGCCATCTGAGTCAAGATAAGCAACATGCTACTCAACTATACCCTTCATCCCACCCCTCCCAGCCACAACCCTTCCTCCCTCATCTCCCAGCCACTCCCTCCCTCAGCCTTTCCAACCCACAACATTCCTTCTCAGTAACAACTGCTCCTCCTGTCTCCTCTCACCAACCACAACCCTCTCTCCCACCAAGTGTGGCCACTTGGCTGACTTTATCTGTGTATCTCTTCCTTGCATTTTGGGCCATGATCTTTTCCATCACTTGCTGTGCCTCTGAAAGTTGTTCAAGGAGTAAGCATGATAGAAGAAAAAAATGATGCCTTTTATTATTATGATTATTAATTTTAATGACAGAGACTTTGGATTTTCATTCATTCATTGTTGCCCTTTTCTCCCTGCCCACCCCTCCTCCCCCAGTACACTCTTCTCTTTGAAAAGTAAAAGAAAAATTCTTTCATTGTTTTACAATCCCTCCCCCCAGGTCCACTCCATTATGCAGCCTTCGTTCTGGATGCCTGTCATGACAATAATACCTAATCACATATCTCTTTTAAACAGTTTTTTTCCTCATCTGTTTCAATGCAGTATACATTATTGAACCCATCTTTCTCAGTCTCCCCCAAGCCTGATGTCAGTCCTGTTTTACAACAGTGGCACTATGCAGCATCTGTCCTTATGATACCTTTTAGTTGTGGTCTTGGACATGAATTTCCAAAACAACCAAGTCTGTCTTGGAGAAAGGGCAGCCAGAGTTCTCCTTAGAAGCAAATATAGTGAAACTTCATCTCACGTACTTTGGGCCTGTTGTCAAGAGAGGTCAATCCTTGGAAGAAGGCATCATGTTTGGAAAGATGGACAGTCAGCAAAAGAGAGAAAGACCTTGAACAAGATGGATTGACACAGTGACTATAAAAATGGGCTTGAGTATATCAGAAAAGGTAAGGATGGTGCGGGATAGGGCAAGGTTCAGATCTATTGTTTATAGGGTTCCTATGAAACTGAGGAGGACCTGAAGCGCTTGCTGCAGAAGGTCAAGGACTGTAGCCTTCAATATGGATTGAAGCTCAAGATCACGAAAACAAAGATTCTCACCAATGGGCCAATTGGCAGCACCAGTATGGATGGTGAAGAGATTGAGATAGTTAACAGTTTTCGTTTGCTTGGCTCCACAGTCAACACTCTTGGTAACAGCAACCAGGAAATCAGGAGATGAATTTGCACTGGGAAAATCAGCTGTGAGGGACCTCTCAAGAGTACTGAAGAGCAACAATGTCAGACTGGAGACTAAGGTGCACCTGATCCAGGAAATAGTCTTCACAGTTACGTGCTATGCATCAGAGTGTTGGACAGTGAATAGGGTTGACAGAAAGAGAATTGATGCCTTTGAGCTGTGGTGCTGGAGAAGAGTATTGAATATACCATGGACTGCTAGGAGAACAAACAGGTTTGTCCTGGAGAGGGTGAAGCAGAATGCTCCTTGGAGTCAAGGATTCTGAAGCTTCGTCTGACATACTTTGGGCATGTTGCAAGGAGGGACTGGTCCTTGGAGAGGGACATCATATTTGGGGGAGTGGAGGGGCGGCAAAGGAGAGGAAGACCCTCAATGAGATGGATTGATTCTGTGACTGTAATGGTGGGAATGAGAGCGTTTGAAATGGTGAGGCTGGCACCGGATAGAATGGCCTTTAGGGCTCTTGTACATTGGGTTGCTATGAATCGCAAGCGACTCAATGGTACATAACAACAAACAACAACATATGTTATAGTTGACTCAATGGCAGCTAATACCAACAACATCTGTCAAGAACTTCTCCGTAGTGCTAAAGAACAAGAAAGTCAGTTTACAGTCCAAGGTGCACCTGATCCAAACAATGGTGTTTTCAGTTGCTTCTTAAGCATCTGGAAGTTGGACAATGAGATTAGAAGAAGCTGTAGCACTAGGAACATCATTGCTACTGTCAAACGGATCTTGGCTGAAAACAAAGAGTAGCAGAAGGACATATATTTTTGGTTTATTGATTATGCAAAAGCATTTTACTGTGCAGAACACAACAAATTGTGGGTCATATTGAGAAGAAAGGGAATCTTAAAACACCTGATTATGCTAATGTGAAACCTATACTTGGACCAGGAAGCTACTGTCAGAAAGGAGCAAGGAAACACTACATGGCTCAAAATCATGAAATGAGTGTATCAGACATGTGTCCCATCTCCGTAACTTTTCAATCTACATTCAAGAGGCTGGACTTTATAAAGAGTAATGTGACATCAGAATTGGAGGAAGACTCATCAACAACCTGCATTATGCAGATGGCACAACCTTCCTTGCGGAAACTAAAGAGGACCTAAAGCATTTGCTGCAGAAGGTCAAGGACTGCAGTCTTCAATATGGATCAAAGTTCAACATCAAGAAAACAATGATTCTCACCATTAGTCCAGTTAGCAACATCATGATAGATGGAGAAGAGATTGAAATTGTTAACAATTTCATCTTGTTCTGATCTACAATCAACACTCTTGACACCAGCAATCAGGAAATGAAAGGATGAATTGCACTGGGAAAAGCTCCTATCAGATACCTCTCTAGAGTGCGTAAGAGCAATGATATCAATTTAGAAACTAAGGTATGTCTGATCCAGGCCATGGTCTTCAAAACTGCTTGCTATGCATCAGAGAGCTGAACAATGACAAAGGATGGCAAAAGAAGAATTGATGTCTTTGATTTATGGTGCTGGAGAAGAGCATTGAATATACTATGGACTGCCAACAGAATAAACAGGTTTTTGGTGTGTTTTGTGGTTGTTTTTTTTTTTTCTGGAGAGACTGAAACCAAGTTTCTCCTTGGAGGCAAGGATATTGAAGCTCCATCTGACATATTTTGGGTATGTTTCCAGGAGGGATAAGTCCTTGGAGAAAGACATAATGCTTGGAAGAGTGGAAGGGCAATATAGAAAGAATGAGATGCATCACATCATCACAGTATCTGGAGTAATGGGGCTAAGTATATCAGAAGCAGTGAGACTGGCTCAGAATAGGGCAGGATTCAGACCTATTGTGCATAGGGTTGCTATGAGTGGTAGTGGACTCAACGGCACACAACAACAACAACCACAACAGTCAACAACCTACATTATACATATGACACAAACCTTACTCGTAGAAAGTGAACAACTTAAAGCACTTTTTAAAGATCAAAGATTATAGATGTCAACGTGGATTGCATCTTAACATCAAGAAAAAGAAAATCCAGTATTGCATTATTTCAGGAGAGGTGAGGCAAAACTGAGCCAGCAGAATTTAAAAAACAGCTCTCACGGTTTAACTGCCAGGGAAAGTGTAAGGATTTGAAGATACAAATTTGTGAGAGAAAGAAAGAGAGAGAGACAAAGAGAATCAGACAGAGAGAGGGAAAGGAAAGGGAAGGAAGGGGAAGGGAAGGGGAAGGAAGGGAAGGGGAAGGGAGAGGAGGGGAGGAAAGAGGAGGAGAGGAGAGGGGAGAGGAAGGGAGGGAGAGAAAGAGGAGAGAGAGCGAGCAAGAGAGAGAATAAATGAAGAGGTTGTATATCTTATAGGGGGAGATCATCCATCTCTTCTCTTTAGAGCCACTATTGTTGTTGTTGTTGTTATGTGCCGTTGAGTCATTTGCGACTCATAGCGACCCTATCTACAACAGTCCTAAACCGTGCTCTATCCTGTGCCAATTTCATTGCCTCTGACACACCCATTCCGAGTACCCCAGTCACTGAATCAATCCACCTCATAGAGGGTCTTCCCCTCCTGTGCTGTCCCTCTACTCTACCCAGCATGATGTCCCTCTCTAAAGACCTGTCTCTCCTTACAACATGTCCAAAGTATGTCAGACGAAGCCCCAGAATCCTTGCCTCCAAGGAGCACCCTGGTTTAATCCTCTCTACGATGAATCTGTTTTTCTTGGCAGTCCATGGTACATTCAATACTCTTCTCCAGCACCACAGCTCAAAGACGTCAATTCTCCTTCTATCCTCCCTAGTCATTGTCCAACTCTTTGATGCATAACGAGTGATTGCAAAACCCATGGCCTGTATCAGGCGGACCTTAGTCTCCAGAGAGACACTGTTGCTCTTGAGTATTTTGGAGAGGTCCCTAACCGCACTTTCCCATCGCAATACGTTTTTTGATTTCCTGGCTACTGGTGCCAAGAGTGTTGACCGTGGAGCCAAACAAACTGAAGCTGTGAACAATCTCAATCTCTTTGCCATCCATCATGATGCTACCGATTGGTCCAGTGGTGAGAATTTTTGTCTTCTTGACATTGAGCCTCAGTCCGTATTGAAGGCTGCAGTCCTTGACCCTCTGCAGTAAGTGCATGAGATCCTCCTCAGTTTCAGCGAGCAAGGTTGTGTCATTTGCATAACGCAGATTGTTGATAGATCGTCCACCAATCCTAACGCCACACCTCTCCTCATAGAGCCCCGCCTCTCGGATAATCTGCTCTGCATACAGGTTGAAAAGGTATGGAGACAGGACACATCCCTGACGTACACCCTTCCCAATTTTGAACCATGCAGTGTTGCCCTGCTCTTTCTGACGACTGCCTCTTGGTCCAAGCATAGGTTTTGCATTAGCACGATTAAATGTTCTGGGATTCCCATTCTTCTCAGAGTCAGCCACAGTTTGTTATGATCCACGCAGTCAAATGCCTTTGCATAATCAATGAAACACAGATAGACATTCTTCTGGTATTCTCTGCTTTCGGCTAAGATCCATCTAACATCAGCTACAATATCCCTAGTACCACGACCCCTTCTAAACCCAGCCTGGACTTCTGGAAGTTCTCTGCTGATGTACTGTTCCAGTCATTTTTGGATAATCTTCAGAGCCACTAGGGTTTCAAATAACCATACATGTGCCACCTTTGGTTAGAAGTGAGCCTTCCTATGGATTATGTCACCAGAGCACCAATCATAGCACACCAGATGGAGAAATGACTGAACTTGTCAAAGACTTTCTTTCCCTTAGATGCACACTCAATACCCATGGAAGCAGCTGTGAAGAACTCAAAAGTCACGTTGCGCTGGCCAAACAGTAGTGTCAAGGGTCTCTTTCAAGTGCTCAAGTACAAGAATGTCAGTTTAACCACTAACACGCACCTGACTGGAGTTATGGTATTTTCACTTGCTTTGTATGCACATGAAGGTCGACAATGAATGAAGACTGAGGAGTAATTGGTATCTTTAAATTGTGGTGTTGGATCCTGCACGTTCATATCTGTAAGATCATAAAAGATCACTGCAAGGACCAAAAGGGACAACGTGGTGGTTTGAAGCTATGTACACAGAACAAATCAGCTAAACTCAGTAAAAGTCTCAGTAAATGGAGACACTTTTCCAAGTGAAAACAAGCCCAACCACACAAGCACAGGCTCCTCAGGTCTTATGTAGGTGGGTTGAGCAATCAGCATGTGCCCAGATGTTTCATGCTTGCTGGAGGAAATAAGTGGGTCCTTTCCCAGTGTTAGGTCCCACAGCACTCACAGCTCACATTAAAATTCCCAAACTGTGATTAAACTCACCAAAATATTCTCCACACCCACATTGACAGTTAAGTAAGTCAATCCCTAAACTTTGATGTGTCCAATGAGAATGAATAAGTACTTCCCAAAAAGATATGCTTGGATTATTTTGCATCATTCTATTGTTCAATTGTATTACATTAAGGAAATCTGCTGCAGAAACCTCTTTAAAACATTCAAAAGCAAAGATGTAGTTTTGAGACTAAAGTATACCACACCCAAGCTATGGCATTTTCAGACTTTATGTGCATTTGAAAGCTGAACAGCAAACAGGAACGATTGAAGAAGAACAAATGCCTTCAAATTATAGTGTTGGTGAAAAATATTAAATGTACTCTGGACTTCCAGAAGAACAAACAAACCTATTTGAAAGAAGTACAGCCAACATGCTCCTCAGAAATGATAACGGCTAGGCTTCGTCTGTCTATGCTGCTGACCCGAGGGCATGCAATTCAAATCCACTAGCTGCTTCACGTGAAACAGATGAGCAACCTCCTCCCATGTATTTACTGCCTCTGAAAACCTGCTAGACGGTCAGTCTGGGTCAGTTCCAGCTTGACCATACATAACAATAACAACATGTGGATGGCATCATGCTTGGTAAAGTAGAGGGCCAGTGAAAAATGGACACGGTTGCCTCAACAATGGGCTCAAACACAGCAACTGTTAAGATTATGATGCAGAACCAGGTGCTATTTCATTCTGTTGTTTATTAAGCCACTGCAAGTGGAAACAACCTGAGAGACACTAACATCACTGTCTAGTCTTTGTTTACTCTTCCATTCTCGTGCTCTCTTTTCTTCCTTCTCATCTATTTTTTCTTTCCTTAACAAAAGGACAGTCCATATAAAACACAAATCTACTGAAACAATAAAAACTAGTCCTTATTTTCCATAAAATCATAGCTTGTACCCAATTTCCATGACACCCTTTTTTCCCTGGGGACAGCAGCTGGACATGGCTGTCCCCTGAGGGATGAGAGGTTGTCTCTGTAGACCTCAGGTCTCTCTTACAACTCTTGGTTAAAGACTGTTCTGGAGTTATGTGGAGCTACCATCACAATGTTGGAGAGAAATATTCAAAATATAAAGCCTGAATGATTCAAGGGGAAAACTGCTATAAAGAGAGTAGCAGGTGTCACTTGGTCTCAGGCCTGCATTTTTTCAGAGAAATTCAACAAACCAACTAATTTTAAACAATGAAACCTAAACTTAGCCATCTATTCCTTCACAATGATAATGAGAATAATAGTATTTCACATTTCGTACCCAAGTTTTTTTTATCCTGCAGGATTATTAGTAGAATAATATAGCACTAAAAAGACACAGAATCATACTTTCATAGCAAAGAAGAAAATTATTTGAACTCTTTAGGAACAAATTAAATTCTAGTTAATTAGCATGTGCCAAGGGAGAGAACAAGCACATTCACAACTAAATTATCTTTAAGAATGAAACATACACTGTCTGAGATTTCAAAATAATATAATCTGAGAAGGGCTGGGAAATGGATTAAACACAACTAGCCCAAGAATTATTAGCTCTGGTGCTGAATGGCAAGCCCTGGGAAACTTAGCCCTGTACTAATTGCCTACTGCTTGATATCAAACAATGCCAGGACTTGGTGACTGAGAATAGTGTTTCTGGTCTCTCAAGATTTGAGCACCACTGGTCTAGTTGACTGCTTGGACTAAATGAAAATAGTGCTCCTTAGAGGCAAGGATGGTGAAAAACTTTGTTCCACATATTTTAAACATGTTGTCAGGAGAGATCAGTCCTTGGAAAAAGACATTATGCTTGGAAAAGTCTGTGAAGGAGAGGAAGACCCTCAAGGAGATGAGCTGACACCATGGCCATAGCAGTGGGTTTAAGCACAGTGGAGCTTGTGAGGGGGACATAGGATTGGCAAGATATCCGTCTGTTGTACATGGGTAGCTTCTATTTCATGGCACCTAACTATAATGCAACACTTTGAGGTTTTGTTGAAGGACAACTTCTTGGAAACCCTACTCTCTAATTAAATGTTTTAGAGGGACTTCTAACTGAACCCTTATTATCACTTTGATATTTCTGAGATCTTAACAAAAAGTTTCCCCACCTCACCCTCAACCTCATCTTTTGTGGCTTCTAAACTTTCAGCGTTATTTGCTATCTTTGGAAAAACAAATTGGGAACTTGTGTCCCAGAACCCTGAGTTGTTCCACTGAGGAGGTGTGTTACTTAGTCCAGGTTGCTTGTAATTCATTGGGTTAACAGCTAGCAATATGAGATTAGAGGTTTTGTCACATCCTGAGCTGCAGCCTGCTGTGACCTTGTTATGCACAAGGCAGGGAATGGCCAATAGGTCCTGCAAATGCAGTATTGTAGCCTACTAAGGAAACTAAGTGTATCTGGTTTACCGAGAGGGGACTGGTCAGCTGTGTCCTTGCTAAGAAGAGTTATGCCTTTAAAAAGCCAAAGTGTTAGGGTTAGGATTGTTGTTGTTGTTGTTATGTGCCATCAAGTCGCCTGTGACCCTATGTACAAGAGCCCTAAACCCTGCCCTATCCTGTGCCAATCTCACTGTCTCCGACATACCTACCCCCATGACCGCAATCTCTGAATCAATCCATCTCATCAAGGTTCTTCCTCTCCTGCGCTGTCTCTCCACCCTCCCAAGTATGATGTCTCTCTCTAAGAACTGGTCCCTCCTTGCAACATGTCCAAAGTATGGTAGACGAAGCTTCAGAATCCTTGCTTCCAAGGAGCAGCCTGTCTTCATCCTCTCCAGGACAAGCCTGTCCATTTTCTTAGCAGTTGATGATATAGTCAATGTTCTTCTCCAGCATCACAGCTCAAAGGCATCAGTTCTCCTTCCATCGTCCCTAGTCATTGTCCAGATCTCTGATACATAAGAAGTGATTGCAAAGACCATGGCATGTATCAGGTGCACATTAGTCTCCAGATTGAAATCATTGCACTTCAGTACTTTAGAGAGGTCTCTACCCGCAGACTTTCCCATTTCAATACGTCTTTTAATTTCCTGGCTGCTGGTGGTAAGAGTGTTTACTGTGGAGCTAAGCAAACCAAAACTGTGAACAATCTCAAATCTCTTCACCATCCATCATGATGCTGTCAATTGGCCGAGTGGCGAGAATCTTTGTTTTCTTGATATTGAGCCTCAATCCCTACTGAAGACTGCAGTCCCTGACCTTCCACAGCAAGCACTTCAGGTTCCCCTCAGTTTCAGCAAGCAGGGTTGTGTCATCTTCATAACGCAGATTGTTGATGAGTCTTCCTCCAATCCTGATGCCACATTTATCCTCATAGAGCCCACCCTCCCGGATAATCTGTTCTGCATAAAGATTGAAAAGGTATGGAGATAGGATACATCCCTGACATACACCCTTCCCAATTTTGAACCATGCAGTGTTTCCTTGCTCTGTTCTGACAACTGCCTCCTGTATAGGTTTTGCATAAGCACAATCAAGTGTTCTGGGATTCCTATTCTTCTCAGAGCCAGCCACAGTTTGTTATGACCCACACAGTCAAAGGCCTTTGCATAACAGGGTTAGGGTTAAAAAGAAAAAGCCAAAGTATTATATATACAGCTGACCTAACAGAGAATTTTCAAAAAGAAGCAGGCAAACAGGAAACTGAAATAAGGGAAAAAGTCATGAAAGAGAAGATAGAAACAGAGAGAAAGGAAACAAGAAACCTATAAGAGCTAAAGATGGTGAGAGGCCCAGAAGATACACAAGACAGACCTGACAACGATAGCAGGGATGAGCAGAATCTGTCCTCAGGTGGCTGTGAGGAGCCTGTCCTGAGGGGCTGAGGGAAGTCTGTTCTGAGGGGCCGAGAGGAGTCTGTTGAAGGGCTACAATAAGTTTGTCCTTTGGATCTGAGAGGAGTTTGTTCCTAGGTAGATGAGAGGAACTTTCCTTGGAGGATGAGAGGGGCTTTGCTTGTCTCACAGTCAAATGTCTTGCACTGAAGAAGGCTGGGAATATTTCCTTACCCTGAACTCGAGTTGTAGCTATTTGGAACCCTTCTCCCTTGAAAAGACATTGAGATAAGAAGTCTTAATTCCGAGGTGGTGGTTGGTTTTGGGTGTCATGAAGTCTAGTATTACTCCTAACGACCTTATGAACAATATGAACCTTTCCTGATCCTTCAGCACCCTCATCTATCTCTGATACACTCGAGCCCGTTGTTACAGTCACTGTGTCCATCTGTCTTTTTGAAGGTCTTTCTCTCTTGGTGACCCTCAACCTTCCACAGCATGATGTCTTTTTCCAAAGACTAGTCTCTCCTGACAACATGCTCCAAAAACGTGAAATAAAGCTTCACTATCCTTGCCACTATGGAGCACTGGGGTTATAATTCATCCAAGACAGACATTTTTTATCTTTTAGCAGTCCATGGGATATTCTCCAACAAGACAATTCAAAGGTATTGATTCTTCTGTCATCCTTGGTAATTGTCTAACTTTCAGATGTGTAGGAAGTAATTGAAAAGACCATGCCATGAATCTTTAAAACTGACATCATTGCTTCCTAACGCCCTGGAGATGTCCTTGATTGTAGCTTTTTCCGATGCAACAAGTCTGTTGATCTTTTGACTGCTGGTACCAAGGTTGTTGATTGTGGATCCAAATAGGATAAAATTAACAATATTTTCTCCATCTCCTATGATGTTGTCTATTGTTCTAATGGTGAGTATTTTTATTTTCTTGATATTGAGGTGCAATGCACTTTGAAGGCTGTAGTCTGCTGTAGTCTGATATTCTGCAGTAAGTTTCAACAACCTTCCCTGATTTCAACAACCAATGGGGTGGATGCTTCCTAATTATTGTTTCATTTTTATTTATGTGATTTATGTGGAAAGATAAGAAGGACTAGGTTGAGAAAGCATCAGCATTAAAAACATGATTTAACTTTAATAAATGAATCAATCATCAGTAAACCAAAGCTTTCAGCTTCTGCTATAAGACTGTTGTTGTCTTTGCTATATCCATCCTCACTCTTTCCCATCTCAGGTTGCTTCACATCTAAGAACTTCTTCCTGTGACCTGCCTTTTTGGAGCCCACAGGTTCTTTTTTCAGCCATTCCTCAAGCTCACAAACATGCCATGATGCCTTCTCTGAATCAATGGTCCAGCTGCTGCCCAACATTTTTGCTCTCAACAGGGAGACTAAGGAGTCTTCTGTTCTCTAGAACATACCTTACCCCCATCTCTTCTCTCCACACGCAATCATTTTTGTGTCCACAAGCTGTGTCTGGGTGGTGCTACTAGGTTCTTAGCTGGTGCTAATCCACAAGCCCTGTGATTTCAAATACTTTCCTCAAACACTATCATTGCAAAACACATCACCATCAATAATCCACTGTCAATAATATTTTAATGCTTCCCCCCTGCCTTCTTATTTTGTATACAATAAGTTGCCCAGTCTCATCTACTTTCCCCCTTCCTGTGTTAACAAAAGAAAATTTAGTACCTAACCTTCCTGATTGCCAGCTCTCCTAATTTCTGGTGTAATAAATTGGAAACTAAATATAAAATCCCTCTTCTACTGTTGTTGGTTGCTGGTGAATTGGTCATGGTGAGAGCTGCCAGGCCTGCACTATCCCTAACTGGCTACACATTTGAGTGTTGTGATCTATCAGGTTTCCACTGACTGATTTTGGGAAGCAGATTGTTGTTGTTGTTAGGTGCTATCAAGTCAACTACAACTCATAGTGACCCTCTGAACAACAGCTCTGAGCCTTGTCCTACGGAGCTATCCTCATTATCTCTGTCGTGCTCAAGCCCGTGTGTCTATCCATCTTATCATCAGTCTTTCTCTCTTCCGCTGACTCTCTGCCTTTCCCAGGATATCAATCTCCAGGGACTGGTTCTTCCTAAAAATATACTCAAAGTAAGTGAAATGAAGTTTCACCATCTTTGCCTCTAAGGAGCAGTTAGGTTGCACTTATATCAAGACATAGATATTTGTTCTTTTGGCGGTCAATGGAATATTTATACTCTCCACCAAAACTACAGTTCAAAGACATCAAGTATTCTTCTGACACCGTTATTCATTGCCCAACTTTCAGATGCATAGGAAGCAACTGAAAAGACCATGGCCTAGATCAGGTGCACTTTGGTCTTTAAATTTACATCCTTGCTCTTGAGAATTTTAAAGAGATCCTTGTCAATATTTCTCTAATGCAACATGTCTTTTGATTTCATGATTGCTCCTATCATGGGTGTTGATTGTGAATCCAAGTAAAACTTAACCTTTGTAAAATTAAAATTAAAACCTTTTATCTTCTTGAACTATGTTTCCAATAGGTCCAGTTGTGAAGATTTTTGTTTTCTTGATATTGAGATGTCATCCATATCTTCTTCACTTTCTGAAAGCAAGGCTTTCAGGTTCTTGTTGAGTCTTCTTCTAATCCTGAAGCCACATTCTTCTTTATAAAGTCCAGCTTCTCAAATGATTTGTTTTGCATACAGATTGAATTGGTATGGAGAAAGAATGCAACCCTGATGCACACTGTTCCTAATGTTAAGCCATGTAGTATCTACTTGTTTTGTTCACATAACTGCTTCTTGGTCTATGTATATAGGTTCTCCATGAGCACAATGAAGTGTTCTGGGATTCATAGTCTTCTTAATGTTGCCCATAATTTGTTATGGTCTAGATAATAAAATGTCTTTGCATAATGAATAAAACACAAGTAATCAACTTTCCGTTATTCTATGCTTTCAGCGAAGATCTGACATCAGCAATGATATCCTTTTCTTTTAAATTTTTATTTTATATTGGTTTGCATATAAAATTCATATACATTGTGTTTCATACTTCTTTTCATTCACATTGTGTTTAATGTAATCATTCCCTTACATTGTGTTTGATAAAATTAATCACCATTGAAGTATGCTCAACATTTTCCCATCATTTCATGTCCCTGCTGAATCTTTCCCATTTTTTTTACTCACTCCATCCACCCACCAAATTGTGTGACCCTGTGATTTCCTCCCTGCCCACCCTCATCCCTCTTGCTCCCATCATTTCCCTCCTCAGACTCTATACATATTTTACCACTTAGCCCCCTATTTTTTACAACAATGGCTTTATGCAGTATTTGTCTTTATGAGACTTAGTTTACTCAACAGAAACCCAAAAAGAAGAAAAAGAAAAAGCCCCAGGAGGCTCCACAGGAGAACGGAATGGAAGATCAGTCCAGCTCTGCTCTCCCTAAACCCAAGAAAAAGGAATCTCGGTCCAAGGAATTGGTCAATAGTGATTTTGAAGAGCCAACTGTAAATGTAAAAGTCCCAAAGAGAAAGAAATCTTCCTCCAGAGAGGAACCAGAAGACCCTGAAAAGGTTGCAAACAGTGTCCCAAAGAAAAAGAAGAAGCTTTCCAAGGAGGAGCCCTTCAGCAGTGGACCTGAGAAGGCTGTCAACAAGGGCCCTAAGCAGAAGGAAAAAATTTAAAAAGCAACCCAGGAAGATTAAAATGGACATTCCCTGGGGGTAGGAAGGGCATACTTTAATGTTTCTCAATAAAAAACTCTTTAAAAAAACAAAAAAGAAGAAGAAGAATCATTTGACCATAGGTAGATGGGCTGATTTCTGGGTTCTCAATTCTATTCCATTGATCTATGTATCGGTCATTGTACCAGTGCCACACTGTCTTGGCCACCATGGTAGTGTTGTAGGATTTGAAATGAGAGAGTGAGATAGATGCCTCCTACCTTGTTTGTCTTTTAAAGGAATGTTTTGCTTATTCAAGGTCTCTTTACATTCCAAACTAAATTGGAAATTGCCTTTTCCATCTTGTTGAAGAATGCAATTGGTATTTGTATTGGGATTGCATTGAACGTGTAGATGGCATTTGGTAGAATTGTCATTTTCACAATATTGTGCCTTCCTACCCAAGAGCAAGGTATATTCTTCCATTTCTCCAGGTCTCTTTTTTGTTACTTGTAGTAATGTTTTGTAATTTTCTTTGAATATGTCCTTTGTGTTTCTAGTTAATTTACACCAAAGTATTTAATCTTGTGATTAGCTATTGTGGTGGTATTGTTTTTCTTAGCTCCAGTTCTGTATTCTCTTTGTCACTGTAGAGAAATCCAATTGGGTTTTTTTTCCAGATGTGTTTTCAAAGGTTCTAATTGATTTTTGTATGTTATTCTTGTATCCTGCCACTTTGCTGAATTGGACAACTATGTCCAGTAGTTTTCTTGCTGAGCCTTTAGGGTTTTCTAAGTATACTATCATATCATCTGTATATAGAGATAATTTTACCTCCTCTTTGCCAGTTTGGGTACATCTTATTTATAGGAGAGGTGGTAGTGGGCATCCTTGCCTAGTTCCTGTTCTCAAAGGGAATACCTTTAAACTCTTTGCATTGAGAACAATGTTGGCTCTTGGGTTTCCATATATACATTCTACTATGTTGAGGTAATTCCCCTCTAATCCTATTTTGTTGAGTGTTTTAATAAGGAAAGGGTGTTGGATTTTGTCAAAAGCTTTTTCTTCATCAAGTGATAGGATCATGTGATTCTTGTTATTTGCTTTGTTAATGTGATGAATCAATCTGATTGTTTTTCTTATGTTGAACTATCCTTGCATACCTGTTATGAATCCCATTTGGTCATGGTGAATTATTTTCTTGATGTATCATTGGATTCTATTGGCCAGAGTTTTATTCAGGATTTTTGCATCTATGTTCATGAGAGCTATTAGCCTATAGTTTTCTATTTTGGTGGTGTCTTTCTCTGGCTTTGGTATCAAGGATATGTTTGCTTCATAGAATGATTCTGGGAGAATTCCATCTTTTTCTATTTTCTGAAATACTTTATATAGAATTGGTGACACTTCTCTGAATGTTTGCTAAAATTCACTTGTAAAACCATCTAGTCTAGGGCTTTTTTGGCTGAAAATTGTTTTATTACCTTTTCAGTTTCTTCTTTTGTAATGGGTCTGTTCAGGTGTTCAATTTTGGTTTGTGTCAGTTTAGGTAGGCTGTGAGTTTCTAAGTATTTGTCTATTTCCTCTGAATTTTCATATTTGTTTGAGTACAGTTTTTCATAATATTCCATTGTTAGCCTTTTTATTTTAGTAGTTCTGTTGTGACATTGCCCATTTCATTTCTTATTCGGATGATTTGTGCCTTTATTTTCTTTTTTTAGTTTTGTTAGTGGTTTGTCTATTTTATTGGGCTTTTGAAAGAACTAAGTCCTGGTTTTGTTGATGATTTCAATTGTTTTTCTGTTTTCTATTTCATATTTCTGCCCTAATTTTTATAATTTTCATTTTTTAGAGAGTGTCTAGTTTTCTTGCTGTTCTTTTTCAATTTGTTGGAAATGTTGGGTTAAAGAGTCAATGGTTATTTTTTTCACTGCCATTTGATGTATTTGCTTATTGCTATAAATTGACCTCTAACTACCAATTTGACTGTTTCCCAGAAGTTTTGGTAAATTGTGTTTTCATTGTCTTTTGTTTCAAGAAACTTTTTTTTATTTCATTTTTTATTTCTTCCATGTTCAAGCAAGGTGTTGTTCAGCTTCCAAATGTATGTTTTTTTCCTCCTTTATCCTCTTGTTATCAATTTCCAATTTTGTACCATTGTGGTCTGAAAAGATGCTTTGTATTATTTCTCTGTTTTTTAATTTATTGATGCTTACTTTGTGACCTAAAATGTGATCTGTTCTCGAGAACCTTCCATACACTTTGGAGAAGTAGATATACTGTTCTTTTTTGGGGTGCATTAGCCTATAAATATCTATGAGATAGAGATGGTTTACTGTGTGGTTTATTTCTTTAGCATCTTTATTGAGTTTCTTTCTGGTATTTCTGTCTTTTCTTGAGAGCGGTGTATTGAAGTCTCCAACTACTATAGTGGTGTTGTCTATTTCCTTTTTCAGCTTTGTTAATGTTTGTTTTATATATTTTGCAGCTCTATCATTTGATGCATATTTATTATTGTTATGTCTTCTTTTTCTATTGACACTTTAAATATTATGTAGTGACCTTCCTTGTGCTTTGTGATGGGTTTTTCCTTGAAATCTATTTAATCAGAGATGAAAATCTCTACTCCTGCTTTTTTTGGGGGGGGTGCCATTGGCTTGGTATATTTTTTCCCCACCCTTTTATTTTTAGTCTGTCTTTAGCTTCACTTTTCAGTTGTGTTTTCTGTAGACAGCATATTGATAGATTTTGGTTTTTTATCCAATCTATTACTTTTTTTAAATCTTCAGTGTGATTATTGAGAGGCAAGGTTTTATTGATATAATTTTGTTGAGTTCTTGTTGGTATTGTTGCTGGTTACTTTGGTCCATCCTGCTTTCTGTGGCACCTCTGTAAGAAGGACGTCTCTTGTTTCTTGCAACACTGGTTTTGTCTCTTGTTGTTTCTTGCAACACTGGTCTTGTTTTGACAAACTCCCTTAGGTTCTGTTTTTCTCAGAATATTTTGATCTCTTCTTCATATTTGATGGACAATTTTGCTGAGTACAATATTCTTGGTAGATAGTTGTGTTCGCTGAGTGATCAATATACATCATTCACTGTATCCTTGCTTGCATGATTTCTGCTGAGGAATCAGCACTTAAAGTTATTTGCTTTCCCTTATAGGTTACTCTTTGTTTCTCCCTTGTTGCTTTCAGAATTCCCTCCTTATCTTTGGTTCTGACAAATTTGACTATGATATGCCTTGGTGTTTTTTCTTTTGGGAGGGGGGGTCTTTTGTATTAGGTATTCACTCAGCTTCTTGAATAAATATTCTTTCATTCTCCATTATGCCTGGAAAGTTTTCTTTTAGTAATTCTTCCACAACTTTTTCAGTGCCTTTACTTGCTTCTTCCTGTTCTGGGATTCCGATGATGTGCATGTCATTTCTCTTGATGGAGTCCCACATTATTCTTACTTTTTATTCTTTTTCCTTCCTTTTTGATTCTGCTTTTTGTTCTAGCAGATCAGTGGTGACAATTCTATCTTCTAATTCACTGGTTCTGTGTTCCATCACTCCAACTCTGTTCATGTGTCCTCCAACGTGTTGAAAGCATCTGAAACATTGGTTCTCATATTTGGGATTGTGTTGTTGTTATTGTTGTTTTCCAGAGCCTCTAATGCTTCATTTGTTTTATCTGCATTGCTTTGAATTGTTTTTTTTAAGCTCCTCTTGATTTTTGCTTGCAGTGTCCTATAATTCTTCAAGTTTATCTTTCACCCATGGAAAATACTCAATCATTGTTCTTTTAAATTCTCTGTCAGAAAGTTCTATCAGACTTTCTAGCTTTAGAAAATCCACTGATACTGTGTCACTTTTTGGGGTGACATCTTGCTTTGGGCTTGTGTAGGGTATAAGGTAGCCCGCTTCTTATGTGGCATTGCTGTGGTAGTTTTTCCACACTTGAGGCAATAGCATGTTATTGGTCTGACAATGCTTCTCCAGAGGATGGTGGGGCAGCTACCCTGCCTGCGTCTCTCTCTGAACTTCTGACTCAAGGGAAGATTTGCTTTTGGAGAGAAAAAGCCTGTGAATCAGCAGCTGCCCCTGTCAGAAAACTACTGCAGCTAGACCAGTCCAAGGTGCTCTGAGCTAAAGATAGTTAATTGACTGGACATGAGGAGAAGCAGGGCAGAACATGGAGATGCATGGCAGATGTTCTCAGAGATGCACACGGGTGGATGTTTGCAGAGACCTGAATGGAAAACCAGGATCCTTCGTTTTCCCTTTGAGAACTGGGTCTGCCACCTCACTCAAGCTCCACCTGTCCTGCTCCCTTCTGCTTGAGGTCAAGAGTTTTCATGTGGTCCAGCCAAATTGCAGTTTATACCTAGTTTATAGCCATACATGGCAGCTGACACATGCGCTCCATAATTTCTTGACTTCATCTGTTTGGTTTTGGTTTTTGGTGCTGTAATGCAATACTCAGTCTTTTCTGACATTAATCTTGATCTTTTCTTCCTCCTCTCTCTTTGTAATGACTTTTTTGCGTTCTTCATGGATGATATTCTTTATATCCTCCCACAGCTCATCTGGTCTTCACCTGTTAGTGTTCAAGGCCTAAAACCTGTTCCTGACATGGTCTTTAAATTTGGGTGGAATAGACTCAAGGTCAAAATTTGGTTCTTGTGCATTTGATTTTCTTTAGCTTTGATCTTATGTTTCAGTAGTTGATGGTCTGTTTCACAATCAGCACCTGACCTAATTTTCACAGCTGATATTGACCTCCATTGAGTTTTTCTTCAGATGTAGTCAGTCTGATTCCTGTGTAGACCATCAGGTGAAGTCCATGTGTATAGCCACCATTTATGTTTCTTATAAAAGATATTTACAATGAATAGGTCATTGACTGTACCAAATGCTATCATTCTACCTCCAGCCTCATGTACCAATTTCCAAGGTGCATCATCTCATCAGACAAACTCAATTACTTTCTCTCTGAATCGTCTTCCCAGGAGGCACCTTCTGCCTTCTGCTTCACCTACACTAACTTTCCTGTCCTCCTTCCTGCAGATTCCAGGTTGCTTATTTTACTTTTTACCTTTGTACATGAGGAGAGAAAAGAATTCCTGGAAAAGGGCATGATGCTTGATAAGGTAGTTGTTGTTGTTTAATGCCATCGAGTCGTGGACGACTCATAGCGACCCTATGAACGAACAGCCTGAGCACTGTTCGTACATAGAGTTTGCGGAGGCAAGCCATTTTGGAAGTGGATGCCGCTCCTGCTTCCAGGCTTGATTTAGTCGGGAAGCTCCAGCCAACACTGTCCACCATGGTTGCCCATTACCACGATTGGCACATCACTGTCACAGGCTTCAGCATCACAGCAACCACGAGTTACCTCTGTACAGCAACGCACAGACCAGTGCTATACCACCTAGAAGAATGTTTGACAGGAAGACAATTTGAACCTGGCCGAGGGCCACAGATGACAATCACCCACCTTCGGCTTGGTAGCACAGCTTCCTTCCACTAGGCCAACGTAGCTCTCTTTTGGTCGTCGTCATTGTTATTGCTGTTTAATGCCGTCGAGTCGTAGATGACTCATAGCGACCCTATGAACGAACAGCCTGAGCACTGTTCGTACATAGAGTTGATAAAGTAGAGGAGTAGTAAAAAAGATGAGATCCTCAGGGAGATAGATTGGCACAGTAACTGCAGGTATGGCAAGGTTTGTGATGGTGGTGAAGGCTCAGGCATTTGACTACCTATGGGATCACTATGAGGTTGAACTTGGTGGCATCCAGCAACAATTATTGTAGTATGAATTCTAGTATCTTACCACCAATGAGTGCACAGGATTAACTGTCCGACCTCCTTTGGAGAAGGTACAGCCAGAGTGCTCCATAGAGGCAAGGATGGTGAGGCTTCATCTCACATACTTTGGGCATGTTGCTAGGGGAGGTAATTCCTTGGAGAAGGACATCATGCTTGTAAAGGTGGAGTGATGGTGATGGAGAAGAAGACCCTCAACCAGGTAAGCTGACACAGTGACTGTAGCAATATGTTCAAATGTGTCAGGGCTTATGAGATTGGTAAAGAATTAGACAGGGTTCAGATCTGCTGTTTATAGGGTTGCTTTGTGTTGTACTTAACTTATTGACACCTAACAACAACAACAACATGACTTCCAGTGGATGGTGACCTAGTTGGACTCATGGATATGCCTCTCCAGTAGGGACACAGGATTATTTTTAAAAAAATCCCGTCCACTGGAAATCTGAACACCTGAAAGGCTGAGGGAACCTAATGAAAACAAAACTTACCGAGAAAAGAAATAAAAATGTATGTAAGAGATTAATAATAAGTGCCGCAGACTGGTTGAGCATAGCTCTGTCCATACAAGAAGAGAGAAAAAAATTATAGTGGAATGCCTTGGAACATGGAGGACTGTTTTCTCTCCATACATGTGCAAATGAATGCGAGCAAATGCTGTGGGGACCTGCTCAAGTTTGGAGTGGGATAAAACTTTCCAACCTTGCAGTGATGTGGCAATCCAGCTGGTGCCATCTTGAGCTGGGAGAGGAGACACCCCAAGCAAGGCCAAGACATACTGAATTACCCACACTTGCTGGAAAGTCCAGCACAAGCATAGAGGTCGTGTACAGAAATATCCATAGAAAGAGAAGTCTTATTATGAGAAAAAAATGCCCATGGACTGTGGGCTCATCAGCAGATACTGACTGACTAGCTTTAAACCCAGCCTGCATATCTGTCAGTTCTCTGCTGTTATACTGTCCCAGTCATTTTTGGATAATCGTCAGCAGGATCTTGCTTGTATGTGATATTAGTGATGTTGTTTGATAATTTCCATACTCTTGCAGGAAATGAAGAGAACTTGAAGCCCTTATTAAAGAAAAGCAAAGACTATAGCCTTCAGGGTAGATTATACCTCAATGTAAAGAAATTGTACTACTGCTATTCATTGAGTTTTTTGAGGGCCTGTTGTTTCAGAAATAGAATGGCTAAGCCTACTTTTTAATCTATCTTACTATCAGTCATGGGTGACTCCATGGGGGAAAGTTGAACTATATCTTTCTATGCCTTGTGTATCTGAAAACCCCCTGGATGGCCAGTTATGTGTCAGTTCCACCTCAGCAGCAATGAGATAAGTAAGTCATCACTGGTCAGCAAACACTTGTCTTGCTCAGTGCTGTCCTCAGTAAGGATTCTAAAGGAAAGTGCTGAGATGTTGGAAGATGCAAGACATATCTAGAAGTAGAATCTCGGTGTGAACAATATGAAATTGTGTCCAACGAAGTTCCTGCAAGGTAATTGTTTACTGGGTGCTCTGAATCCACCAAAGGAGGATCTGTGGCTGAGCATCTCAGGGTGGAAAAGCCTCTCTCCCCAGCCCTTATCCATTTCCCACTTGGACCCTTCTTGTTTCCCCTGCATGCCTCTTCCTCTGGGCAGCCCACTACTCATCCCAGCAGTTCTCATCCACGGAGGTCTCAGTCCAGATAATAGTCCAAATGCCAACCCACCTTTACCACACCCACCTCACCCCTGGGAGCTCTCAGCCTACATTTCCTCAGACCTTCCTGAGTTTGGTGTCCCCTCTGTCCTCCCTTACTCTCCTACCCCCCACCTTCTTGCCAGGCTTTCTCACCCTCACCAGGTGGACTGGAGCCTTAGACATGCTGTCCACTGCCTCATCTCTGGATGGACAATACTTCAGCACTGTGCAAGATGGTTGTGCCCCAGGAAACACTGGACACAAGGCATGGATATTGGTCTGGGGTCATAAGACCAAAGGAACCAGAGGTTCGATGGCCAGTTCTCAAAATCAGGGTTAGGGTTAGGGTTAGGATTAGCACTTCTGGGAGTTAATTAGAACACAGAGTTTGTCATCAAATGGCTGTACAGGGCAAGAAACAGAGATGATCAGATTTTGTCTGCCAGTCAGGATTCCAGGGTGAAGTGTCTGAGCTGTCTCCCACATGGCTATCACCTCGCTACCAATTAATATCCTGCTGCTCCCGTCCATGACCACCAATCCATCACCTCTCTGTTCTGTCCCCTCAAACTCATCTCACAAAATTACAGGGCATAATGGACTTGTCTGTCTCCCTTCTCTTCAAACTGTATGACGTTTCTGTTGCAAGCTCCAATTTTCCTTCCACTTCTATCTCTCAGCACAAGCGTTGAGGACCCTCCTTCATAGGGTAGCTATGAGTCGTCTGCGACTCAAAGGCACTTAACAACAACAACATCTTTCAGTATTCTTCTGATGAGTTAATTTTAATTCCACAGATACTGTTCCTTGTGCAATTGTAATCTCTGCCTTGTGGTGCCAGACACAAGAATTCTCTCCTTGTAATAGCCATTTCATACCAAATTCTGTGCTCTAGTTAACACCCAGATGTGTTCATTAATTTTAAAAGTCCAAATTAAGATGAGGCCAAATGGCCAGGTGTCTATGAAAGAGCCACCCCACTTCTCCCTAAATCTCCATGAGTATCCTTGGAGGCCTCACTGGGCAATACCAGATAACCTCCTGCACAGGTGTGTCCCTGCTGTCCTGGAGTCAACCAGGTGTGGCTGAAGGTGAGAAAGTCCTTGAACTCCGGAGGCTCCGGAGGCTCAGGAGTATCAGGCACAGAGCCCTGCCAGACTTGGGGCTCAGGATTTCTGTTCCCCAGTTGCTGGCTCACTCCAGTACATTTTCCCAGGCTCTTACCTCACTATACTCTACTGCATTAAGTGAAAACATGCCTCTAGAATACAGTCCCTGAGGTCAGACTGCAGCTTCCTGCTGCCCTCCCAGCCCTCACCAACTTTCACTTGCACATACAACCCCTGTTCGTAGACTCTCCTCTGTCAGAGGCTCCCCAGAGCTCTGCCCTAATTATACCATTCCTCACACTGATGCTGGCCTCATGAGACTCAAGCTGTGCTGCTGGGTTAGAACACCAGCATCTTCAGTGATCCACATGTGGGCACTATCCAAAGCCCCAACCCTGGGCCCCAGAGTCCCTGTCTCTAGACCCCTAATCTAGGATTCCTCCAGTCCTGGGCTTCCCAGAACCCCGTGCCCTTCACACCTCAACTTTTGCAGAGGAAAGCTCACCTGTGGGGCAGCAGGACCAGAGGGGCCGAAGAGTGAAGGGGTCTTCTGCAGCCAGCAGGAATTAAAGCAAGCAGGGGCTGTGTTGTGAGGCACGGGCCCACCTTTGCAGACAGTTGGATCTCTCCTGCGGGCTTTGCTCCTCTGTGATGGACACATTCAGGGAAAGTTGCCCCATGTGGTCAGGCAGGTATAGAGGACCAGCCCATAAAAGGCGAAATGGGGCTGGTACACTGAGCGGTGGTGGAGGCTAGGGGTAAAAACTAAGGCTTGGGCAGTGTCTACCCAGAGCCCCAGTCCCCACCGACCCCAGATGGCTGGCCCTGAGTCCTCATGTCCTGGCATGAGCACAGAGGGGACAATAGGCTGGGCTGGTCCTGGAAGTGAGTCTAGTACTGATGCAAGCATGTGGCCACTGGCCTTCTGGCCCACCCACGGCACCTGGCACCTCCATATGCCCAATTGCCCAATTGGAGTTCCCTATTTTTAGGAAAAGGGAAGAGCTTGGAGCAGTTGTTGACAGGGAAGTTACTCATGACTAAGCAGAGGCCTGGGCATCATAACACAAGGTCCTCATCCTGTGCTGGGCCAGCTGGGCTTACCATGCTGGCTGCAGCTGCTCTCCTGAATCAGCCTCTGCCCTCGACCCTTGCAGCATCCAGGTCAGACAGCTGTAGCAGAGCCAGCCCAGAGCCCATGTAGACACAGCCTCAAAAGACACACTAGTTCAGAAAACTTTTCTGAGACACAGTCTTGTCCTCACTTGGCTCAACTCTATGCGTACACACTTGTGCAAATAGATGCACATACATACTGGTACACACTAGTGAACTGTGTAAACAGGCATCCACTTATGCACATATGCACATGCAGCAGTGCACACCTGTGTGTCACATACACTAATCTATGCACACAGGCGCACACAGCACACTCACATGTGCATGCAGATGTGCACACCAAGTGGATACATGCACTCACACATACACTAATCTATGCACACAGACACAGACACAGCACATCAACATGTTCATGTAGAAAAAATACACGTGCATGTAAATGTGCATACACTACGTGGGTGCACACACCCATAGGTCCATTAGTCTATGCACATAGGTGTGCACAGCACACCCACATGTGCATGCATGGTGCACACACCATGTAGGCACACTCACATTCATGTCCGTGAACTTCCAGTCACACTTATGCACAGCTATGCTCACTCTGGCACATCTGTGTTTACACACACACACACACACACACACACATGCACGCACTTATGCACATTTGCACACATCTGCACAAAGTCATTTCTGTTAGGGGTAATGAGCAAGTCAGACAGACCTGGGTTAGGGTCTAGTTTTATCCACTGCATTTGTTCACAGCACTGTTCACCAGGGAACTAGCTCCTGGACAACCCTCAGACAGATGAGTACGCACCACTGTGACCTGAGGTGCTTCTGTCATGGCTTGAGAGACAGATGCAGACTTGGTGCCTCACCTCTGCTCCTGGTCTGGTAGCTGAGCTTCCACAGTCTCCAGCTAGGGCTGGAGGCAGGGAAGGATATGAAGGCAGGAGCTTCAAGGGACAGTGTGGGAAGGAACTCCCATGCCCAATAGTGACAGAAAACACACAGAATAATGGGTGACAGGGGACACAGGAGCAGAATGCTCAGGTACTGCCACAACCCTGTCCCCTGATGGGAACAAGAGCTGCAGTCACCCCAAGGCGGAGGGACCAGCAGAGCTTAGGACCAGGCGAGGCACCCCCTCAGGCACCTTGGCTCCCTGCCCTCACTCTACAGTCACACTGGTTCCTTCTCTGCTCTGCCTGGTTCCCTCCCTGCCACCTTGGAGACTCCTGGGCCTCTCTTCCTTCCTCCATGTCTCTGCTGTGGCTGCATCTTCTGCCCCACAAAGACAGCTTTGCTCTTCCATCCAGACAAAGTGTGCAGCTGCACTAAGAGGGAGAATTGGTTGTTTCCTCCTGCAATCTGAGACGGGAGTCTGTGACCAGTGGACACAACCTGTATTTGCCCAACCCCTAAGAGCCTTTTCTGCTCTTGGGCCTTGACTAAAGTGACAAGTCCTGTCCTCCCCAGCTTGGGTCTCACAGTAGTAGTTGCTGGCCACACTCCACAGCCCACAGTCCCCAGTGATGTCTACACCCTACAGCCCACAGCCCCTACTAGTGTCCACACCCCACATCCCACAGTCCCAGAATGGAGTCTACACCCCCTTAGAAATATATTTCTCTGATAGTACTGTCCTGAGAAGCTTCTTGCTTTTCACGCCATCCATGTCCTCTATCCTGGGTGGTGCCTGTCTGACCTGGTTGAGGCCACAGTAGTTTCGCAGCCTCTTCACAAACACACTGGCATTTTTCTCCTGGACTCCTGTATCTCTGATGGCCTCTCATTTTTTATGTCCCTGGGCCTCTCACCTGGCTTCCTCCTGCCTTTCAAAGGCTTTGTGGAGGTTGTCCTCTGCACACTGCATCTTTTCTTCCCCACTGCCCTGGACCACTTTATCTAGACAGAAGCTTCCAGAACCTCTGGATGAACCAGCTACCAACATAACTCCCTTGGGTGTCTGCCCAGCGGTGCTTTTTTGCACCTTCAGTCTCCTTCCAGGCCCCTCCAAAGGTAAGCATGGTGGGTGCTCACACAGATAGGCAAGGACAAATAAAGGGAGTTTCAGGCAGCAGTGAGCTCTGGTCGCCTAGTGGAATCTGCGCTGTAATCCTGAAGGCATGAAAAGTTCTATTCCACTAGCTGCTCTGTGGGAGAAGGATGGGCAGTCTCCTCCGTGCAATTACTGCCTCTGAAAACCCGGTGGAGGTCAGCTATGGGTCTGTTCTGAATGGATGGTACACAACAGGCTGCAGCACAGGTGTTACTCACCTAGATATACTCAAGTATGCAGATACAAAGAATAAAGGACGGGCTCAGAGTGTCTTGATATGAGTCTAATGAGGGAGAGGGGTCCTAGGAACCTGAGAAGAGAAGAATCAGAGGGAGGACACAGTGGGGCTCAGGGAGGACATAGAATTGAGGACAATGCAGGGAGGACACAGGCAGGAAGATGCAGGGAGGACTAGGTGGGTAGGACTGGAAGGGGGAAACATCAGGGAGGACAGGGAGGAGGACACAGCAAGCAAGTCAGGGGGAGGACAGAGAGGAGGATACAGGGAGGAGAGCAAGGACAGGGAGGAGGCGTGTTAACCCAGATACGGTGGAGAGTGTTCTAAATGCCCCTCAAGTCTAAGTGGGCTATGATCTCAGCCACCTTGATAAGAATCTGAGAGATGCCCTGGCTGGACAGAGTAGATACTGGGTGGAACCGTTGGTCAGTGAAGCAATACGTATTAAAAGTCATGTGGGGTCTTCATACACTCACAGAAC
This sequence comes from Elephantulus edwardii, assembly GCF_000299155.1. NCBI lineage: Eukaryota > Metazoa > Chordata > Mammalia > Macroscelidea > Macroscelididae > Elephantulus > Elephantulus edwardii. The sequence goes on along the minus strand of NW_006399879.1, from coordinate 9,075,099 downwards.
AATGGAACTGTGAAGGGCTGGCAATCCTCTTTGTTGGCAAAGACATAGACCGGCTGGATCGATACCACCTCAGGAAAGTGGGGACTGGCAAGATCAGGAGGATGCTGCCCAGAAGACTTCTACCAAGCCAAAAGGGCATCTACTCTCTGGCCCAAGAGCTCCACACCTGGTCCTTCAGGTACACTCAGAGCTAGGGCTATAAAGTGACTGACTGGGTGCTCACCACAGAGATGACTGGAGGACAAGCACTTGCATGTATCCTGAGAGTGAGAGTGCTTGATGATACCCAACGAGTTGGGACACAGAGGCAGTGTGTGTCCACGTTCCCACCAACAGACAGAGGCTCTGGGGATGGAGACCAGTGGTGGGTGCCTCTCGCCAGCAGGTGAGGGGCTGGGGAACCCAGTGGACTTGCTGGGGGGTGACAACTGCCCTCACCCTGGGGTATGTGGATGATATTGTGACACAGGAGTTTGTGTTTTTCACGACATCAAACTTACTCTTTATGCGTTCTTGTATTGAATAATATTGCAATAAAAATAGTGAAATTATGTACTGTAAAAAAGAAGGCCATCAATTAATGAATGGATAGAGACACTGTGGTATATTCACACAATGGAATAATATGCTGCATTGAAAAACAAGGAGCTCATGAAATATTATTCAAAATGGGAGACCCTGGAGGACATTATGCTGAGTGAAGTATCTCAGTCACAAAAAGACAAATACTACATAGTGCCACAGTTGTAAAACAGGACTGACATCGGGGTTGCGGGGAGACTGAGAAAGATGGGATAAATAATGTATACTGCACTGAAGCAAATGATGGAGAGAACTGTTTAAAAGGGATAAGTGATTAGGTAGTTTTGTCATAATGGGAGTCCAGAGCGACGGGTGCATAGTGGAGTGGAACTGGGGGCAGGGATTGTAAAACAATGAAAGAATTTTTCTTTTACTTTTCAAAGAGAGGAGTGTACTGGGGGTAGGGAGGGCAGGGAGAAAGGTGCAAAAATTAATGAATGGAAAGCCAAAGTGTCTGTAAATTTTCATTAAAATAAATAATAATAAAAATTTTTTAAAAGCAGGTAGGAAAGAGGAGACAGAAATTATAGATGGTTCATTCTAGGATGTCATAAGGGAGGCAGGGAACTAGTAGTACTGCAAGTACTGGGCGCCAGGGATCTTTTGCAGTGAGAACTTTGTCCGTGTGCCAGCAGAAGGGATGAATGAAGAAGGCCTGTAAACCAAGGACAATGTGAAGGGTAAGCAGGGCATGCACACAGAAACACAAGCATTCTCCTAAAGAGGCTGTGCTCTGGGTGGACACAAGGAAGTGTTGTCCAGTGGACAGGGAGATATGTGAAGAGTGGTTCTCCAGGTAAACACGGAGGGACATGAGGAGGTGATTCTCCAGAGAGACGGGGAGAGACCTGAGGAGGTGATTATCCAGATGGTCAAGGAGGGGCATTAGGAGGTGGTTCTCCAAGTGGAGGTAAGGAACACAAGAAGGTGAATGTTGTGTGGCTTCTGGAGATCGGAAAGGGTAGCTGTTGAGCAGCTGTGCAGGGTCTTTGGGTAGTGGTGGGCCCATGGCCTAAAATTGGCACAAGATCATAAGCAGGTGTACAGACCCCTCGCCAAGTTTTGGTTCTTGGTGTTGGAGAGCAGAACAAGCAGGAAAGTTGCTTGTCCAGAGCTATAGGGACCCAGCAAAGGCTGAAGGCAGGCACGAGAATCAATCTCACCTCACTAGTAAGCAGCAGACCAGAGCCAAGACCCATGTGTGTGGGGTGGGAGGCAGCTTGGGCTGTATACATGGGTGGAGTCTAATCCGACAGGAGCCATTGAGCTGCTTGTGGACTGAGCTGAATATGTCAGGACATGCTCTCCAGTGAGAGCCACGTGAGATGACAAGGTGATCAGATGAGAGACAAGGTGATGATTGAGGGGAGGAAGGAAAGGAATGAAGCAGACAGCTCTGGTCTCTCACTGGATGTCAGAGTGGGTGATGATGGGCAGGAGATGTGAGAAGAAGAGGCATTCTAACCTGCACTTGATGAGCTCAGGTGTCTGGCCTCTTAGCCATTTACTGCATTCACCTGGAATTTGGGAGGAAATTGAACTGAGAACAACAGCAAAGAGCATGGAGCCATGTGGCTGTTACAGAGTGAGAAGAAAAGACAATTAAAGTAAGAAGAAATGGAGGCACGCTAATACAATTTTCACAGGAAATTGAGCACCTGCAGAACATTCTAGAATACCTGTTTGAGAGGGATGTGAAAGGACAGAGAACGCTGATGTCACGATTGTGAAGCCAACAGCAGTGCATGGTGCTGGCTCCCGGGAGGCACATGGCAGCCAGCAGCAGAATGGAAAAACGAGATGATAAATTGCTCTCCCAAGAGCTTCTGAGGGAGCTCCTGTGGTAATAACTCAGCTGCTAACAGAAAGGTCAATAGCTTGAATCATCAGCTGCTTTGTTGGGCAAAGATGTAAGTCTACTTCTGTAAAGACACAGCCTTGAAAACCCTTTGGGACAGTTCTACTCTGTTCTTCAGGGTCACTGTGAGTTGAAATTGACTGCATAGGAATGTGTTTGATTTTGCTTTTTGTTCAAACTTTTTGGGAAACACTCCCTACCTCCTTTTGATATAAAAAGACATGAAAGGAAACTATAAGCCACAAAGGAAATATTCCATCTCAGCGTCCAAAAGTGGTTGTTCCTTTGTCTCCCTGCTGCCAGGATTGACAGCTTCTGGACAATGTGCCTCTTGGATGTCTTAGGGGTGTAAATCAGGCACACAGGTACCAGTAGCCTCAACAGGTCTCATCTGCAATGGAGTCCCTTCTCTTTCATTCAGGGGTGCCAGAGGTCCACTACTCCATCCCCCAGAGAGGACAGAATTCTACTTATCCTCTCTATCATGATACATGGGGCATAGGGTCCCACACTCAGGACAGGAATGACATGGGGGAGAAAACACTTCCCAGGTGTGCACCTATTGCTGCCAACGTACTTTCACCTGGAAAACTCCCAGTTGATGTTTTCATAGTCCAAACATAAATCCTTTACTACCTACCTGCTCTTGACATTTCTGTCTACAACTCTTCCAGAAAAGCCCATAACTAACCGTGAGCTGAGGCAGAAGAATTTAATGAAAAAAATATGATCAAAAGTCAATGGTGATGAAAGAGGAAGTTTAATCTGCTTTGAAAGAACTTGCTTGGCAAAACCCAAGGCCCCAGCAATTAACAGCATACTATTTCACTTATTTCCAACAAACAGATGCTGCTCTGGATGTGCTCACCGGGTTGTGCCATGAAATTTGGGGGACAACTGCCTGGCCAACTGACTGGAAGAGATCCATATTTATGCCTATTCCAATAAAGGGTGATTAACAGATTGTGGAAATTATTGAACAACATCATTAATATCACATACAAGGAAGATTTGGCTGAAGATTATCTGAGAACGGTGGAACAGTACATCAACAGAGAACGGCCAGATGTGCAGGCTTGGTTTAGAAGAGGCTGTGGTACTAGGGACATTATAGCTGATGTTAGATGGATCTTAGCTGAAAGTAGAGAGTACCAGAGAAATGCCTATTTCTGTTTCATTGATTGTGCAAAGGCATTTGACAGTGTGGATCACAAGTTATGGCTACCCTTGAAAGAAACTGGAATCCCAGAACACTTGATTGTGCTTATGCAAAACCTATACTTGGACAAGGAGGCAGTCATCAGAACAGAGCAAGGAAACACTGCATGGCTCAAAAGCAGAAGGGTGTATGCCAGAGATGCATCCAATCTCCATACCTTTTCAATCTATATGAGAACAGGTCATGCAGAAGGATGGACTTAATGAGGAGGAATGTGGCATCAGGATTTGAGAAAGATTCATCAACAACCTATTCTGTGCAGATGACACAACCTTGCTTGCTAAAACTGAGGAGGTTCTGAAGCATTTGTTGCAGAAGGTTAAGGATTTCAGTCTGTGGGAAGCCAAATTTCATGCCAAATATTATATGATAAACCATATGCTAAATTAGAAATTGAAGGAATCACAAAATATAAGTTGGAATTTCTCTTGTGACAGATCACTGGAAATTAGCTGCTTCCTGCAGACAAGAGGCAGCTAGGGTCCCCCTGCAGAGGGAGAGTTAATAAGTGTGAAATACTTCCTTCCTGAGCTAAGCATTAGGTTGACACTAGAGAAAAACTCGGCTTCATTTACAAGAGAATTCTCTTTATGAATCACTTCCCCTGATTCTTAAGAAATACACAGAGAGGTGTGGCTTGTGATGCTTTAGTTGATTCGAACTGCAGGCCCCCTGTTTTTTACTCTCTCTGTTTTATATAATTTTTGGTGTCCTGTCTCATTTTTTCACTTTACCCTCAGTCTGCAACATCAGTCTTCAATATGAATTGAAGCTCAACATCAAGAAGACAAAGATTCTTAGCCCCGGGCCAGCTGATCATGATAGATGGTGATGAGATTGAGGCTGTTAACAGCTTCAGCTCCACAATGAACACTCTTGTTACCAGTAGGCAAGAAATCAAAAGATGAATTGCATTGGGAAAATCTGCTGTCAGTAACATCTCCAGAGTACTGAAGTGCAAATATATCAATTTAGGGACTAAGGTGCATCTGATCTAAGCCATGGTCTTCACAATTACTTCCTATGTATCAGAGAGCTGGACAATGACTAAGGATAATAGAAGAAGAGTTGATGCTTTTGAGTTGTGGTGCTGAAGAAGAGTATTGAACTGTTGGACTCATGGATTGTTAAGTGAACAAACAGATCTGTCCTGGGGAGGGTGAAACCAGGGTGATCCTTGGAAGCAAGGATTTTGAAGCTCCATCTCACATACTTTGGGTATGTGGCCAGAAGGGATCAGTCCTTGGAGAAGGACATCATACTTGGAAGGGTAAAGGGATGAGTTGGATTGACTCAGTGACTGGGGTAATGGGGGTGGGTGTATCGGAGATGATGAAATTGGCTCAGGATAGAGCAGGGTTCAGAGCTATTGTACATAGGGTCACTATGAGTTTTAAGAGGCTTGACAGCACATAACAACAATAACAACACATCTTTGGACCTTAGCCAAGTTGTCCTGACCAAGCCTGTGGTGATTAGCAGAAGATAGTCAAATCAGGGAGCTGTTGGGACATCCCAAACCATCCAACAATGAGTTACAATAAAGCTCAGAGTTGGCAGCAAGAAGATTCAGACTTTAGACAAACGTTCTAGTTTTTTTACCTTATAGATTATCATTATATATTATCATTGAATTCAGTCTCCAAATCTGAAAAATATAAACACTAACCCCACAGATTTGCTGCACAAGACAGGATCTGAGACAGCCTTATTTTAAATTTTTTTAATTATTAATTTTAATGAACATTTACAGAGACTTTGGATTTCCATTCATTGACTGTTGCACTTTTCTCCCTGCCCCCTCTCCAGTTCACTCTTCTCTTTGAAAAGTAAAAGAAAAATTCTTTCATTGTTTTACAATCCCTCCCCCAAGGTCCACTCCACTATGCAGCCTTCGCTCTGGACTCCTGTCATGACAATAACACCTAATCATATATCCCTTTTAAACAGTTTTCTCTCTCATCTGTTTCAATGAAGTATACATTATTTATCCCTATAATCTTCTTAATCAGGTAATGCCCATTCTCCCAGAAGTCCATCGGATTTCTTAACATTAGGCTTTCAGTATCAAATCTGCCCTAGGGCCAAATAAGCACCACCATGTCAGATCTAGAAGAGACCTATCCAGACCTTGGAAATGAAAACATTGTGTCAGCAGTGTAAAGAGACACACTAAGTCACAAAATTTCACAGAAGCTCAGTGGCAAGGGTCTTCCCTCAGTATTGCCTCAAGCAATAATCTTCCCCTGAAGTTGGTACATGGGATTTGGATTTACATCTTCCTAAACAAGAGGCAGACAACAGCATGAGAGACCAGTAGCAGTGTGTGATGCAAGACATCACAGAAGAGACTTGTGGACTAAGCTATCATACTAAGAGGTGGCTGGGGAAGGAAGGAAACTGGGAGTGCAAGGAATGGCGATGTAGCAGGGAAGGGGAAGAGACAAGACACATCTCCTTGGGTCGGGGCGGGTGGACAGTGAATGTATTGGTTATTTCTGTATGCGAAATGTCTTTCATCTGCTTGGCAATATGCTTGTTTGTGAGATACTGATCTAAAACTAAGCATCCAAATTAAGACAGACTAGGAAAAAGGATTGACCATTTACTTCTGAAATATAATAGACCTTCAAAAGCTCCATGTACAGCAGAGCACACTTAGAGTAGACTAAAAGAAATGGCAACTGAGGCTAAGCCCTCCAACTTGGAAGCACAAAAGAGGAAGAACAATTGTTAGAAGAAACTAATGATTGGAACATGGAATGTGAGAAGAATGAATGTGGGAGAGCTGGACATTGTTAAGAAGGAAATGGAATGCATAAATATTGACATATTAGGAATTAGCAAAATAAGATGGATTGGCGTTGGAACATTTTGAATCAGACAATCATATGATTTACTATGCTGGAGATAAAAAGGTGAGAAAAAACGGGGTCACTTTCATAGTTAAAAAGACCATTTCTAGATCTATCTTGAAATATAGCGTTGTGAGTGACAGAATAAAATCCATATGCATACAAGGAAGACCTGTTAATACCACATCACTCAGATTTATGCACCAACAACCAGAGCCAGAAAGGAGGAAAAAGATGATTTCTACCAACTGTTGCAGTCAGAAATAAATCAAAATGTAATCAAGATGTGTTAATAATAATGGGTGACTGGAATGCAAAAGTTGGGAACCAGGAAGAAAGAGCAGTAGTCGGAAAATATGAACTTAGTGACAGAAATGAACCTGGGGATAGAATGATAGAATTAATTCTGTACAATCAATTATTTATTCACAGCAAATACCTTTCATAAGAAACATAAATGCAAGCTATACAAATGGATTTCACCTGATGGCATGCACAGATAGATTACATATGTAGAAGGGATTGTTGGAAAAGTTCAGTATCATCAGTGAAAACTAGGCCAGGTGCTGATTGTGGAGCACACCAGCAACTACTCATATGCAGGTTCAAACAGGAATCAAAATTTTATCTTGAGTCTATCCCCCCTGAATTTAAAAACAAACTCAGGAACAGGTTTTGAGGCCTAGAACACAAATAAACGAAGACCAGATGGGCTGTGGGAAGGTATCAAGAATATCATTCATAAAAAAAGAATATAATTCATGAAGAATGCAAAAAGTCATCACAAAGAAGGAAGAAGAAAAACATCAACATGGATATCTGAAGAGACTCTTGCACACCAATGTTCATAGCAGCATTATTCACCATCGCAAGAACTTGGAAACAGCCCAGATTCCAACCACAATTGAATGAATTGAGAAATTATGGTACATTCATACAATGGAATACTACACAGCACACAGGAGAGATGATTTTGTAAATCATTACCTAAATTGGGAGGAACTGGAGAGCTTTATACTGAGTGGACTAACTCAGTCCCACAAGGACAAATATTGTATAAAACCATTATTGTAAAAGTGAGTATGAAGATCCAAGGAGGGGGAATAGAAGTAGAGGATGTGTGGAGGACGTGGAGGATTAATCATGGGGTTGTACAATTTGATGGGAGGGTGAGGGAAATTGGAAGAATCTGCTCTGAAAAACAATGTATTCTAACTTTGTAAACAAACTAGTATGATATAAAAAAAAAGAGAAGAGACTCTGAATATCACACTACAGTGCCAAGAAGCCAAAGCAAAGGGAAGAAATCAAGAAGTTAAGGAGCTGAATAGATTTCAGAGAGAGCTTAGGAAGACAAGGCAAAGTATTATAATGAAATGTACAAGGAGCTGGAGTCAGAAAATCAAAAGGGCCAAACTAGCTCAGTATTTCTTAAGCTGAAGGAACTAAAGAACAAATTCTTATAAAAGATATTTGCTTTGCACACCCATACTTATCTCAATCACAAAAGGATAAATATTGTATAGGGCCACTGTTGTAAAAAAGGGACTGACATCAGGGTTGAGAGAAGACAGAAAAGGAGGGGAGGAATGATGTATATTGCATTCAAGCAGATGAGGGAGAGATCTGTTTAAAAAGGGACATATGAATGGGTATTCTTGTCATTACAGATGTCCAGAGTGAAGGCTGCATAGTGGAGTGAACTTTCATAACAATGAAAGTTTTCCTTTTTCTTTTCAAGGAAAAGAGTGATTGGAGGGAGGGGGTGGGCAGGGAAAAAAGTGCAACAATAAATGACTGGAAGTCCTAAGTCTCTGTAAACTGTCATTAAAATTAATAAATAAATTTTTTAAAAAGCCCAAAACTTTGCCTCACATACTTCAGGCATGTTGCCAGGAGGGGCTATTCCTTTAAGAGGGATCACGAAGGAAAGGAAGACTCTCCATCAGGTGGATTTTAGTGTGCAAGGAAGTGTGAGGATGGCACAGGATAGGACAGGGTTCAGATCTGTTGTTCATAGGGTTGCTATGGGTCCAAAAATTACTGGAACAACACATCATCAGAGAACTGCCAGATATGTAGGCTGGGTTTAGAGGAGCCCATGCGTGGTACTAAGGATATTCTAGCTAACGTTAGATGGGTCTTGGCTGAAAGAAGAGAAACCAGAGAAATGTATGTGTTTCATTGACTATGCAAAGGCATTTGACTGTGTGGATCACAACAAACTGTGGCTAACTCTGAGAAGAATGGGAATCCCAGAACACTGGATTGTGCTTATGTGAAACCTATACTTGGACCAGGAAGCAGTCGTCAGAACAGAGCAAGGAAACACTGCATGGTTCAAAATTGAAAAGAGCATAAGCCAGAAATGTATCCTATCTCTTTTTCAATCTATATGTGGGACAGATCATCTGGGAGACTTGGCTCTATGAGGAGAAATGTGGCATCAGGATTGGAGAAAGATTTATAAACAACCTGCATTATGCAGATGACACAACCTTGCTTGGCAAAACTGAGGGTGGCCTGAGGCATTTGCTGCAGAAAGTCAAGGACTGCAACCTTCAATATGGATTGAAGCTCAATATAAAAAAGACAAAGATTTTCAGCACTTGTCCAATAGGCAGCATCATGATACAGTGAAGAGATTGAGATTGTTAACAGCTTCAGTTTGCTTGACTCCACAATCAACACTTTAGGTACCAGCAGCCAGGAAATTAAAAGACGAATTGCACTGGGAACATCTGCTGTCAGGGACCTCTCCAGAGTATTGAAGAGCAACAATGGCAGTCTGGAGACTAAGGTGATCCAGGCTATGGCCTTTGCAATTATGTACTATGCACCAGAAAGCTGAACATTGACTAGGGATGATAGAAAGAGAATTGATGCCTTTGAGCTGTGGTGCTGGAGAAGAGTACTGAATATACCATGGAGAAAAAACAGGTTCATCCGGGAGAGGGTGAAACCAGGCTGCTCTTTTGAGGGAAGGATTCTTTCTGACGTACTTTGTGCATGTTGCAGGAAAGGACCAGACCTTGGAGAGGGACATTATGCTAGGCAGAGTGGAGGGACAGATCCAGAGAGGAAGACCCTTGATGAGATGGACTGACTCAGTGACTGGGATGATGGGGATAGGTATGTCAGACATTGAGGTTGTCTCAGGATAGAGAAGGGTTCAGAGCTGTTGTACATAGGGTTGTTATGAGTTAGTTGCAAGTGATTCGGTGGCACATAACAACAGCAACAACATGGGTCATAATCAACTCAATGACCCCTAACAGTAACAACAACATAGAGTATCTGGCATATCCAAGAGCATAACCTTTGCATTTTCAATTTCTTCCTATGTACCTGAAAATTGTCCAAGGATTGATAATGACAAAATAATCAATGCTTTTGAATTGTGTGTTGGTAGAGTTTTGCATTTACCATGGACTGCTGAAAGAACAAACACATCTGTTTTGAAGGAAGTGCAACTGAAGTGCTTGTTTAGGTAAGGATGATGAAACTTTGTCTCACTTTTGACATATTTTTAGGAGGAATCAGTCCTTAGAGAGAGACATCATGCTGGAAAAAGTAGAGGATAGGCGAAAGAGAGTAAGACCCTCATCAAGATGACTGATACAGTTGACTATCACAGAGGGCTTGAACACGACAGAGACCTTGAGGATGGTGTAGGATACGGGAAAGTTCAGACCTGTTGTTCATAAGATCACTGTGAGTTGTAGTTGGCTGATGGCACCTGGCAGCATCACAAATACTATTAGTCTGCACCACAATCACCACCATTACCTTGCCACCATCACCGTTACTAACACTGCTACCACCACTATCATTGCTACCACCTCCTTCATCACCACCACCACCATCATTACCAACATCCATACTTAATTTTGTTACTGTTGTACCATTAAGTCAGGATGGACCCATTACTGACTCTCCAGCAGGTTTTCAGAGGCAGTAAATGGCACAGGAGGAGACTGTCAATCTTTCTCCCACAGAACAGCTGGTGGATTTGAACCACGTGCCGTTGGGTTGGCAGTGCAGCTCTTTACCAGTAAGCTAATAACAGCAAATAGAGATGAATGCCTTGACTTCTGTTTTTACTCCCCTGTGTAATTTACAATTTCATTCATGGGAACAGAAGGAAGAAATGTGAAATTTAGGTGATGTGGACTTTCCAACTGACTGCAAAATTGTATCAAACTTGGTTTGTTGAGATTCTACAAGAGTGAGGAGGGAGAAAGGGCGTATTAGGGCAGCTTAACATCCACCTACCACCACCATCTCCCCATCATAGTTTATCTGGGACTCATACTCTGGACCTTTTGTCTTTGGGCTCCTTCTCCTTGGTTTCCCCCATGTCTTGGAAAACCAAGTTTCACAAAAACCTTGGCTAGGATTTTGAAGCTCCGTTTTATGTACTTTGGGCATCTGTGGCCAGCTGTGTCATGGTCAGTGAGACTGGCTCAGGACAGGGTAGGCTCAGAGCTTCATAGGGTCATTGTGAGTCATAGGCAGCTAGATGGCACACAGTAACAACAATAGCTACTAATGTTTGGTACTGTGGGGCTGTGAGCATTTGGCAGATAAAAAGCAAACTCATGAGTGGGTAGTTGATTTTCTTTATTTTTTCACAAGCTTTGAATTCAGAAATAAAAGTCACAACAAGTAGGTTGTTAAGTAAAAATGGGAGTGATTACAAAGTAAAAGTTTGTACAAAACTTTAAAAATCAGGGTGCCCCATTCACTGCCCTGCAGGGACCAGGAATTGGGCAAGCCAAGAGCAACCACCAACCTTCCACCATCAGCCTTGAGGGAGGAGGGGCGATGTCTATGTGAGTCTGGCTCAGGAGGTCGGTCATGGGCGAACAGATACAACAGCAGTCACAGCTGCCGAGATGAATGTTCATGATGCAGTGTGGACGATGCTTCCCCACAGCCAAATGGACTCTCAGTGGGGGTGGAGTAGAGAAGACGTCTTTCTAGGGGTGACTTGGGGCAGGGCACTGAGTAAACATCTTCATCTTCAGTTTTTCAATTGGCCCAAGGGTTGAGGTCTTGGCATCATGCCCATGTCATTCCTTGATGTGTTTTTTCAGACGCACTCAAAGACTTGCATACACAATTTAGGGACATGCATCGACTATCCTAGAACAGCTACAGGGTGCATGGAGCCACCACTCAGAGGGTCATGGAGCCACAGGGTAGAGTGGGGGACAGTACGAGACGAGGCCACCTGGGGTCACTAATGGGAATGGAGACACCATGCTCTGAGGTGAGTCCCTGTGAACACACAACTGTGGGGCAAAGCATTTCCAAGCAAACACACCACACTAGTACCGCTTCTTCCTAAACAAAAAGAGAGGGGACATCACTTGATTGCCCCGTCAGTACCAAGTGGAACTGTGGGTTTCCTGAACACCAACAGTGCACGGACGAACACAATCCCAGGTTCTTTCGCTGGCCAGTCAGCCAAGGCTGGTGATATTGGAACGGCCACCTGGAGGTGCCACAATGCGGTGGCCAGTGCGCCGGGGATTGTTGTCATCAATCTGGGCACCTGAAAAAAAGAGGACAGTAATTCCTGGGCTGAGTTGCGGACAGCAGGAAACTCAATGTCCCCAAGACTGGCTTCCAAAGCGTCTGTGCATTGAGCCTGAGTGGTGCCACCACCTATGGGCTCCGGCAAGTGCTTCCGTCTACACAATGTAGTCTTACTTTTCTCACTTCCTCCTGGAATTCTGATTTCCATTAATCCTCTATACCTATCTTCCCTTCCTTCGGTGATACTGTTCTAGCCATCCTTTCACTATGTATTATTGCCTTTGCATTCACACTTCATTTGAAGACTAAGGTGTGCCTCATTCAGACTAAGATCTTTTCAATCACAGGCTATGAGCCTGAAAGCTGGACAATGACTAAATATGGCAGAAGAATTGATGTTTTTAAGTTGTGGTGTTGGAGAAGAGCCTATGGACTGTCAAAAGAACAAACATATCTCCTGGAAAAAGTACAACCAGAGTGTTACTTGAAGCAATGCTTCGACTCACATACTTGGGCAGGATCCTAGAAGAGGACATTCCTTAGAGGGATGTCATGCTAGGAAAGGTGGAGGGTCAGTGAGGAACAGGGAGACCCTCAATAAGATGGACTGACACGGTGACAGCAGCACTGGGCTCAAGTGTGTCAGATGGTGAGAATGGCACAGAACAGGACAGGGGTCAGACCCGCTATTTCCAGAGTTGCTAGGAGTTTTACTCAACTCGACACCTAACAACACCAACATTATCAACTTTAGCAACATTTGCTCTCTCCCTTCCAATCCCACCACCTTAGAACGAATCCACTGTGTGTAAATCTTTCTTGGGCTTTTAAGAATAGTGTTCTTATCTTTGTCCTTTTGTGATAAAAACCTGGACACTTGATGAATTTGTGCACCATCCTCTCCCAGGAGCCACATGTGCTGCTGAGGCAAATGTTCACTCTTTTTTATAATTAGTTACTTTAGTGAAAATATGAACAGAAAAAAAAATCTACATGCATAAATGTTGGTTATATTCTTCAAGTTGTCCACTCACTGCCCCTACGCTTCTCATCCAATTCTTCAAGTGGCTGTTGTAAACTTGATCACAAAAGCACAAAGCTCACACTTCCATTCAGTTTCAGGATCTTTCCAGAAGAATGTGACCTTCTAAAGAAGGAGACAAAGTCTTTATCTCTGTGTGCAGGGCAGGCTCACACTTTAGCATATGTTGCTATGTTTAGGCCAGACATTATTACCAGGATGGAGTTTTCCACCCTCACTTCACAGATGAAGGACTTGGGGTTCAGGTCGGGCAGCTTGGGTGGGAGAACTAGTTGGTGGGGGCACCAGGCTTCTATGTCAAGCATGTGAGTTTCTGAAGCACATGATCTTAATACACTATTGGAATATTTGGCCTACAACACTCCCTGCTCTCCATCAGTTCCTGATGCCCCAAAGACAAGTGATGTATGCCCCTGATGTGTGTGCAGACAGAGGAGCTGATGTGTTCTGTATATGTCCATGTTTGATTTGTACCCACATGCATGTGTATTTCCATGTATAAGCACAGGTGTGCATGTTTGTACATTTTTTATTATATACTTTGGGACACAGTTACAAAGCACACTGGTTTTTACATTCATTCTTTCAGACACAGTGTGTCACACAGCATCACAATATTTACAAAGTAGCTGCACACTCCCTGCTTCCTTGCTGTGATTCTCATTTTTAGCAGTCCTTATAGCATACCCCTTTCTGCCTTCAGGACTCTGTCCTTGGAAAACAAATGCTGCTCTTTTGACATATTATGCTTGGTTAGTCCAAGTTGTTAGGAGCTGGTGAGTCAGAAATGATGTAAAGCTAACCCTCCAGTGAGTTTTCATAGGCACTAAATTGCATGGGAGGAGACTGACTGTTCATCTTTCTCCCAAAGAGCAGCTGTTGGATCCAACCAGGTTCCTTTGGGTTGGAAGTGCAGCAGCACATTTTTATTGGGCTGTGCATGTCTGCGTGACACTCAGAGGGGGGGATCACGAGGCATTGGGCCACCAGCCATCTCTCTAGCCTTGCTGTCAGACAATGACGTAAGAGGACTGAGCCTGCCCTGCAGCTCTGTAGTGTGCACATGGTGACAGATAGTGCTGAATGGGTGAGACTGTACAGGCATCCTAGGGTGACGCTAAGAGGTAAAGGTCCTTTTCAAAGTGTGCTTTGGACCTGGGTAGTTGGACCTACCTCACAGCCTCATTTCCTTTCATATAAACTAAGGGCAGCAGACCAGATACACCCCTGACCCCTGAGGTCCTGGCTTGTCTGATGGTCAATGAGACACTGGTCACTGGGCCTCTGTGCTAGAGAGTACCCACAGAGGGAGACAGTGGGGCACCGCAGCTCCTGTGGCCTGGGCAGTGGTGCTACATTCCTGGGAGACCAGGGGCCAGCAACAGTGGTTCACGGGCCAAACACATCCCTGTTTGTGTGTGTCTGCGCGACGGTGGTGGCACCGGATAGCGCCCTCACCTGCAACCCCTCCCCCTGTCTATGCGTTAGAAAGGCCACGTCAACGCCAATTCCCACTTTTACATTTTAAGTGCTTATGCTCTACAGCATCACACCCTAAGCCTTGCTGGTTGGCTCAGGGTTGTGTAACCACGGGTGTCCTGACCCCTGCACTGACCAGCTGACCAAGTATCCCACCTACCACTGACTGGCCAGCACAGGCCACTGCTCCCCACACACCCTGCTGGACAGGCCCCAGTCCTCCTGCCCAATCACCGTGCTGCCCTCGTGTGGCAGCTGTGCAGCATTGTAGCTGGCACCCAAGACCTTCCAAAGTGACCAGGCTTTTTACCAGTGGACTTCCGGGAAAAGTGAAGCATCTGTAGTGGCGAAGGCACCGTGGAAAGAGAGGAGTTAGTGATGGGAACATGTGGGGAGGAAGACAAAATCTAGACTTTCTGTAAATTGTCTCTGTAAACCCACGACTGCTGTGAAAATAAAAGATGGGGAGAAAGAAGTCACACAGCCCACAGCCTACAGCGTTTGGACAGATACACGAGAAGGCCAGTGTCCAGAGCACGAGGTCTACATGCTCCCTCTGTGTCCCACACACTTGTCCTCCTCTCTAGAAGGCTGTCCATTGTCCAGTGTGAGATGAGCATAAGAGCAATACGTGTCCACCTTGGGTGGCTTCAGGTTCTGGAGCCACTAACCACACCACTCAGAGGCCACCACCTATCCCTGCTGGCCACGGCCCAGGTCAGCATCTGCTATCCACCTACCTCTGGCCCAGGTCAGCATCTTCTGCTCACCTACCCCCAGCACCGGCCCTGGTCGGTGTTTGCTGTCTACCTGCCCCTAACCCTGGTCAGCGTCTGCTGCCCACCAGCCCAGGTCTGTGTCACTGCCCACCTGCCCCTGCCCCTAAGCTGGAATCAGCTGTCCACCTGCCCCCAGCTCCAGCCCTGGTCAGCATCTGCTGCCCACCTGCCCACCAGCCCAGGTCTGTGTCACTGCCCACCTGCCCCCAGCCCCAGCCCTGGTCGCTGTCTGCTGTCCACCTGCCCCCAGCCCTGGTCAGCATCTGCTGTACACCTGCCCCCAGCCTGGCAGCATCTGCTCTCTCACCTGACAGACTGAAGTTGGACTGGTGTAGGTTCCTGATGGGCGGAGGCTGGTGCTTGGAGGGTGAGGACTTGGCTGACGGGGCAGGGGTTGCATATTTGGGTGTGGCTGGCACCTCATACACCGGACCATCATACATGCCTCTGGAGACGCCTTGCAGCCCGTACACCTGTGGATGGGCAGGGGCACTGGTGGCCAAGTCTTCCCTTGGGAGTGAGGCTAACAGCATCTGACTCACACTGGAACCATGTGGCACAGACACTCACTCTGTGTTCCCATCCACCCCAACAGCCCTGTGTCCTTCTTCTGAACCCTGCCTGCTCCTCTCAGCACTTCAGTCGCCCCAGCTGCAGCTCCTCTCCAGTGTCTCCCATCCCATGCTCCTCTGGAGCTCACTGGCCCAGAGACTGGGGGTTGGCACTGATTGTGGGCCTCTGTGTGCACACCGCTGTGGAGTCCACAGAGCCCTTCCTTCCTGGGTTCTCACTCCATGGCTGACGTGTAACTGCTCAGAGCCTGCACATCCCACAGACTGTGCTAAGAGGGTCCAAGGGCCCTGCAGACGGACCCTGCCCTGCCGGGTGTACACACCTTGTTCCTGATCTTCACACGCTGGTACAGGTGCTCCGGGAAAGGCTTGCGGGGGATGAAGCGGCCGAGGCCCTTGTTCACATTCATGTTGCCATCCTCAAAGACAATCTTGCCCTGACTGATAACCACCAGGGGTGAGCCATGGCACTCCATGCCCTCAAAGATGTTGTACTCGACAGCCTGCAGCAGAGACTCAAGTGTCAGCTCTGTTTTCTAAAAGATGCATTATTGTGACCAATGCATATGTGATGAACAGCTGGCATTTCAGAGTTTCTTACACACGCAATTCAGCAATTACACTGACTACACTGCAACCAGCACGCTGTGTGGACCCCAAGGTTCTATAACTTTCAACAGGAACCAACAACAATGCTCCCTTGCTGCCTCTCACCTGAGCCCGAACCTACCAATAAACTTGGATCTTGCTGGACTGGCCAGCACTCAGCATTTCACATAAGTGGGGCCTTTTAGTGTTTGTCCCCATCAGTGTGTCACAGTGTGGAGGGATGAGGGAAGGAGAACAGCTTCGGGAGACTGCTCCCGTGTGGAATTGGAGAAGTTTGTGATTCTTGTCCAGGAGGAAAATGTTACTTATTATACAAATTTATGGCAAAATTGTGAAAAGATTGGCTAGGCTTGTCCAGAGAGGGGACTGGTCATTTATTATGTAAACAGAGTGCATAAAATCTGTCCAATCGGCTTGAGCCACTTACCTATATAAATAAGCCTCTGTCCCACAGAAGTCAGTGGAGACCCCACCACCATCAAAGGGAGCCCGGAGCACAGTGTGCCCTTGTATCTAGGGTTCCCGTGTCCAGAGCCCCCTAGACCTAACACTGGAGTGTTAGGAGGAGACTCAGGAGATGGTTATAGAAAGCAGGCTGGCCCTCAGCCCGTGGAGAAAGGCCACTACAGTGAACTGGCTGCTTCCTGGGGCAAGTGGCATGCCTGCAGCCCAGGGCTGGTAGGTACCATGATCCTGAGACATTATTAGAGAGGCTAACAAGCTTGCCAACCTGGGGAAGCGAGATACTGAAGGTCTCCAAGCAAGAGGCTCGCTTGCGGACTGGCGTGTCTCCAGATACTAGGGAAAACTGAGGAGCTTACTCTCCCCAGGAGGTTGGAGCAAAGGCAGAGGCCAGGCAGGCAATGGCCAAATGGGCTGTAGTCAAAGTGAGGGCAGAGGTCAAGGTGGAGGCAGAGGGCAAGGCGGAACAGAGGCCAGGCAAGTCTGGGCAAGCACGAGCAGCCTCGAAGCAGCTCTTCTGATAGCTGAATGACTCCTCTTCCCTTGTGTTTCCCAAACCAGCCCTGTGACTGCGGTCTTTGTGCTCGCACCGTGTGGCCGCCACAGTGGATGGAGATGAGAGCGCCGCGGGAGGAGCAGGTGGCTCCGGCCGAGGAGTGGGCATCTGCCTGACCTCATGTCACAGGAGTCTGTCTCGGCACCGGCGTACCATTCTTTCCACTGTCATCCTCAAACACTGCATGTGGGTGATTGCTGTTGTGATAGGTGCCATCGGGCCTCCCTCCTCTCACAGTGACTCTTCCTTAGAACCGAACCAAGCCCTGCCTGACCCTGTCCTGACAGTCGCAGTCCAGTCCCTCTCACGGATGGGCTTTCTATTCTTTGCTGACCCTCCACTTTGCCAAATATGACGTCCTTATCCAGGGCCTGGACCCTGGAAGCTCAGTGTGTGAGATAGGCCTCTGTTCCTCATTTCTGTGTGCGTGAGCCCTGAACACTGATTTGAACACGCCGGGCACAATGGCTTCCAGTGTGTGAACCCCCAGAATAGGTCAGCCCTCAGAGACAAAAACGTGACTACTGACCACAAGGGCTGGGGGAGGGAAGGTGGGGCGTGGTTGCCTGGGGTGGAGGAGCTATTTTGGGGCAATGGAATGTTCTGGAATCAGACAGTGATGATTCCTCTATAGCCTTGTGGATATGTTAAAACCCCAGAATGCACATTGTGAAGCTCGTATTAGAATTGCATCTCAGTGAACAGGCTTGCAAATAAAGCTTATGTGCAGATAACATAATACCCATCCACAGACAAGAATTATCCCTCTGAATTGTTGAAGGAATACTGTGATAACCTAAAGAAAATTTCCCTCTAGCACACACTCCCTGTCTGCAGAGCACCAGTGTTGTGCTGAGGTTGGCAGTGCTGGGATGGAGCACAGAACTGACAGGATTCTGAGGACAAACAGCCTGGGGGTGTCCAGGGTCCTTTCACTGATGACAGCAAATTCCAGCCTAAGGCACCCCACCAAGTTAACCCCGGTCTCCATCCATGAGGAAGAGGCTGCCCTGGGGCCTGTGCTGTGGGCACAGGACAAAGTGGACATGGCTGTGTGCTGGTGACGCCTACACCCCCACAGGGGACCCAGCCATGCTCCCCTAACAGAGGTGCTGAAACCTTAGCTCCTGACCTGGAACAAGACCTTGTTAGGTCTTTGAAGGTATTATGGTCACATTAGCATGAACTCATACCAGAGCAAGGTGGCCCGTATCCAATGAGGAGTGATGTATACTCAGACAGGCAGAAGCAGAGACCAGGTGGAGACACCGAGAGAAGTAATATATAGAGACAAAGAGAAACACACATACAGAGAAGGGGAGTGTGCTACATACAAACAGGAGAGAGAAAGGGAGACAGAAGAAGACAGTGAGGGGTCATATGGGAATAAGCTCAGAGGTGATGACCTGCCTCTCCCTGCCTCATGGGGAATCTGAATGACCACATCACAGAGGTGTGAGTCATACAAGTGAGGGTCACACTGGGTTCAGTCACACAGGTGTGGGTCACACAGGTGCGGGTCACACAGATGTCAGCACCTGTCTTGTTGAAAAACACACAGGATTTAACTAGTAGCTTCTGCAGCAGGACAGCAGACTCACCGACTTGTGGCTTTTGGCTGTGATGGTCTTCACCCGGTCGGGGTCCCAGATGACCACATCGGCGTCCGAGCCAACAGCAATCCGCCCTTTCCTGGGGTACAGGTTGAAGATCTTGGCAGCGTTAGTGCTGGTGACTGCCACAAACTGGTTCTCGTCCATCTTGCCAGTGGCCTGCAGGTAGACCGACAGTGACCAGGGCCCTGAGAGGTACCTGTACTCCCGGGGGTATAAACCTCTTCACAGTGGTCAGGAAGGATACACCCAGCTGCATAGTCACACTGAAGCCTGGCCAGAGCTCGAGCCACGTGTCCTCGAACCCGTTATCAGGGCCACGTTCAATAGCAAAGGAGGACTTGGCTCAACTCAGTGGTCAGAGAGCCACCAGGGACCTATGCGACAGCCACTCTCTCCACTGTCCACTGTCCCACAGGTACACACACATACAGTGACACAGACACACACTCCCCTCTTCCCTGGACAGAAACACATACAGATAGACACACGTCACTCTCCCCTAGACACACAGACACACTCCACACACTCCCCAGACACACACACACACTGAGATACACATTCTGCTCTCTCCTGGGCACACATGTACCCACACACTCTCCACTCCCCTCCAGACACCGCCCCCACTTTCTTATGGACACACACACACACACACACACACCCCACTTTCCTCAAGACACACCTACATGCACACGCACATATACTCTACCCTGGACACACACACAGAAACACTTTCCACTCTTAAACACACACACTCCACTCTTCCCAAGACACACATGCACATGAGCACACACCTCACTTTCTTATGGACACACATACACACACACTCCACTCTCCCCTAGACACACACACACACACACACACCCCTCCTCCTCTACCTTGGACATATACACACACTAATCTCCCCTGGACACACACACACACACACACACACACACACACACACTCCACTCTTCCCTGGACATAAACACTCTCACAGACATATACACATACAGATACATTCTACTCTCTCCTGGACACACACATACACACACCCACTCCACCCTCCCCTACACACACACATACTCTCCCTTCCTTCCTTACCCCCCAACTCTAACCCCCTCCACAGCCAGCACTGAGTGTGCACAGTCTGTCTGTGTTATAAGGTGGATACCACACCACAGGTCAGCTGTGACTTGTGGAGGAAAGTGTTAAGGGCCTCCTGAGGCCTTCTGGTAGGGTCCCCAGAGTTCCTCCTACTTCAAGAAAGAGGGGCATTTAAGGGTCAGCTGTGCATAAGAACCTCTTCTGATGACCTAGCAGGATCTTTCTGGCACATTCCAGGACAGACGGGCACCTCTTACCACTGCTTTGTCCCAGACTACGGCCATGCGCTCCTCAACCCCGTTGACACCCTCTGGGATCAGCGTGAAGTTGTCCTTGCCCACTGCCTTCTGGGCTGTGCTGAAGGGACAGTGGCCACTGCCCGTCACCTGCAGGTCCCCGCTGGGAAGAGGGAACAGGCTCAGACCTGTGTACACTTGGGTCCTGGCTCCACATCCACCCCACTGTAGGCAGCAAACCTCAGGGCCTTCTAAAGAGTTCTGTGCATGTGTATGAGGACTTGGATCATGGTGTCCTGTGAGAGGGGTGCAGCTGCTGGGACGACAGAAGACACAGGGGCCCTGTGTCCTTCCTGGAAGAGGACAGCTGTCTGTACTCTGCCTGTTCCCTGTGGAGGTGACTCAGGACATGCAGAGTTCCTAGGGCTTTGGAGAAGAAACACCCTGGGTCCTGAGTTGTGCTCCTACTATGTGCACACTCCTACTAACTGCACGTGTGCATACATACACACATACACACATCAGTCTTCCTCACACAGAGAGGAGCAATGTGGCTGTGCTCCTACTATGGGTAAACTGAGGCAGAGGGCCTAGCAGCTGCTGCTATGTGCTGGGGAAGCAGCTAACTATGGGTTGGACTCGGATCTGAATTCAATCTCCAATTTCCATTCCTGGAGCTTCTCAGCCTTCACAGCACTGCACACAGTAGGTACTCCTGTGGTTACTGTGTAAACTGGAAGGGTCAGTACAAGGAACAGCTACACACCAACACAGACTCTGTTCTCTGAGGCCACTGGACACACTAGCTGTGTGTTCTCAGAGTGTGGACGGGGGCCTGAGAAGATGGACAGAGTGTACACCTTTCCCAGGCCCTGTGGTCCTCCACATACCCGGCTCTAGTATACTGCCCACAGAGCATCCAGCTCCAATCATTGCCCTACCAGGCACCCCGCCCACGTCCTCTCTCACCAGGCCAGCAGGGAGGTGAGGTGATCAGGTGTGGTGGGGTCCGGGCTCAGGGGTGGAGCTGTCACAAAGGCAGCTGCCTTGGCCCAGTTCTTGCTCCAGTAGTGGGTGCCATCTGTCCCCAGGCTGGCGGCAATAGGCTCTCCGAAGACAAGAGGACCTGGGGGAGAGAAACACACAGGTGAGCATGGAGGCCTCTTGGAGAAGAGACTGCAGTCCAGCACCAGGGCCTCAGGGGAGGAGGCCACAGGCTACCAGCCCCCCAGGTCCCACCCACTCTGGCATGACTCCTGTGCTTCAAGAGGGGAAGCTCAAGTCAGTGCACCCCTCTCTTGTGTCAGTGCTGTCCTCCCTGCACATGACCTTCTCAGGACACCACAGTCACACACCTTTCTTCCTGGCCATCGTGATGATGTCTGCAGCACTCTTGCTCATCACCTTGGTGATGTACACGGGGCAGTTGATGCGGCCAGCAATAGTGATGGCTCGGAACACGGCCTCAGCCTCGAGCTGGGGGCAAAGACAGAGTTAGGGCAGCCACCACTCTGGTGCTGTCCCAATGGTGTGCTTGGTCTCCTCTGAGTTAAATGTGGCAGAGTTGGGGCCAGAGAAGGAACAGGTGGGCCAAGACCAGAGTCCATCAAATGTGTGTGGACAGAGGTGGCAGTGTCTGCTGGGTGTGCTCTGTCTATGATGGGGATGAGGAGAGTGGTGGCACACCTGCCACTTTGAATACACCTGAGTGACAAATGCGGCATCCTCTTAGTGAACACAGGAACGCCTGCTGCTTTGTCTCCAGAGGATAAGCTTCATGTCTTGTTTCATCTGCACTATTAACATGGGAAGTCTAGTGAGTACTTGCACAGTGCATAGAGAGGTGACCTGGATGACAGGGGACAGAAGGAGTATGCCAGCTGTTCCCCCAGAGGGCAGCTGGCTCAGGAAGGAAGGACAGGTAGCCAGCAGCTGTTCTCTAAGAGTAACCAGCATCAGGTAACTTGCAGGACATCAGAACAAGTCCCACTCAGGGAGGGACTTTACCTCCTCAGGTCTGCTCAGAGCATGGCCTTCTGGACCTGTGATGCCCATCTCTAAAATCCGCTTCTGTTCCTATAAGACAAATGCACATTGGGTCAGTGGTCACAGAACCTGAGAACTCTCTCCAATGCCCTGTCAGATGGCTGAGGCAAACAAAACTGGGAAATGAGGGGTTTGTGTGGGTCCAAAGTAGTTCCTGAATCTCTGCCCTGCTAATAACTCGAATGTCACTGCCAGATCTGCTGTCTCTGGGTTCCTAGAGAAGAAGACAAGTGATCAAGAATAGAGCTTGATACTGCCAGCTGCATACAAGATACTCCAGCTGGATACAAGATACTCCAGCTGCAAACAAGATACTCCAGCTGGATACAAGCTCGAGTCTTCTGAACCAAGCTGGTATTTCTGGAAGTTTTCTGTCAGTGCACTGTTCCAGTTGTTTCTGGATAATCTTCAGCAAGATTATCACTTGTGTGTGTTAACAGTGATATTGCTTGATGATTTGTACACCGTTGGATCACCTTTTTTTGGCAATGGGAACAAACACAGATATCACTGCCATGTCAGATGGATCTTGGCTGAAAGCAGAGAGTACAAGAAGAATGTCTATTTGTCCTTTATTGACTATCCGAAGGCATTTGACTGCATGAATCACAACAAATTGTGGCTAACCTTGAGAAGAATGGGAATTCCAGAACACTTGATTATGCTCATGTGAAACCTATACATAGATCAGGAAGCAGTCATGAACAGACCAAGGAATGGTTCAAATAAACAAAGGAGTGTGGCTGGGATGTGTCCTGTCTCCATATCTTTTCAGTCTATATGAAAAACAGATCATTCAGGAGGCTTGACTTTATGTGAAAGAATGTGGCATCAGGATTGGAGGAAGACTCAACAAACAGCCTGGATTATGCAGATGACACAATCTTTTTTTCCAAAACTGAGGATTTGAAGCATTTGCTACAGAAGATCAAGGACTGCAGTATTCAATATGGACTGAAGTTCAACATCAAGAAAATGAAGATTCCCACCATTGGGACAAATGGCAGCATCATGATAGAGTAAAGAAGAGATTGAGGTTGTTAATAATTACATCTTGTTTATGTCCACAGTCAACACTGTTGGCACTAGCAGTCAGAAAATCAAAAGATGAGTTTCTTTGACAAAGTCTGCTATCAGGGACCTCTCTAGAGTGCTAAGAAGCAACAACGTCAGGTGTGCTTGATCCAAGACATGGTCTTGATAATTACTTGTTATGCATCTGAGAGCAGGACAATGATTAAGGATGACAGAAAAAGAATCAATGCCTTTGAGGTGTAGTGCTGGAGAAAATTACTGAACATGCCAAAGATTGCCAGGAGAACAAATAAGTCTGTCCTGAAGAGGCAAGGATTATGAATCTCCATCTTTGGGCATGTTGCCAAGAGGGAATAGTCTTAGGAGGAGGACATCAGGCTTCAAAGGGGGAGGGTCAGCGCAGGAGGGAAAGACCTGGATGGAATGGATTGACACAGTGACTGTGGCAAAGTGAACAGGTGTGTCAAAGACAGTGAGATTGGCTCAAGATAGGATTCAGAGCTATTGTTCATTGGGTTGCTATGAGTTGTAGTCAACTCGATGGCACGCAACAGCAACAGCAACGTGAGTATTTGAGGTGTGGATCTCCTCTGGCAACAGTGTAGTGTTTGAGTTTTACATAGATACTGAAATCAAAGGACTCTAAGTTGGACATGTATATATGCAAGTTCAAGTCGAGGCTGATGAAAATGAAAATAAATTCAACAAAGCTCAAACAGAATCTTGAGTATATATCTACATATGAATTTAGAGAGCATCTCAGAATAAGTGTGATGTGTTGAACACTAGTGAGCAAAGAGCAGATGAGTTGTAGGATGACATAAAAAAACCTCATACAGGAAGAAAGCAAAAGAATTGATATTTATTCATTTCAGGAGGTAATGCATGATTAGGAAACAAAAGAATTGAAGGACTAGTCCAAGATGCACTAAAGGCATTGGCCAATAACAAGGTTCCAGGAATGGACAGAATGTGAATTGAAATGTTTCAATAGACAGATTCAGTACTGGAGGGACTCTTTGATTATGTCAAGAAAGATGCATATTCATACACATTCTAAAGAAAGCGGACCCAAAAGAATGTGGGAATTCTTAAGCAAAACCTTTAATAGCATATGCAAGTAACATCTTGCTGACAATAACTGAAGAATGGTTGGAGCAGTACATTGACAAGGAATGATCAGAAATTGAAGTGGGATTCAAAAGAAGTCATGGCATGAGTGATATAATTTTTTATATCAGATGGATCTTTGCTGAAAGCAGAAAATTCCAGAAAGATCTTTGTGTTTTATTGACTATGCAAAGTCATTTGACTGTGCAAATGATAATTATTGGTAACATTGAGAACACTTAATTATACTCATGTGAAAGCTGTAAGCAAACCTTAAAGCCTGCTGTTCGAAAGAAACAAGAGGTTACAGCACAGGTAAGATCAGGAAATATACATGTCAGCGCTGACGTGTTCAAGGGTCATCCTTGTATCGGTATATTTCAGGACCACACTTCTCTTTCTGGCTAGGTAGCATTCCACAGTATTGACAGACCACACTGTACTTATGTATCACCTAGTGATGGACACTTGAGTTGTTTCCACCTCTGTGCCATTGTGCATTAGGTGCGTTGGACAGACGCACTAATATTACTCATTTTAACCGCTGCAAGTTGGTATTATCCATCTTGAACACAGGAGCCTGACTCCATCACCCATGGAAAAGATTAACAACCTCCTCTGTGTGCTGGTGGACTGAAGCTCAGGAACATCAACTAGAAATAGTTGTAGGGTCCCACTAGCAGGAGAGGAATGTAAGCAGAGATAACTGACAGCCACTGAAGATGGTGTTTACAGAGCTTTTCTGGGAGCTGTTACACAGGATAGCAGGGTTTGCAGAAATGTCCATACAAGATTTCTCTAATGTCAGTAACTCTTGTTAACAAGAAGAAAGAAGAAAAGATAGCACAGCAACTGTGAATGAATAGGGGGAAATTAAATGCAAAGAATATGCTGTAAAAAAGATGTATGTTACATTAAAAAAATCATTAATAAAAAAGAAAGAAAGCTAGGATAGCACAACGGGGGAGATGCAAATAGAAAGACAGAAAGCCCAGAAACAGACTTTCATCTAACAATCCTGGGTGAGAACATGCACTGTCTCCACTGCATTCTTAAATCCAGTTAAGTTGCAAAGACGTTCACTAGGACAGTGACATTAGAAGACAGGACATACTGTTTTGAAACTTGAAAAGCAGATGGGCAAATGGAAAGTAACTTACTGAGGCTGAGAAAATGATGTTTTAAGTGCCAGAGCTGGACATGCCAAGGGAAATGCACGCACTAAGATGACGTAAAGTCCTCTGGTGGTTCAAACCTTAATGCACTTGGCTGTTGACTGAGAATTTGAAGGTTCTAGACCCAGACGTGACTTGGAAGAAAAACATGTTGACCGCCTCGCAGAAAACTCAGTCACGGGAAAGCCCACGGAGCACTGCTCTCTCTGATACACGAGGGGCGCCAGGAGTTGAGCTGGTTTGATGCTAAATGATCCATGTCAGCAATAGCACTGCTGGACAGAAACATGAACTCCCAACAAAGACAGCAGGTGTCTATGGCAGCTTATTTCAAACAGTCCAAAACGTGTAAGCAGCTGAGTGTCCACCAGTGGGAACGAAGTATGCACGCAGCACTGAGGGGATAGATGGCACCCAGCAGGAGAGGTGGGTGCCGGAGACCTCACACAGCAAAGCCTTCAGAGCATAGAATGCATGCTCACACTCCCAGAAGGCGCAGATCAGAAAAACCAGGATATGTGCAATGTGCAGCTCTGGGGTGTCTCACGGCCTGCCTGATTGGCACCTGCTGAATAATCTGATCTCCTGAATGTGGCTGATCCTTGAGCTCTGATTCTGATAAGAAGGATGCAACTGAGAGGGAGAGTTCACTTCTGAGGTCAGGTCATCTGACTTCCATTTTTCTCTGCTCTTATATTCTTTAACTTACCCTACTGATTGAAGGTGTTATCTTTTTTTTTTTTAGGTGCTATCTTTTGAGCTACTCACAGGCTCAGAACCCGGGGACCTTGACCAGTATCCCAATAGAGAGTCCTAGAAACGGGTGATCTTGGAAAGAAACCCTGGTCCCAGATAAGCTGAGAGGTGATTCAGGTTATGCTAATGACATGCCTCACAGGCCGTGAGAGACCTGGGCAAAGACCCAGACAACCTTGCTCAAGTCCCTGACTAAGTCCCTCACTTCTGCTGAGGAGCACCTGTTTCTAGGTGAGCTGCCTTAGTTCCTGGTCTGTGGAGTACTTGCTCTAATCCAGTCCTCACTGCTCCCCCACAGACACTCTGGGTTCATTTGGCAGATGTATCACCCCCGTTGTAGAGATTACGACAAAGATTCCAAGACCACACTGCAGGCACGTGTAAGAGACTCATCTGCTGTGTGAGATGTGCCAACCTGGCTTGGCTTTTCACTATCTGGTCACCTCACTAACCCACCCCTCCTTCCCCATAAGGCCAAACAGACAGGGACAGGGGCCTCATAGTCACCTGAGCGATCAAGTCTCCGTTTTCTGCATGGACCAGGATCACAGCTCCCAGTCCCTTTAGGAAGGTGAAGGCTTCATAGAGCTGAGGGAGGACAGATGCATCAGTGGAGTTGGAAATGGTCACCATACTTGCTCATAAAGCCTGTTCTTTCCCCATCATCCATCTTTGACCAGTCTCCTAGGACAGTGTGAGTGGCATTCACAGTGGAAAACACTTTTCCGGCCCTAAAAAGCTGAAGATCCACAGTTGTGGGGGAGCATCTGCTGACTGTTCTGTACTTGATCTTATGCCTGTCGATACCTTTGGCTTTCTACTTGACCTTTCTCATCACCATTGGTGGGGACCCTGGAGCTGCTGAGTTCCTCATTTTGTGGGGTTACTGTGACCATTCTGTTTAACCTATACCACATTCACCCTCATCCCATGAAGACACGCATTTCCACCAAGTGTCAGCCTCTGTCACTGCATGGACTGTAGAGAAATGTGACCGAAAACTGACTCCAATGCAAAGGGAGCACTTCCCATGTCAAGATCACTCTACTGAGCAGCCTCTCATCTGCATTGACTCACTGCAGCCTCCTGACCACTTTACACGCTGCAGCCTCCTGACCGCTGAGCAGCATCTCATCTGCATTAATATGCTACGGCCTCCTGAGAGCTTCACAAGGCATATGTATACAAGCCCAAGTTGTGGACAGGGAAATCAGGCCCAGAGAAGCTGAGAGGCTGTGCAGCCACAAGGCAAGGAGCCAGAACAACTAGGTGGTCTACCTCTAACTCTCATTTCTGGTCCTCTACAATGACCACATTTTTTTAAGTGAAACAAAAGAGTTTAGTAGTGGCTCTTGGGCAGATTTACTGTCTGAGGCCAGAGAGAAGCAGAGTCAGGCAGCAAAGCTGCAAAAAAAGGAAATTACAGGCCAAACTTTATAGGTAGGGTGGTCAGCTCTTCATGGAGGGTGTTGATTGGGCACCTTTTGTTAGTCCCCAGATATGGAGCTGCTCAGTCAGGCAAGATGTGGTTGGTGGTCATGCTCTTCTTTTCTGACTGGGCTTAGACACCTTACACCAGGCAGATTGGAATGTCTTTCAGAAGGTGTGGTCAGTGTGGAATGTTACCCAGCTCCCAAGTGGCCTTTCAGTCAGGACATTTTCTTGGCCCAGGACGCAGCCTCTCTCCAAGTGCCTGTTCTTGGCACCAAAGCCGGAGTGGCAGGGCTGTGGCTCCTCAAAGAGCCGCGCCGAAGCCTGTGGAGCCGCGCCGAAGCCTGTGGAGCCGCGCCGAAGCCTGTGGAGCCGCGCCGAAGCCTGTGGAGCCGCGCCGAAGCCTGTGGAGCCGCGCCGAAGCAGGAGCAGGAGTACGCAGAGGCAGTGGCGCAAAACGCCCATGGTGGGCTGGAGGGGCGCCCGGTGGAGGCAGGATGGGCAGGATGGGCTCGTGAGATTTCCTGTGGCTCACAGGTGCTCTGGGACTCTGGACGCTACTGGGTAGAGTGGCGCAGCTGCCGCCAGGTCTATAATGACCACTTTTAATCAAGCAAAGGATAGGGCAGTGGTGAAAGATGAGTCAGGAGTCTTAGGTACAAGAGAGCCAGGTGCAATAGGTAATAACCTCAAACCTGACATGTCACCATCTTTATCTCCTTTCACCCATACAGCTACAATTAGAAGTTGACAATGCTGGGTGTTAGTATATGTCTACAGGTATGTGTAGATGGAGGACCTATGGATAGATATTATTACATGCTTGTGTGGAGGCACCGATGGAGAATGTGAGGATGGGCATTTTTACACATTTAAAGTAGGTGTAAGGAGCTCTGGTGGCCTAGGCTGCAGAGAGTTGCATTGTGTGGATGAAGAAGATATGAGTAATGCTATTACTGTCTGGAGACTAAGGTGTGCCTGATACAGGCCATGGTCTTTGCCATTACTTGCTATGCTTCAGAGAGCTGGACAATGACAAAAGGGATGTCAGAAGGAGAGTTGATGCCTTTGAACTTTGGTGCTAGAGAAGAGTATTGACTACCATGGACTGCTAGGAGAACAAAAAAGTTTGTCCTGAAGAAGGTGAAGCCAGTCTGCTCTTTGGAGGCAAGGATTCTGAAGCTTTGTGTGACATACTTTGGACATGTTGCAAGGAGGGACCAGTCCTTGGAGAGGGCCATTACGCTTGGGAGGGTGGAGGGACGGTGCAAGAGAGGAAGACCCTCGATGAGATGGATTGATTCCATCACTGGGATAATGCGGATAGGTGTGTGGAGACAGTGAGATTGGCAAGGGATAAGGCAGGGTTTAGGGCTGTTGTACATAGGATTGCTGAGTCGTAAACAACTCGACGGCACATAACAACAACAACAACATTACATGTCTAGACAGCTCTAGTGGCAAGAAGCTGTGCTAAGAAGCTGTGCTGCAATCCCAAAGGCATGTGGTTCAAATCCACCAGCTGCTCCCTGGGAGAAGGATGGGCAATCTTCTCCTGTGCAATTAACTGCCTTTGAAAACCTGCTAGAGGGGCAGCTATAAGTTGGTTCTGACTCAACGGTACACAACAACAACAACAACAATATTACACGTCTATGGGCAGGTATGGGTTAAGGAAGTATAGGTGGGCATTCTCACTTATCTTGGGTAGATGGGTAGGGCATGGTCTTTTTAATTACTTTTTAGGCATCTGAAAGTTGGATGATGAATAAGGATGGCAGAGAAGAATCAATGCCTTTGAATTGTAGTGTTGGAGAAGAATATTGAATCTCACATGGACTGCTAACAGAACAAAGAAATATGTTTTGGAGAAAATGTAACCATGATGCTCCTTAAAGACAAGCATTCTGAAACTTAGTCTTGTATACTTTGGGCATTTTAGGAGGACCAGTCCTTGAAAAGGGACATCATGCTTGGAAGGGTGGAGGGTTAGTGAAAGAGAGGGAGAACCTTAACAAGGTGAATTGACAGAGAGCTCAAGTATAACAATAAGCTCAAGTATATCAGAAATGATGAGGATAGGAGAGGCTAGAGCAAAGTTCAGATCTGTTGTTCATAGGGTTGCTATGAGTTGTGGTCGATTCAGTGGTACCAAACAACAACAGGTGGGTGTGGACAGAAGAGGCAAGGATCAGTGCTATCACATGCCTATGGTAGGCACAAATGAAGACGGTGTGGATAGGTGTTACCAGATATCTACAAATATATGTAAATGGAGAAGATGTGAATTATATAGTGTACACATATGAGTGGGTGTGAATAAAGAAGGTACAGATAGGAGTTACTACATGCTTATTGATAGGTGTGGATGAGGGAGGTGTAGATGGACATTATCACTCATTTTTTAGTAGAAGTAGGAAGTTTTGGTGTCCTACTGGGTAGGGAGCTGCACTGCCAACTCAATGGCATGCACTTCAAATTCACCAGTACCACTGAGGGAAAAAGATATGCAGTCTCCTCCCATGTGATTTATAGCCTCTAAAAACCCACTGCAGAGTCATCTATGAGTTGTTTTCACTTGACAGCACATAACAACATGAGCAGATGTAGGAAAAAAAATTCTCATGATTGTACCAATAAACAACATCATGATAAATGGAGAAAAGGTTGACATCAAGTATTTCATTTTACTAAGATCTAAAATCCACATCCATGGAACCAGCAGTCAAGAAATTAACCAGTGTACTGTATTGGGCAAAATCTGATGCAAAAGGTTTTAAGTGCTAAAGAACGACAATGTTACTTTGAAGACTAAGCCATCTATTTTCAATGGGTCATATGTATTTGAAAGTCATACAATGAATACGAAAGACCAAAGAATAATTGATGCTTTTTACTCTTGGTGTTGGTGAAGAATACTGAGTATTCTAGGGACTGCCAAAAGGAAGAACAAATCTGTCTTGGAGGAATTGCAGCCATAATCCTCTTCTGAAGTAAGGAGAGTGAGACTTTATCTCACATACTTTAGGCATCTTCTCCATATGGGTTAGTCCTTGGAGAGACATCATGTTTGCTAAATCAGAAGGTCATCAAATAAGAAGACCCACAATAAAATGGATTAGCATAGTCATTGCATCAGTGAACTCAAGCACAGAGAAGATTGTGAGGCTGGTGCAGGATGGGACTGCTGTGAGACAAAGCTGACTCAAAGGTACCTAACAACAACAACAACAACAGGAATAGTTGTAGAAAAGAAGGTGGACAGAGATTATTGCAGGTCTATGGGCAGATGTGGATGAAAGATGTGTTGTTAGGTGTCGTCAAGTCAACTATGACCTAGAAATCCCATTAACAATAGATCTGAACTGTGCTTCATTCTAAGTCAGGCTCAAGTCCATTATGGTAGTCGTTGTGTCAGTCCATGGCACTAAGAGTCTTCCTCTCTTTTGTGGACCCTCTACCTTTCACAGCATGTTTGTTTTTCTCCAACAACTGGTCCCTTCTGAAAATATGCCCAGAGTATGTGAGAAAAAGCTTTAGCATCTTTGCCTCTTTGGAACACTCTGTTTGCATTTCCTTTAAGAGAGATTAGTTTGTTCTTTTGGCAGTCCATGCTATGCCAACACCACAATTCAAAGGCATCGACTCTTCTTCTGTTATCCTCATTAACTTTGTTGTTATTGTTGTTGTTATGTGTCATTGAATCACTTGTGAAGCACAGTGACCCCATGTACAACAGCTCTAAGCCGTGCTCTATCCTGAGTTAACTTCAGTGTCTCTGACACAACTACCTCCATTACCCCAGTCACTCAATCAATCCATCTCATCGAGGGTTATTTCCAACTTTCAAATACATAGGAAGCAATTTAAAATTCTAAGGCTTGGATCAGGTGCATATTAGTCTTTAAACTGACACTCTGGATTTTTAGAATTTTGGAGAGGTCCTTAACAGCAGATTTCCAAAATGCAGCACATTATTTGATATCTTG
The DNA here is from genome assembly GCF_000299155.1 of Elephantulus edwardii. Taxonomy (NCBI): domain Eukaryota; kingdom Metazoa; phylum Chordata; class Mammalia; order Macroscelidea; family Macroscelididae; genus Elephantulus; species Elephantulus edwardii. The sequence continues at coordinate 9,043,065 of NW_006399879.1, read as the reverse complement.
ACAGCTGCTACCTTATTGTGTGCCGTGGAGTTGTGAACTGACTCACAATTAACAATCCAGTGGATTTTTCAAAGGCAATAAATCGCACAGGAAGAGGTTGTCCATTCTTCTCTTTCGGAAGAGCAGGTAGATATCAACCATGTGTCTTTAGGTTAAAGCACAGCTTCTTACCCCTAAGCCACCATAGCTCATTGCTACCTTAGATCCAAATAAAATTAAATCATTGGCAACTTCAATCTTTTCTCCATTTATCATGATATTGGTCCAGTGGTTAAGATGTTGTTGTTGCTAGGTGCCATCAATTTGGCAACAACTATGAACAACAGAACTGAATCTTGTCCTATTCTCACTACCTCTGGTACACTTTACTCCCCTGCTGTAATCACCGTGTCAATCCACCTAGTTGGGAGTCTTACTTTATTTCACTGACCCTCCATTTTTCTAAGCACGCTATCCCTTACCAGGGAATAGCTTCTCCTAGCAACATGCCCAAAGTATGAGAAAAGAAACACTACTATCCTTATTTGCAAGGAACACTCTGGCTGCAACTTTTCCAAGACATCCACTTACTCTTTTGGCAGTCCATGAGATAATTCAGTATTCTTCTCTATCACCATAACTCAAAAGCACCACTTCCAATGAGGTGGACTGACACAGAGATGACAGCAATGGGCTCAAGGATATCAGAGATGATGAGGACAGGACAGGGCTCATGTCTGTTGCTCACAGGGTCTATATGAGTCATATTCAACTCAATGATCATAACATAGGCAGGTATGAAGTTGAGAAGATGTGAATGACTTGAAAAGAAATATATGAATAGGGCAGGGTTTAGAGCTCCTGTTCACAGGTTTTTTTAATGAGTCACAGTCAACTCTATGGCACCTAGCAACAACAATATGGAATTATGTAGACAGATATTTTCAGGTCTCTATTTGTAGGGTGGATGGAAGAGGTGTGCATAAATATTGCACATCAGTGGGTTAGTTTGGATATGATAGGTGCAAACATACATTATTATGTATTTATGGATTAAAAAATTGAGAAACTATAGACTTGTCCTGAGCCTACGTAAGTTTTGTTTAAAGGAAACCCACAAGTGTCAGAAGAGGTCCAGGAATGGGAACACCTACTCAAAGTCACTCAGCAATTCAGTGTCACATCATACCTGGGGCCCAGAATCCTTCCCACCCACCTGCCCAGTGAGGTGAGCAAGTGCACAGGTGTACCTGACTGTCAGACATTTGGTAGAGGTCCTTGTAAGCCATGTAGACTTGGAAGGAATTGATGCCTGTTGTGAGAAAGAGAGAAAAAAGAATAGAAAAATGCATTTAAGAAACTAGTACTATGTCTTTTCAGCAAATCATGCTCACAGCAATGTGGTAGCCATGCAATAGAGGAGCCTTGGGAGGTACTGAATTTCTAGGCAGGAACAGCTAGCCCACCTGGAGCATGAAACAGGGTCAAAGGAGGCTCCAAGAGAAGAGAACACCAAGATGAACCAGAAGGATATGAATGAGGAGAAGGGAAGAGGAGGAGGTGAAGGAGGAGAAAGAGGAGACTGGGAAGGAAGAGAAAGCAGAGTAGGAGCGAGGGGAAGTGAGGGAAGAGGAGAATGATCCTGGCAGAGAGGGAGGTAGAATGGTCAGTGAGCTTGAACAGAGAGGAAAAGGAGGGAGAGTGGGGTGGTGTTACAGGGAATGTACTGAAGGGAAGAAAAGCTGTAGAAGTTGGAAGAGGAGTGATCCATGCAGCACAATAGAAGGCCAATTGGAAAAAGTTCACTGTGGCAACTTGTAAGTCAATTAACTTAGAGATCCTGAATTTGGCCAAGGTTATTGCCATGCAACATGCTGAGTGTCATTTGACTTCTTTAAGTTGAGTATGATATGAACTAAAAAAGAAACTGTTCTGTTTACAAGCCAAATATAGGACATATAAAAGGCCCAAAGGAACTCTGATAGTGTGTTGTGTCGGGCTGCTAATTGTGAGGTTAGCAGTTCAAATCCAATTGATGCTTCTTGGAGACAACAAGGGCAGTCTCCTCCTATGAAGATTCACCATCACAGAAACTCAAGGGAGAGTCATCGTAAGTTGGAATCAACTCAGCAATAGTGAGTTTGGTTTTTACATAAGATCCAGGGTCTGCTCAACTGGAAGACAAAGTTGCTTTCCATCCTTACTGTCCTACCTACCGAGGTTCTCAAAGTATAAAAGGGCCTCAAGAAAAAGTTAAATGGAGACTATATCTACAAGATTCCACCTTTCCCAGCATGATGTCTCTCTCTAAGGATTGGTTGCTCTTGAAAATATGCCCAAAGGTGGTGAAGTGAAGTTTCACCATCCTTCCCTCTAACGAGCACTCTAGGTTCACTTCCTTCAAGACACATTTCTTGCTCTACTGGTAGTCGATGGGTTATTCAGTTCTCTCCATCAACACCTCAATTCAAAAACATTGATCCTTCTTCTGTCATCCTTATTCATTGTCCAACTTGCAGGTGCATAGGAGGCAAACAAAAACATGGTTTTGATTGTTGCTTTTGTTGTTATGTGCCCTCGAGTTGAGCATGAACAACAGATCTGGAACCTGTCCTATCCTGTGTCATCCTCACAATCTATGGATTGAGTTGTGTGTCCTTCCAATATACATGTTTTAAGTAACCTGCAGTTATGACTCACATTTGGCAATGGGTGTTTCTTGGTTTGTTAACGAGGTAACATTAATGTAGTTGTTAGATGCTTTTAAGTCTGCTATGATACTTAGTGACCCTAAGCACAACAGATTGGAACCATGCTCTATCCTGTACCACCCTCATGGTATGCTAGGCTTGAGGGTGTTGTTTCAGTTTTGTGGTAATCCAACTCCTTGATGGCCATCTTCTCTTTCTGCTGATGCTCTATCTTTTCAGTATGATGTCTTTTTCCAAGGACTACCCCTCTTGACAACATGCCCAAAGTATATGAGATGAAGTTTCATCGTCCTTCCTTCTAGGAGCACTCTGGTAGCACTTCCACCAGGACAAACCTGTTTGTCCTTCTGGCAGTCCACAGTTTACTTAACTCTGCCAACATCACAACCCAAAGGCACTGATTTTTCTTTGGTTTTCCTTATCCATCAGTCAACTTTCAGTTGCATATAAAACAATTAAAATATGGTGTGCATCAGACACATCTTGGTCTTTAATTATTTAGTACTCTAGGGTGGTCCTTAACAGCAGATTTCCCCAGTGCAACACATCTTTTGATTTTTTGACTTCTGCTACCATGGATGTTGATTGTGGATCAAAGGAAAATGAAATCGATGACAACTTCAATCTTTCCTCTAGCTCTCATGATGTTACCTACTGGTCCTGTTTTGAGGATTCTTGTTTTCTAGATGTTGAGATGTAACCCACTTTGAAGGTGATAGTTTTTCATTTTCTTCAGTAAGTGCTTCAAATCTTCATTTTCTGCAAGCAAGGCTATGTTACCTGCATAACACAGGTTGGTGATGTGTCTTCCTCCAACTCTGATGTCATTCTTTTTCATATAGTCTAGTTTCTTGAATTATTTGCTCAGCATAATGACTGAATAGGTATGGAGAAAGAATACAACCCTGACAAACATCTTTCCTGATTTTTCCATGATTATGCAGTGATCACTTGTTCTGACAACTGCCTCAAAGTTTATGGTTTCACATGAGCATAATTAAAATCTGTGATTTCTGTTATTCTCAATGTAATATTAATGTAAAAGGCATCTTATATTGTTGTTGTTATGTGCTGTTCAGTCATTTGTGGCTCGCAGCAACCCTATGTACAACTATTCTGTATCCTGCTCTATCTTGAACCAACCTTACTGTCTTGGACACACCTAGCCCCATTACTCCAGTCACTGAGTAAATCCATCTCACCAAGGGTCTTCCTTTCTTGTGCTGTCACTCCACCCTCTCAAGTATGATGTCCCTCTCCAAGAACTGGTCCCTCCTTGCAACATTCCCAAAGTATGTCAGACAAAGCTTCAGAATCCTTGCCTCCAAAGAGCAGTCTGGTTTCACCCTCTCCAGGATGAACTACTATTCTCCAATACCATAGTGCAAAGGTATTACTTCTCCTTCTATAATCCCTAGTCATTGTCCAGCTTTCTGATGCATAGCAAGTAATTGCAAAGATCATGGCCTGGATCAGATGCACCTTAGTCTCCAGACTAACAGTGTTGCTCTTCAGTACTCTGAAGAGGTCTCTGACAGTAGATTTTTCCCAATGCAAGTCATCTTTTGATTTCCTGGCTGTTGGTACCAAGAGTGTTAATTGTGGAGCCAAGTAAACGGAAGCCATTGACAATCTCAATCTCTTCATTGTCTATCATCTTATATTAATATCTTGAAATATGAGTTCTATGCACATGCTGCATGATTGACAAAGAACAGTGTAACAGAACCTGTAAAAGGGAGAACCTTTCCCCAGAGCAGAGAGAGATATATGGAAAGTTTTTCCCTAGCGTAAACATCTGGATTCAGACTTCCAGAATTTTAAATTTTGGAAGAGTTACATTCTGTTTATTAAAGCCATCACTTGGGGCATTTCTGTTATGGCATCACTGGATACCACAGGTTAAATACGACCCATATCCACTTCCTAAACAACAAGCCTCTGAAAACTCTATGAACTTTGATAAATGATGATAGTTATGGAAAGGCTTCAGGCCTTTTGTTCATAGGGTCACTATGACTTGTTCTCGACTTGAAGGCAATCAACAACATGCCACAGTTTTTTAACCTGTGAACTCATGTAGTGTCCAGGAGGGGTCCTCTTCTTAACCAAGAGGTTTCCCACTCTGATCCCCAGGCTAGGAGGAGCTGGCAATAGAAACCCAGCTAGGCTCCAAGACTTCTCCTGTACGTCGCTGTTTACCCATTTCCACAGAGGCATTTATTCTGCTTCTGCCCTGTGCCAACTACTGCGTGTGGCATGTGTGTACTCATAGGTCTTGAGTGAGTAAGGCCTATACCTTCTCCTGGGCAGTTCCTGACCATAAGATGTTGGCATCTGAGCTTGTGTCACATGGACGACACTTTGCGGTTATTGTGACAACATGTGAGAGGAATACGGTAACTGTTGCCAGGAGAAGAGCTACGGTCAACATGATCACAAGTCCTTTAGCCCCCATCAGGTACAATCATCGCTCCATCCTTGTGATCTGGGGGGGACCAATGGCTGCTTGGAGTCAGGAGAAATTACTCTCTACTTCATATTCTGTAAACATAGACTGATGAGGGAAGGGGACTGAGTGTGGAGCTTTGGTTATAGAAGCCACAGGGCACTCACTTAGGCCTCCAACTTTATTCCCTGGGAGCCTTGGGTATGCTATCTTTAGAAATGCATCAAGACACAAGGCTCTACAAAGTGGAACACTTGGAGGTAGTAGGAGACATGAGGTCTGCAGTGGCATGGAGTGGTGATCAAGGGAATGACTAACAACATAGTGACCTTACACATAAATGCAAATGCTTCACACATATCCTCTCATTCGATCCTCAGGACCATCTTTCTTTTAAATCCAATTTCCAGAGGCATAAAGAGGTCAAGATACACTAACACACTATTGCATGAAAAGTGCAATATCCAATGTTATGTGTATTAAAACCCCAATGCCATGAGTCAGAATGATTGAAGCTGACCCTCCAGAAGCTTCTGAAGATGCAAACTGCATGGAAGAAGACTTCCCGTCTTCCTCCCTTAGAGATGCTCATGGATTTGAACCTCCAGAAATACGTGGTCTTTGGGCTCACAATGCAACTCCTCATGACTTTAATGATCTTTTATGAGCTCCTTTTATGTATGTTATGATCCTATGAATATAAGATCATATATACGCAAGTGTGTGTGTGTATGTTGTTATTGTTGATTGCCTTCAAGTCAAGCATGACTCATACAAAAGGCCTGAAGCCTTTTTCTATAGCTATCGACATTTGTCAAAATTCAGAGTTTCCAGAGGCATGTTGTTTAGGAAGTGGATGCCACTCCTACTTTTATATATATATAAAATTTAAAAAGTCTATATAATATAAAATTAAAAAAGCCAACCCGCTGTCGTCAAAACTTCTAACTCAAAGCCTCCATCAGGTTTCCAAGGCTTTAAACCTTTACAGGAGAAGATCGCTCATCTTTCTCCCGAGGAGTAGCTGGTGGTTTCAAATTGCTACCCTGTCAATTAGCAGCCCCACACTTACCCTACTTTGTCACCAGAGCTATACAAATAAGGAAAACAGGTAGAAAGACAAACGATTTTTTTTTTGCTGAAATTGAGGAATCTAAATTTGAGACTTAAATCAGTGCCAAGTATTTTATGACACTGGCTAACTTTAAAGTCTGTGGATGCACCTCAGAACTTTACCAGGTGTTGTCTTGGAAAGTTTGTCATGGAAAGAGAAAACGTGGAAGGAGCCCTCTTCTCTCTTGGGGGGCAATTTAAAATCGTGACCGCATATAGGCTCCCTCTCAAGCATCAGTTATGTGATCCCAGATGCCCACCTCAAGTCCTTTGAACCCTCCCTCCACATCAAGAAAGGCTGCAAAATTGAAGTTATGAAATCATTGCAATTATGTGGAAAACTCTTACAAACGTAACAGTTGATGAGAATGGCAAGACACAGCTTTGTAAATCCCTGTGGATTATGATTATGCAACAAAGAGTACCACAGTTCACAGTAAGTATGATGGAGGACTAATAACTTTTTCATAGAAAGAGCTTAAACAACAACAATCCAAAACAATAAGAATGCAAAGAATATAATTAATGATGAAATTGAAAAACCATGGAGTCTTTTAAGTTAATTAGTTATTATAGAATGCAATGAAAACTACAGTGGCAGACCACCTTTCACCAATCAAGTTAGCCAGGGTGCCACAGAGCAGGCACAGGTGTGCTACAGCCTTTCCACATGGCTAGGGGCACGGCATGGGTTACTCTTGTTGGAGAATAATTTGGCCATAGGAGTCATGATCTTGAAAAAAAAAACGTGAGGAGTTTTTTATCTGGTAGTTCTATTTTTGGAAATTTAGGGAAGTAGTTATAAGTGCAAAACCCCCCCAAAAACATTTATAAAATAAAGATGTTCAGTCTATCACGATTTCTAGAAAACCTCAGTGCCTGATAGATAGCTAAGCAAATCAACTATTAGGTTGATATTATGAGCCATTAAGAATTTCTTAATGAAGAGTAGTGCTTAGCATAAACTATTGTGACTCATAACGACCCTATGGACTGAAGACCTGAACAATTGTATAACTTTCATCATTTCTCCAAGTTCATAGAGTTTCTGGAGGCAAAGTGTTTCAGAAGTGGATGCCACTCCTGCTTCCAAGCTTGTTTTAATCAGGGAGTTCCATCAAACACTGTCCACCATGGGTAACCATTCTCACATTTGGCACATCAGTGTCACAGTGTTTCGCATCACAGCAACCACAAGTTACCTCTGTACAGCAAATGGAAGACCAGTGCTATACCACTTAGAAGAATGTTTGACAAAAAAACTATTATGTGATTAAATCAGGATTTCAGCAGCACCTGTAGAGTGATGAGACAAGGACTCATCTCAATGGACAGGAGTGGGAGGGGAAGAACCATAGAATTATACTAAAACAATATGGAGTGGAACCAGTGGTAATTTTGTGTTTCCTTTTCTCGATTTCTGTACTGTGGTTATGACACTTAAAATGTATAGCATGTATAGACTAAAAACTGAAATCACACTTGAGCTCTTCTCAAAGCACCCCTATTCGATGCTGGCCCTTCAGATAGCTCCCTCGCTATTCCTCTCCTGAGTGAGCAATAACTATGACGTGATTTATCCCCATTCTTGTCTGTATCTTTATTCTCTCCATTCAATATCACACACGTTGTGAAAGGTCTATATTTCAAGGACCCTTCGTGTGAGCCCAGAAGGGACAAGGGTAGGTCTGGGGAAGAGTAGACACAATCCTTTCCATCCTGAAGCTCAGTGCTCAGTTGGCAGAGCCAGACGGACATCCAGTGCCCTGTAATATAAGAACCAGTGAAGATGCTCCAAGAGGCCTGAGTAACAGCTCTGCATATTCTAGGAGAAAAGTAATTCTGACTGGGAGGGTTGGAGGGGGTGGTAGTAGAGCTGGGTCTTGAAAAGGGGATAATGCAGTGGTTTGACAGGAAGGAAAGAAGAACGGGATTCTTAAACATAGACTAGCAGAAGCCCAGAGACGTGGCACATGTCAGAGGGTGGTATCTAGTATGAGAGGAACACAATGTGTATATGGTAGGAGTGAAGAGGAGCCAGAGGAAGTGAGGATAAGTCAGCTATGGCCTATGTCTCAGGCCAAGGACATGGAGCTTTCTTCTTTGCATGAGGGAGTCTCTACAAAGGGCTCAGAGAAGAAGACAGACTCCTGGAGAAGGAGGAAGGAAGTTTGCCAGTTTTCTGGAGCTCATGGTTGGGCACACAGGTATAAATAGGTAAACTAACTTTTAACGCCACACAGTTGGGTCTACCAAAGCATCCAGGGTTGCAGAACACTGCCCCACTTTGTTATTTAACTGACCTTTGTCCTGTACCAGCACCTCCAGTTCCTCCCGAATGCCATCATACCAGCTGGTGATGTCCATGTGGAGAGAGTAATCACAGCAGGATTTGTTGTCAGCTGCTTCATGCCACTTCTCAAAGGAGGTGAGCAGGCTGGACCCAGGTTCAGGAACAACATGGTCAACTGAGAGAGAGAAATATGTATTATGTTTCAAGGCACGTAGGACATCAGTTTTCCAACAAGTATTTACTGATATTCGGAGATCACAAAGTGTATCACTACTCGCACTGTCGTTATCATCATCATCACCAGTACTAATCATAATCACCACCACCATTGTTATCACTACCACTGTTAGAACCACCAGTATCACCATCACACAACCACCACTTCCATTATCAAGTTCAATAACCTTGTTATCACAGTCACTTTTTATTGTAACTTCCAAAATTACTGCCAATATCATAATCATTGCCACCATCACCATCAAAAGCACCAACATCTATGTTTAGTCTTCATTACCAACATCAACACCACTGGCATAATCACAAGTGTTTCTTCAATGCTTAATGTGTCAAATACTACATACCAAACACTGTATAATGCTTTTACATAAGTTATTTAATCCTCACAAACTGAGTAGCAGCATCCTATTTTGTGTATATAGAGGAACTGATGTTAGATACTGTCGAGTTGACTATGACTCATAGCAACCCTATGAACAAAATGCCTGAATCTTTTCTATAACTATTGTCATTTATCAAAGTTCATAGAGTTTCCAGAGGCATGTTGTTTAGGAAGTGGGTGCCCCTCCTGCTTCCAACATAGTGACCCTTTGAACAACAAATTGAAACCTTGCACTATCCTGTGCAATCCTCATGATCTCTGTCATGGCCACTCTCACTGTTGTAGTCACTGAAGCAACCCATCTCATTGAGGTCTTCACTGATGATCTACTACTTTTCCCATGATGAAGAAACTGAGGTTTAATAACTTATTCAAGGTCACACACAAATGGTGGGGAGAAGATTCCTAAAGAGGCACGGGGAGCCTGAGCTCTTCTTAACTATGATCCATATTTATTTGCTAGGATGAAAGATTAAGTAGTTCTTTCCATCATCCCTTTTAAAAATAGAATTATAAATGCAAAGCAGATCAAATAGGGAGCCACTTTTTTACTTAAACTTCACCTATACCTCTCAGTACTGTCCTTTTTACTCACATAACCCTTCACTGTCAAATATTTATAAAGAGTAATCTAATGTCCCTCCACCCTCCCAAGCATGATGTCCCTCTCCAAGGACCGGTCTCTCCTCACTACATGTTCAAAGTAAGTTAGACGGAGCCTCAGAATCCTTGCCTCCAAGGAGCCACCTGGTTTAACCCTCTCCAGGACAAATCTATTTGTTTTCCTAGCAGTCCATGGTATTCTCAGTACTCTTCTCCAGCACCACAGCTCAAAGGCATCAGTTCTCCTTCTATCCTCCTTGGTCATTGTCCAACTCTCTGATGCATAACAGGTGGAGGGACGGCGCAGGAGAGGAAGGCCCTCTATGAGGTGGATTGATTCAGTGACTGGGATAATTGGGATGGGAGTGTCAGAGACAGTGCGATTGGCACAGGACAGAGCGGAGTTTAGGGCTGTTGTACATAGGGTCGCTATGAGTCGCAGGCGACTCGACGGCACATAACAACAACAACAAACAACAATCTAATGTCACCTTAAAAAGATTATGTATTCATGTGAAAGTTCAGTTGAAGCTGAAGAAAAACAAAGTAAGTCTATGAGAGTTACTGTACAACCAGAGTACATCTAACCTGAATTTAAAGACCATTTCAAGAATATAGCTGATGAAGTGAACAATAGGATTGGAAGATGATATCCTTGAAGAAAGTATGGATAACAGTATACTGGTTTCAGTATACATGAAGAAAGTCAAAGATCATTAAAAGACAGCAAAGAAGGAAAAGATCAAAATGTACGTTAGATGAAACATGCTTGTAAGTACAAAATAGCTAAAGCAAACAGATCAAAGAGCTGAACAGAAGATTTCAAAGAGAGGATCTTGAGAAGACAAGGTAAACTATCATAATTAAATACGCCAAGACACCATTGGGATTTATGAAGCTGAATGAAATAGAGAGAAATTTCAACCTTGGAGTTGCAATACTACAAGATTCTATGGAGGAAAATATTAAATGTTGTTGCTGCTGCTGTCAGGTGTCTTCCAGTTAACTGCGACTTACAGTGATGCTATGAGAGCAGATCTGAACCCAGCCCTATCCCACATCAGCCTCACAGTCTGTCATGGTCAAGCTCACTGTTGTAGTGATTGTGTCAACCCATCTTGTTGAGAGTGTTCTTCTCTTTTCACCTTTCCCAGCATGTCTCTCTCCAAGGATTGGTTCCTCCTGAGAATACACCCAAAATAAGCGAATCGAAATTCACATCTTTGCCTCTAAGGAGCACTCTGGTTGCACTTCCTTCAAAACAGGTTTGTTCTTGTGGCCCTCCATGGGCTATTCAATACTCTGCCTATATTACAACTCAGAAGTGTCGATTCTTCACTGGTCTTCTTTATTCAGTCTCCAACTTCCAGATACAAAGGGAACCACTGAAAATACCATGGCTTTATTCAGGCCCACCTTAATCTTTAAAGTGTCATCCCTGTTCTTTAGAACTTTCCTTTTGATTTCTTGACTGTTGGTTTCTACCGTGGGCATTGATTGTGAAGTCAAGTAAACTTAAATTTTTAATAACTTAATCCTGTGATGAAGATTTTTGTTTCCTTACTGTTACGGTGTAACCTGTCTTGAAGTCTGTGGTGTTTGATCTTATGCAGGAAATGCTTCAAGTCTTCTTCATGTTCTGCAAACAGGGTTGTGTTGTCTGCACAAGGTAGGCTGCTGATGAGTCTTCCTCTAATCCTGATGTCACATCCTTCTTCATATAGTCCAGCTTCTTGAATAATTTACTCTGCATTCAGATTCAAAAGGTATGAAGGAAAGCTATAACCCTGAAACACATATTTCCTTCATCTTAAACCTGCACTGTTCTTTTGCTCTGTTCAAATAACTGCTTTTTGGTCTACGTGTAGGTTTTGCATGAGCTCAATTAAGTGTTCTGAGACATCAATTCTTCTCAATGTTAGCCATAACTTGTTATGATTTGTATAGTTCTATTTCCAAAAAAGATGATCCAAACGAAAGTGGAAATATCAAACAATGTCATTAATATCACATATAAACAATGTCATTAATATCACATATAAGTAAAATCTTACTTGTTGTTGTTGTTATGTGCCGTCGAGTCGCTTGCGACTCATAGCGACCCTATGTACAACAGCCCTAAACTCTGCTCTGTCCCTGACACTCCTATCCCAATTACCCCAGTCACTGAATCAATCCACCTCATAGAGGGCCTTCCTCTCCTGTGCTGTCCCTCCACCCTCTCAAGCATGATGTCCTTCTCCAAGGACCGGTCTCTCCTCACAACATGTCCAAAGTATGTTAGATGGAGCCTCAGAATCCTTGCCTCCAAGGAGCCACCTGGTTTAACCCTTTCCAGGACAAATCTGTTTGTTTTCCTAGCAGTCCATGGTGTTCTCAATACTCTTTTCCAACAATAACTGGAACAGTATATAAATAGGGAACTTACAGATATTTAAACTGGATTAAGAGGAGGGCATGGCACAAGGGGTATCAATGCTGATGTCAGATGTATCTTGACTAAAAACAGAGAATATCAGAAAGATATGTATTTTTTATTGATTATAGGTCTGTCTTGGAGAGAGTGAAACCAAGTTTCTTCTTGGAGGCTAGGATTTGAAGCATATTTTGGGCATGTGGCCAGGAGTGACCAATCCTTGGAGAAGGACATCATGTTTGGAAGGGTGGAGAGACAGTGCAGGAGAGGGAGACCCCAGATGAGATGGATTGATACAGTGACTAGGACAATGGGGGTAGGTGTGTTGGAATCAGTCAGACTGGCTCAGGACAGGGTAGGCTTCAGAACTATTGTACTCATATTGCTATGAGTCACAGGAGACTTGATGGCAAATAACAACAAATAACAACAATTACAACAACAACATCTGAAAGATTTAGGAAGCATTTAAGGGAGACTAAAAGAACACCGAGAATCACTGTACCAAGAAGAATTGGTTGACATCTATACATTTTACAAGGTGGCGTATAATAATTTTAAAACTCCAAAAAAACCTACCGATACTGAAAGAATAAGGTCAATTTGCACTGAAGGTATTGGCAAAAAGCTGGCTTCAGGCAACAGTAGTTCTCAATTGAGATGTTGATTGCAATGCAGGTGTATATTCACCTAGGAAAAGAAATTTAGAAGACAGATACCTAACCAGTGAACTGGAAGAGATCTATATCTGTGCCCATTTCAAAAAAGATTGTTCCAATGAATTGTTGAAATTATTGAACAGTACAATTAATTCTATATGTTATCAAAATTTTCCCTAAAGAGAATTCAAATATGGCTGCAGCCATTCAATGATTTGGAATTTCCAGAACTCAAGCCAGATTCAGAAGAGGATATTAACCAAGGAATACTATTGCTGATATGGTTCTTGGTCAAAAGCAGAAAATAACAGATAGATGCTTATCTGTATTTTAAGGACTACACAAAGGCTTTCAACTATATGAATCATAACAAGTTATGGATAACAATATGAAGAATGAGAACGTCAGAACACTTAACTGTGTTTATGTTGAACTTGTACATAGATCAGAAAGCAGTCATTTGAAGAGAACAAAGATTCTGTATGGTTTAAAATTGAAAAAGGTGGGCAGCATAGTTGCAAATGTTCACCTTATTTATTCACTCTGCATGCTGATCAAATAATCCGAGAAGCTAGACTATATGAAGAAGAATGTGACATCAGAATTGGAGGAACCTGTGAGAAGCATACGGCAAAACCTTGCTGGAAATGAAGACAACTTGAAGCACTTACAAAGGTCTAAGTCTTCAGCTTGAATTACATGTGAAAATAAACAAAACAAAAATCCTCACTGGACAAAGAAACAAAAATCCACAACTGGGCCAAGAAATACTTGATAAATGACAAAAATATCCTGAAGTTATAAATAACTATATCGTATATAGATTAAGAAGCAATGCCCAGTGAAGAAGTAGTCAAGAAGTCAAATGGCACATACTGTTCTTGTTCTTGAGGTCCAACTCAGCAACCCCGTGAAGAGCCAACCTGACACCCGCCCTATCCTGTGCCGTCCTCATCATTCCTGAGACACCAGAGCCATTGCTGAAGTCACAGTGCCAGTCCATCTCGTTGGGGTCTTCCTCTTCTTTGTTGACCTTTCATCTTTCCAAGCATAATGTCCCTTTCCTAGGAATAGCCTCACCTACCTACATGTCCAAAGTATTGAACGATGAAGCTCTGTGGTCCTTGCCTGCAAGCAGCACTCTGGCCACGACCTTTCCAGGACATATCTGTCTGTTCTTTTGGCAGTCCATTGGATAATCAGTACTCTTCTCCAGAACCACAACTCAGAGGCATCAATTCTTCTGAGATCCTTTTTCACAGTCTAGCTTTCTGATGTGTAGCAAGTGCTTGAGTAGACCATGGCTTGAATCAGGTGCACCTTAGTCTTCAAACTGACATCACTGCTCTCCAGTATTTTGGAGAGGTACCTGACAGCAGATTTTTCCAATGCAGTATGTTTCTTAATCTCCTGACTACTGGTACCAAGGGTTTTATTGAATGTTGAGCTAAGCAAGATGAAATAATTGACAACCTCAATCTTTTCTCCATCTATCATAATGTTGCCTGTTGGGCTTGTAATGAGTATCTTTGTCTTCTTGGTATTGATATGTAATCCATACTGAGGGCTACAGTCCTTGATCTTCTGCAGCAAACGTTTCATATCCTCCTCACTTTCAGCAAGCAAAGCTGTACAATCAGCATAATGCAAGTTGTTGATGAGCCTTCCTCCACTCCTGATGCCACACTCCTCTTCATAGAGTCCAGCTTCACAAATAATTTGCTCAGCATACAGACTGAATAGGTATGGAGAAAGAATACAACCCTGGTACACACACTTCCTGATCTTAAAGCAGGCAGTGTTCCCTTGCTCTGTTTGTACAGCAGCCTCTTGGTCTAGGTGATTCTGTATGAGTGTTAATTAAGTGTTCTGGGATTCCCATTCTTCTCAATGTGAGCCATGGTTTGTTATGATCCAGGCAGTCAAATGCCTTTGCATAGTCAATAAAACACAAATATACATTATTTTTATATTTTCTCCTTTCAACCAGCATCGATCTGATATCAGCAATGAAATCCCTGCCTCTTCTAAAATTGGCTTCTACTTTTAGTGATTCCCTGTCAATGAACTATTCCAGCTGCTTTTAATGACCTTCAACAATATTTTACTTGCATGAGATATTAATAATATTGCTCAACAATATGTTGTTGTTGTTAAGTGCTGTCGAGTAGCTTGTGACTACATAGCGACCCTATGTACAACAGCTCTGATCCCTGCTCTGTCCTGAGCCAACCA
>NW_006399879.1:9025875-9027238 GCF_000299155.1 Elephantulus edwardii | reverse complement strand
CTTCCACATATAGATTGAAAAAGTGTGGAGATAGGATTCATCCCTGGCACACACTTTTCCTGATTTTGAATCATGCAGCATTTCTTTGCTCTGTTCTGATGACTGCCTCCTGGTCCAAGTACAGGTTCCATGTAAGTACAATCCAGTGTTCTGGGAATCCCATTCTTATCAGAGTTGGCCACAGTTTGTTGTGATTCAAATAGTATTGGGCAAATTTGCTGCTAAATACTTCTGAAATCTTAAAAAGCAAAGATATTAACATGTGCCTCATCCAAATCATGATCTTTCCAATCACTTTATATATAGGCAAAAGCTCTGCAAAGGAAAAGACATAAGAAGGAAGAACTGTAATATTCAAACTATGGTGTTGGCAAAAAAACACTGGTTATACCATGCTCTGCCAGACAAGTGCTAGTCTCAGGGAAAGACACTGATAAAGGTCCCAGGAAAGAACAACCGCTAAAGAAGGGCATCAGTATTTCACAAAATAGAAAAAGAGAAGAGGGGAGACTCAGTCAGACTGACACGGTGGCTTCAATAGTGGACTCAGTACACCACAATCCTGAAGATGACACGGAACTAATATTTTCTTTTGTTATACACATAGTTGCAATGAGTTTGAGCCAACTTGAAGGCATTAATAGTAATAACTGTTCTGTTTTCCTAGACATCCTTCAGTACCAAACTTCAGTAAGGAGCAAGGTCTCTGCTCACTTCCTCTCATTCACTGTGATTCCATCCTACACCACTAGCCTTGGCTAATATTCACTTCCAATCTCACCACCAGGGAGGGGGCTCTGGTGGCAGAGAGCTGAGCTACTAATTCAAAGGTCTACTCTCTCTGGCAGTTCCAATCCACCAGCTGCTCTTCAGGAGAAAGATGGGCAATCTCCTCCCATGTGATTTACAGCCTCCAAAAACTCACTGGAGGGTTACCTATGAGTCAGTTTCAACTCTTCAGCAAAGAGTCGAGTGGAGTCTCTCAACCTATCTCCCCTTGCTTTCTCTCTATATAGTCTACATTGATGTCTACTTAATGTCTTTATTTACACTATTCAATAGTTTGGAAAATCTAAATGTTAACTTTAAACTTATACTGAGCAATAATATTCCTTATGTGTTATTTTATATCAATGCACATTAAAATATTTTTTAAATGTATGGGACATTTTGAATCAGATAATCATATGATCTACTATGCTGGAGATGAAAAGGTGAGAAAAAATGGGATTGCTTTCATAATTAAGAAAGTAATTTCTAGATACATCTTGAAATACAATGTTGTGAATGACAGGATAATATCCATACACATATAAGGAAGTCCAGTGAAAATCACTATCATTCAAATATATGCACCAACAGC
>NW_006399879.1:9024432-9025035 GCF_000299155.1 Elephantulus edwardii | reverse complement strand
TGAGGGAGGATATCAATACTATCATCCATGAAGCATGCAAAAGGTCTTTACAAAGGCAGAAGAGTAAGAAAAGACCAAGACAGATGTCAGATGAGACTCTGAATATTGTGTTAGAGTGCCAAGAAGCCAAAGCAAAGGGAAGAAATTAAGGACCTGAACAGAAGACTTCAAAGGGCAGCTCAGGAAGACAAAGCAAAGGATTATAATGAAATATGCTAAGAGCTGGAGTCAGAAAATCAAAAGGGCTGAACTCACTCAGCATTTCTTAAGCTGAAGGATTTGAAAAACAAATTCAAGCCACAAGTGGCAATACTTAATGATGCTTTGGGCAGAATATTAAATTATCAAAGAAGCATTAAAAGAAGAAGGAAGGAATATACAGAATCACTGTACCAGAAGGAATTGGCTGACACAGAAGAATTTCATGAAACAACATATGAGCAAGAGCCTGTAGTGATGAAGGAAGAAGTTCAAGCTGCTCTGAAAGAATTAGCAAAAGACACACTTCACCAAAGAAGACATTCAGATGGCCAACAAGCACATGACGAAATGTTCAAAATCCCTAGCTCTAAGAGAGATGCAAATCAAAACAACTATGAGATA
>NW_006399879.1:9006748-9023747 GCF_000299155.1 Elephantulus edwardii | reverse complement strand
AAAAAAAAAAAAAAGAATTAGCAAAAGACAAGGCTCCAGGAATTGATGGCATACCAATTGACATATTTCAACAAACAGATGCTACACTGGATGCACTCACTAAACTGTGACAAGAAATCTGGAGGATAACCACCTGGCCAACTGACTGGAAAAGATCTATATTTGTTACCATTCAAAAAAAAGGTGACCTGACAGTGTGGAAATTATCAAACAATATCATTAATATCACATGCAAGCAATATTCTGCTGAAAATTATCCAAAAACAATTGGAGCAGCATGTCAACAGAGAACTGCCAGATGTGCAGGTTGAGTTTAGAAAGGCTGTGGTACTAGGGATATTATAGCTAGTGTTATATGGATTTTGGCTGAAAGGAGAAAGGACCAGAGGAATGTCTATCTGTGTTTCATTGATTACACAGAGGCGTTTGACTGTGTGAATCACAACAAACTGTGGCTGACTCTGTCTGAGAAGAATGGGAATTCCAGAACATTTGATTGTGCTTATGCGAAACCTATACTTGGACCAGGAGGCAGTCATCTGAACAGAGCAAGGAGACACTGCATGGTTCAAAGTCAGGAAGGGGGTATGCCAGGGATGTATTCTGTCTCCATACCTTTCCAATTTATATACAAAACAGATCATCCGGGACACGGCTGTATGAGGAGGAATGTGGCATCAGGATTGGAGGAAGACTCATCAACAACCTGCGTTATGCAGATGACACAACCCTGCTTGCTGAAACTGAGGAGGACCTGAAACACTTGCTGCAGATGATCAAGGAATGCAGCCTTCCATATGGATTGAAGCTCAACATCAAGAAAATAAAGATTCTAACAACTGGGGCAACTGGCAGCATCATTATGGATGGTGAAGAGATTGAGATAGTTAACAGTTTTAGTTTGCTTGGCTCCACAATCTACACTCTTGGTACCAGCAGCCAGGAAATCAAGAGATATATTGCATTGGGAAAGTCAGCAGTCAGGGACCTCTCCAGAGTACTGAACAGCAATGATCTCAGTCTGGAGACTAAGGTGTGCCTGATCCAGGCAATAATAGTCTTTGCAATTGCTTGCTATGTACCAGAGAGCTGGACAAAAGTGTTGAATATACCGTGGACTGCTGGAAGAACAAACAGGTTCATCCTAGAGAGGGTGAAACCAGGCTGCACCTTGGAGCAAGGATTCTGAAGCTTCATCTGACATACTTTGGACATGTTACAAGGAGAGACCGGTCCTTGGAGAGGGGCATTACAGCGCAAGAGAGGAAGACCCTCGATGAGATGAGATGGATTGATTCAGTCACTGGGATAATAGGAGTGGGTGTGTCAGAGACAATAAGGTTGGCACAGGATAGAGCAGGGTTTAGGGCTCTTGTACATAGGGTTGCTATGAGTCTCAAGTGATTTGATGATACGTAACAACAACAACAATGTTCACTTTGCCAATGGAACGCACTTGCGCACCACCAGTGACACACACAGCATACTTTGTAAATTAAAGACCTCTATCCTGACCATTTCTAAATCCATCATAAATTACAATATTGTGAGTATTATAGGATACTATCCATATGCATACAAGCAAGACCTGTTAACACCACTGCATACCATGGACTGCAAAGAGAACAAATAGGTCTGTCCTGGAGAGAAGGAAACCAGGTTGCTCCATGGAAGCAAGTATTTTTAAACTCTGTCTCACATACTTTGGACACAGTGTCAAGAAGATCCAGTTATTGGAAAAAGACTTCATGCTTGGAAGGGTAGAGGGTCAGTACAGGAGAGGAAGACCCTGGATGAGATGGACTGACACAGTAACTGTGACAGTGGAGTCAAGTGTATCAGAGATAGTGAGGTTGGCTCAGGACAGGGTAGGGTTCAGGGCTGCTGTTCAAAGGGTTGTTAAGAGTTGCAATTGATTCAATAGCACATAACAACAACAACATCCTAGGAGTGTAGTTAGAATTGTAGTGAATGATGATAACTGAGTAAAGTGCTTGGCAAATGCTGAGTATTTATAATACTGTTGGTAATAAAGTCGAGAGTTCATGCTACACTCGATGGCAGTGGAGGAGAAACTTACTGATCATGGTGGTCCCGCCTGCCAGGGCTGCCCGGGTTCCCTGGAAGAAGTCATCAGCTGCAGTCATGCCCTGGGAAGGCTTCTGCAGGTATGTATTGACATCAATGCCTCCAGGGATGACCATTCGTCCATTGGCCTCAATGGTCTTCACTCCACCAGGTACGATTAAATTCTCTCCTATTTGTCTGGAAACAAACAACTCAGATGGCCTTTGGCTCTTAGAAAAAAAGTAAAATATGAAGGCTGATTGTGAAGCAGTTTAAGTAAACACTTTTGAGGAGGAGCAGGTGCTCAGCAGGGATTCTGGCCTCCAGGAGCTCACGGTCACAGGAGGGAGAAAGGGCAGCAACATAGCAAACAACAGGTGGCTTGGGGATGATACTTTCCAGGAAGCTGCCCTAGTGCTATTTACAGTCAAAGAGATGGAGGTCCAACCACAGCTGGTTTCTGACATCCACACAGGAGCTGAGCTAGATGCCCTTCACTCCATCTCTCCCTCACCCCCATCTTCCCTTCTGCCCTTTCTGTTCTAGGCTGTGCCTCAAATGAGACCAAAGGCGAGGTAATCTACTTCTTAAAAATCAGCTATTACAAACGGTGGAGCTATTCAACAGACGTGGAAGCACTATGAACTGACTCAACTGCAATTTGAGCTACTACCTCACCATCTGGTGCTCCCCTTTGTGAGACAGAACGGGGTCTCTCGACTTCCTCAGTTTAATGAAATGAAGAGGCTGCCCAGGGGTAGAGAGCATGGCAGGGAGACCACTCCCACCAGTCCCTGTACACTGAGCTGGAAGCCCTCTGGCCCCGCTGTTCATCCTTGGTTCCCTGGGGATATCAAGCATGCCAAGGTCACTGACTTGATGAGTCCATCCTCCAGGTAGACGTCTGCATAGAAAGACTGGTCATCGTTGATAACGCGGCCACCTTTGATGAGCAGTCGGTCACTCTGGAAAGCAAACAAGAGTCATCTGTTACTGCAGAGTCAACAGCAGGTTTTTTCACTTTTAGTGTAAAATGTGTACAGTTTCAAAAGAAAGAAACAGCCCAGAGGTGCACACCTGCCACCAGTATCAACAGCTTCACTCTTCCCCTTTCCACTCCCCCTGCACGCTCCTCAGTTTGGTTTTGCCAGAGCATTTTAAAACAAAGTCCTGACATTGTATTACCATATGTCAAAACGCTGCAGCATTTATCTCTAACTGTAAAGACTTTTAAAGATAAAGACCCATGCATAACCTCCACCACCCCACTGACTCCAAACTTCAGACCATGCTCAGTTCTCCTGATTGTCTCAGACGTGCCTTTGAGTAGAGGCCTTTTCTGAGCAGGGATCACAGCTCTCTCGTCTTCCCAGCTGCATAGTTCTATGCAACCAGTTAAGTCTAAACTAGTCCTTAATCCTCTATCCCTTTCAGGCACTGTTTATTTATTGAAGAAATGAATAATTTGTAAAGCAGGAATTTCTTATTAGTATTGAATACAGAAACAATACATTTTGGAGAGAACTAAAACACAGTGGGAAAGAACACAGCTCCTTCCCTACAATGTTCCTGATCTTCTCTATTTTCCATAGTTGGAGTCGACAGCACATGCCTACTACACACCCATGCCTGGCCTTTGGTGTGCTGTCCTTCAGCCAAGCCCAGAAAAGGCAGAGGGAGCTAGGGCAAGAAATGTCCTCTTGGAATAAACAGATGGAGGGACAGATAGTGCCTCGGGGGCTGCAGGAGGAAGAAGTAGAGTGCTTGCAAAAGCACAGAAAGGAGGGGGCAGGCCATCTGCAGGGCCAACACAGTCCCAAAAGGAAGTGAGGACAGTCTAGACAACTGTTGGGGAGTGGTCAGGGAAGAGAAAGCTGGAAACTCCTATCAGGTGGACAGTCCATTCTAGAGCAGCATAAAGAGGCAGTGCATACACAACTGCACACCACAACATCTCCAGTCACTACACACACAACTGCATATCACAGTGTCTCCAGTCACTACACACACAACTGCATATCACAGTGTCTCCAGTCTACACACACAACTGCACAACACAGTGTCTCCAGTCAGTACACACACAGCTGCACACCACAGTGTCTCCAGTCTACACACACAACTGCACACCACAGTGTCTCCAGTCTACACACACAACTGCACACTAAAGCGTCTCGTCACTGCACAGTACACTGCACACCACAGTGTCTCCAGTCACTACACAGCACACTGTACACCACAGCATATTCAGTCACGACACACATAACCGTTAAGCATATCCAGTCCAGTCCTTACACAGCACACTGCACACCATAGCATCTCCAGTTACTGCAAAGCACCCTACACACTACAGCATCTCCAGTCACTGCACAGTACACTGTACACAAGTGTCTCCAGTCACTGTAAAACACACTGCACACCACAGCATCTCCAGTCACTGAAAACCAGAGAGTATCCAGTCACTGCACCCTACACTACACACCACAAATTATGCAGTCACTGCACAGTACACTGTACACAAGTGTCTCCAGTCACTGTAAAACACACTGCACACCACAGCATCTCCAGTCACTGCACCCTACACTACACACCACAAATTATGCAGTCACTGCACAGCACACTGCAAAGCATAACACAGTCTGGCACAGCATATTCAGACACTGCACCTTACACTGCACACTACACCTTATTTAGTCTCTGCACACTACACTGCACACTAGAATCTCCAGTTCCTGCACACTACACTGCACACTACAGTGTATCCAGACACTGTATGTTGACCACAATATAGTCTCCAAATGTCACCAAAGCATAGATATTACAGTGCACAGTCATTTGTCTGCTGTTGGACTTTTGGCTGGACCCAACTTTTGTGGTTGCAGGTAGGCTGCAATGCATGTCTTTATGCACACAAGACCTTCGTCACTTTGAGTCCTGCTAAGATAGATTCTGAGATACTTAACAGCTGAGGCCAGTGGCAAAAATCTTGCTGTAGCCCTTGAAGAATTCAACCAAATCTCTTCCTGAGAGCACAACCGCTCCTCCCCTCCCAAAAACTTAGGCCACCTGCTGCTGGAGATGTGGGAGAGTTTCCCAAGTGCTTATTCAGTGTTTGTTGACTTGGAGATGTGGTGATGGATAAAGCACAGTCTGCTCAAGCTCTGCCTTTGAAGGGTAACAGACAGCACTTCAGAGCAGCTATTAATGCAAGAGGACCAAGTGAGTGCCCTTCAAGCAGGATTGTGGGCAGGTGTAAAAGAGGGATTGCTTGGGCACCCCTTGGCTGCCAGCATGCTATCCTGTGATCGCCTGCATGCTGCTATGATTTGGGAAGCTATGCCACAGCTTAGCTTCTTAATACCCAGCTGTAATACCTAAGCTATTGCCAGAAAAGTCGTTAGACGGACAGCTTTCCATGGAGCTTCCAGGCTAATACAGACTAGGAAAAAGGTCTGGTAATTTGCTTCTAGAAATCCATCTAAGCCACTTTGAGTGCCTCAGCAGCACTCCTGTCCACTCTGCTCATGCTCAGCTATGGTTGATTCCACCGTGTACTTTGACATTGCCATTGAGGGTGAACCTTTAGCCTCCATCTCCTTTGAGTTGTTTGCAGATAAAGATCCAAAGATAGCAGACAGCTTCCACGTGCTGAGCAATGGGAAGACGGGATTTGATTACCAGGGTTCCTGCTTTCACAGACTCATTCCTGGGTTTATGTGTCAGGGTGGTAACTTCACACAACATAATGGTACTGGTGGCAAGTCCATCTAAGGGGAGAAGTTTGAGGATTAGACTGTCACCCTGAAGCACACAAGTCCTGGCATCCTGTTTATGGCAAATGCTGGAGCCTATACAAACAGTTCCCAGTTTTTTATCTGTACTGCTGAAACTGAATGGTTGGATGGCAAGCATGTAGTCTTCAGTACAGTTAAAGAAGGTATGGACATTGTGGATGGCATAGAGAGCTCTGGGTCCAGGAACAGCAGGACCATCAAGATCACCACTGCTGACTGTGGACACCTCTAATGAGACTCATATTTCATGATTTCTCTTAATCACCAGACCATTCCCTCTATAGCTCCAGAGATCATCCTGCTACCCCAGTGTGCTTGCAGCATCTTTTCATCTTTGTTCTCTTGCTAAATTCATTTGGGTTCCATGTTTTTCCCCTCCCCCTCCAAGTTTAGAAAGATTCCAGAGTTAAGTTTATGATTATGAAATAAAAATTAAACAACAACAAAGTCAATCTAAGAGAACTCTGTTTATCCCAACAGAATATCATTTGATGCAGTGATGAAAGAGGAGACTCATAGACTGTAAGGCACACTCAGTGGCCACAACAGTGGATCCAGCCAAACATCCTCAGGGTGGTGCAGCCTTAGGGAGGCCTGTATTCAGTTCTGCTGTGTAACAGGTGGAAATAAGCCAGAGCCAAGGTGGCAGCAGCCAACAAGACGACAGCTCACAAATAAGTCATCCAACAGTATATGGAAATTATCTAACAACAGCCGTAATACCACATGCAAGTAATCCCTTGCTATGCATCAGAGAGCTGGACAATGGCTAGGGATGACAGAAGGAGAACTGATGCCTTTGAGCTGTGGTGTTGGAGAAGAGTATTGAATATACCATGGAATACTAAGAAAATGAACAGTTACGTCCTAGAGAGAGTGAAAACAGGTTGCTTCTTGGAGGCAAGTATTCTGAAGCTCCATCTGACATACTTTGGACATGTTGTAAGGAGAACTCAGTCCTTGGAGGAGGACATCATGCTTGGGAGGTTGGAGGGACAGCACAGGAGAGGAAGACCCTCTATGAGGTAGACTGATTCAATCACTGGGGAAATGGGGTAGGTGTGTCAGAGACAGTGAGATTGGCACAGAAGAGAGCAGGGTTTAGGGCTTTTGTACATAGGGTTGCTATGAGTCGCAGGCAACGTGACAGCACATAACAACAACAAGTATAATTTGCTGAAGATAATTTAAAAATTATTAGAACACTATATTGACAGAGAACTGCCAGAAATTCAAGCTCTATTCAGAAGAGGAATATCATTGCTAATCACGAATGGATTTTGGCTGAAAGCACAAATTATTGGAAATATGTTTATCTGTGTTTTAAGGACTGTGCAAAGTCGTGCTCGCTTTGGCAGCACATATACTAAAAAAAAAAGGACTGTGCAAAGTAATGCAGTTGTGTAGACCATAACAAATTATGGATGAGATTGATATAAATGAGAATTCCAGAGCATTCAATTGTGCTCATGCAAAATCTATATATAGACCAGGAGGCAGTTGTTCAAACAGAACAAGAGGACACTGTGTAGTTTGAAATCAGAAAAGGTGTGCACCAGACTTGTATGCGCTCACCATACTTAAGCAATCTATTTGCAGAGCAAATAATCTGAGAAGCTAGACTATTAAAAGAATATACTGCATTGAAACAGATGAGGGAGAGAAAAATTTACAAGCGATATATGATAGGGTATTATGGTTATGACAGGAGTCCAGAATGAAGGTTGCATAATGGAGTGTACTTGGGACGCCAGGCGGGGGTGGGGGGATTGTTTACCAATGAAGGAACTTTTCTTTTACTTTTCAAGGAGAAGAGCAAACCGGGGGCGGGGGGTGGGCAGGGAGATATGATCTCAAGATTGGAGGAAGATGCATTAACAGTCTGTGACAGGCAGGTGGCACAATCTGCTTCTCAAAAGCAAAGAGATGAACTGATGAACATCAAAGAGCCTTCAGTATGGATCTCAACATCAAGAGAACACAAATCCTCACTATCAGGCAACATTATGATTGAAAGATAAAAGATTGACATTTTCAACTATTTCATTGTTCTTGGATCCAGTAAAAACTCAGAAGTTGTTATTGTTGTTAGGTGCCATCGAGTCACCTACAATTCACAGTGACTGTATCAACAGCAGACCCACACCCTGCCCTGCCCTGTGTCACCCTCACTGTGTCAATCCTTCTTGTTAAGGGTCTTCTTCTCTTTCACTGACTCTCCACTTTTCCAGCATGACCTTTTCAAGGACAGGCCGTTCTTAAGAACATGCCCAAAGTATGTGAGAAGTTTCACCATCTTCGCCTCTAAGGAGCACCCTGGTGCACTTTCTCCCATGTATATTTGCTTATTCTTTTTCTCAGTCAGGGGATATTCAGCTCTCACACCACAACTCAAAGATATAAATTCTTCTTTCACCCTTATTCATTGTCCAACTTTCAGATTGCATAATAAGTAACTGAAAACCCATGGATTGGATCACGTTCATCTTAGTCTTTAAACTAATATCATTGTTCTTAGAACTTCGGAGAAGTCCAGCAGATTTTCCCAATGTGATATGTCTTTTGATTTCTTGACTCCTGTTACAGGGTGTTGATTATGGAACAAGTAAGATGAAATAGGTGGCAATTTCAAATTTTTTACTCATGGAAGTAGTGATCAAGAAACCAAAAGACTATTGCAACCAACAGATTATTACAAATCTATTCCCAAGAGCCTGTTGAAATGGTAAATAAGAAGAATATCAGTTTAAAGACTAAAGCAGACTTGGTCCAAGTCAAGGTATTTTCATTCTCCTCATAAGCATGTGAAAGCTCTACAATCAACAAGAATGACTGAAGAAGGGCCCTGCCTTTGAACTGTGGGACTGAACATGAATATTGACTATTACCATGGACTGCCGGAAGAACAAATATGTTATAACAGAAGTAAAGCCAATATGCTCTTCAGAAGCAAGAATAGTGAAATTTCACCTCACATATACGTTGACTATGTTCTCAGCAAAGGCTAGTCCTTGGAGAAGAGCATTGTGCTTGAAAAAACAGAGTCAGTGAAAGACTGGAAGATCCTCAATGAGATGTACTGACACAGTGGTCTTAAGCACAACAGGATTGTGGAAATGGTGTAGGTCAGGCAGTCCACTCCCCACAGGGGAAGCCCTAGGAAGGAGGCTGAGGGAGTCGTGTCTGCAGTTTGCTGAGCAGCTCTCACGGGTCAGAGGTCTAACTGGATCTTGGGGATGGGGTCATGGCTCTAACAAGAGAGGATAAACCTGGGATGAATCCCAGGTATACTTCTCCAACCAGCATTTGATCCCCTAAGACACTTGCAAACATTGTCCCTCCCAGCATTATCAGATGCAGCTTAGGGGAAAAAACCAAAACAGAGTATGAATCAAGGACTCCATGTGCTGAGGCTCTCTTTCTCCAACAAAAAAAAGTGAGCCCAGAAAAGACCAAGATGGATGTCAGAAGAGACTCTGAGGACTGCACTAGAGCACCAAGAAGACAAAGCAAAGGGAAGAAATCAGGAGCTGAATAGAAATTTCAAAGGGCAGCTCGGGAAGACAAAAAGCAAAGTATTATAATGAAATGTGCAAAGAGCTGGAGAGAGAAAATCAAAAGGGATGAACTCCCTCAGCATTTTTTAAGCTGAAGGAATTGAAGAACAAATTCAAGCCTTGAGTTGCAATACTTAAGGATGTTGTGGTTGATTGCCATCGAGTCAAGTGTGACTCATAGCGACTCTATGAACAAAAGACCTAATGCCTTTCCAAAACTGTTGTTAATTCCAAGTTCATAGAGTTTCCAGAAGCATGTGATTTAGGAAGTGGATGCCAATCCTCTTCCAAACCTGTTTTACAACTGGGAGCTCCACCAAACACTGTCCACATTGGGAAACCATTCTGGTATTTGATACCCCAATGGAACAAGGTTCAGCATCACAGCAACCCAGGTTACCTCATACTGCACATTGACAAAGAGTGATTTACAAAGTGGAAGAGTGTTCCTCCAGATATAAATAGCACCAGTTTAGTTTAGCAGTGGTTAAGTGTCGTCAAGTTGAATACGACTGAGAGTAAGTTTTGCACAAAAGACCTGAACTCTGTTCTATAACTAACATAATTTCTGTACATTTATAGAGTTTATAGAGTTTGTAGAGTTTCCAGAGGTATCTAGTTTAGGAAGTGGATGCTTATTTATGCTTCCCAGCATAAGCTCATCTGAACATTGTACATAATGGGTAACTGTTGTGGTATCTGACAAGACTGTGGAACAGTGAGCAGCATCACATCAACACCAAGTTGTTCAGTTCAGCAAATGGACAAAAGATTGCTGTTTCACTTAAGAAATATTAATTTTAAAAATTAATACATTTAACACCCGCTCTTGAGGGGTAAGGACCCCAAAACCCTCAGTCACGCACCCATCAGGACTGCCATCAGATGAAAAACAGCCAAAGTCCCAGAGTGGAAGTTCCAGGCCTCAGCCAGCAGTCCCTTCCCCTCCCCCTGTGGGGTTTTAAGAATGCTATGGGCAGAATATTGACTACACCAGGAAGCATCAAAAGAAAATGGAGAGAACTATCAAAAAGGAATATATGATTACACTTTATATGTAAGACAACAGTCCAGAATAAGAGGTATATTGTAAAGAGGACTGAGAGTAGGGGATGTGAAGGGAGTAAAGGAGGAAACTGTGCAACAATGAAAGAATATTTAAAATAAAAGAAAGTGAAGTGGGGAAACAGGAAGGGTGGAGAAAGTAGTAAAATGTGTTACAATGAATGAATGAAAGTCCAACTTTTCTGTAAGCTTTTGTTAAAATCATAATTAACTTTTTAAAAAAGAAGATAGAAGGGGGGTGTAAAGAGTCACAAAAAGAATTGGCTGACACAGAAGAATTCCATAAAACAAATTATGTTCAAGAGGCAATGGTGATGAAGGAGGAAGTTCAAGTTGTTCTCAAGGAATTGGCAAAAACCAAGGCCCTAGGAATTAAGGGCATGCCAATTGACACATTTTAACAAACAGATGCAGCCCTGGAAGAGCTCACCAGGCTATGCCAAGAAATCTGGAGAACAATCACCTGGCCAACTGACTGGAAGAGATCCATATTTCTTTCCATTTCATAAAAAGGTGCTCAACTGAGCGTGCAAATTATCAAGCAATATCACTACTACTACACAGAAGCAAAAACCTACTGAAAACCAAAGAAAAACAACTCCAACAGTACACCAACAGAGAACTATCAGAAAAACAAGCTGGGTTTAGAAGAGGTAGTGGCCCTAGGGACAGCATTGCCAATGTCAGATAAATCTTGGCTGAAAGAAAAGAGAACGAGAGGAATGTTTGTCTGTGTTTCATTGACTATGCCAAGGCATCTGCTATGTGGATCACAACAAATTGTGGCTAACCTTGAGAAGAACAGGAATTCCAGAACATCTTATTGTGCTTATGCAAAACCCATACTTAGACTAGGAAGCAAGCCTTAGAACAGAGCAAAGAAATACCGCATAGTTCATAATCAGGAAAGGTGTGTGTGAGCGGTGCATCCTGTCTCCATACATTTTCAACAGGTATGCAGAAGAGATCATTCAGGAGGCTGGACTTTATGAAGAGGCATGTGGCATCTGGATTGAAGGAAGAATTATAAACAACCTACGCAGGTGATACAAATCTTGCTTGTGGAAACTGAGGAGAGATTGAAGCATTTCTTGCAGAACGTCAAGGATTGTAGCCTGCAATATGGATTGAAACTCAATATCAAGAAAACAAATATTCTACCTCCGAGCCAGCTGGCAGCACCATGATATAGGAAAGAAGACATTGAGATTGAGATTATTAATTTTAGCTTGTTTGGTTCAATAATCAACACTCTTGGTACCAGCAGCCAGGAAATCAAAAGATGAATTGCATTAAGGAAATCTGCTGTCAGGGACCTCTCCAGAGTGCTGAATAGCAATGATGTCAGTCTAAAGACTAAGGTACACCTGATCAAGGCCATGGTCTTTGCAATTACTTGCAATTCATAAGAGAGCTGGACAAAGACCAAGGTTGACAGAAGAAGAATCCATGCCTTTGAGTTGTGGTGCTGGAGAAGAGTCTTGAACATACCATGGTTTGTGAAGAGAACAAACAGATCTGTCCTAGAGAGAGTGAAACCAAGCTCCTCCTTGGAAGCAAGTATTTTGAGGCTCCATTCCACATACTTTGGGCATGTGGCAAGGAGAGACCTGTCCTTGGAGAAGGAAATCATGCTTGGAAAGGTGGAGGGACAGCACAGGATAGGAAGACCCTGGATGAGATGGATTGGCACAATAACTGAAGCAATGGAGGAAGGTGTATCAGAGACAGACTAGCTCAGAGAGAGCAGGGTTCAGAGTTACTGTGCTGAGGGTCACTATGAGTCATAGTAAGACTCGATGGCACATAACAATAACATAGTTAACAGAATGGACCTCAAAATAAAATATAGCCCAGTTCTCATGGTGTTGATTCTGAGGCAAGGTGGCCTCATATGTACGATAGAACTGTTCTTCACATATTTCAAAGACCAATTTTATCAGTCTGCGGCCATACCACCCTGAAGATGCCTGATCTCATCAGTATCAGGTCCACAGATCTTCCTCTAAAGTGCCTCCAGGTGGACTTCGCCTCCAGGCTTTTGGCTAGCGGCTGATTGTATTGCACTAAGTCCAGTGAGAACTCTAGCCTTCCAGGAGTGAGACTTGGGTCTGATTCCTGGCTGCCAGGCAGTGAAAATCTGGGTGGTGTTAGATGACTGAACAGGTGTAGTAGAGCTCTCTGGCTAAGGCCAATGAGGAAGAAAGGACAGCTGATTGACTCATGATGATTAACCAGTGAAAAGATACGGATCCACAGCTAACCACAGGGGTGGAGCAGGGCTGGGCAGCAGTCGGTTCCTTCATGCAAAGGCCTTCAGGAGACTTCATGTCACCTACTGTTTCTGGGAACACAGACAGCATACACAAATGACACCAAGCTAGGTATAAAATTACTGTTTACATATTTTGAAGAAAATAAAAGGCCTATTAATAATTCAACAAAAATCTAATACCTAATTTTGACAGTGGCATCATGACAACAAAGGCCAAAATGCATGAGATGTCTGTCCTGCTTCCACGACTTGAATCAAGAAGAGGAAAAAGTAGGAGAAAGACAAAGGAGGGGAAAGTGAACTTCCAGGCAATTCTCTTTCTGTTTTTAAAATTCCAAGTCTCCTAAGCACAGGGTACACATGTGAAACAACATAACACAGTCCACAAAACAGCACTACACATCATACTTTGAAGAACACTGACAGGGGCTTAAAATCTTGTGAGCGGTCATCATGGGTGTTAACTACTGCTCTGTCCTTGCTGGTAACAAAGAAGGGAGGGAAGCAAAGGCGGACAGGAACATTTACTCTAAAGGGGAAATGGGCTTTAACTTCCAGCGCCCTGCAATTAGAGGATGCCTAGCTACCACCACTGACCAGTCTGGTGGAAGCCCTGAGACGATGACCTTTAGTGACTCTTCAAAGCTGGACGAAAACATAACCCTTGGTTGAACTTTCAGCCAAATGCTAAACTACAGACAGGTCTACAAGGAGAACATAATAACATCAGGGAGGCATTCACTCCTTAGACTAACTAGTCACACAAGAGTCAAAAGGCAGTATTTGCCCAGGTTTAAGCTCAGAAGGCAGGAAGGGTTAGGATAGAGGGCCAGCAATGAGAATCACAGCAAGTAGAAAGAGCAAAGTTACACTTAGTGTGGCCATTAACACCAGGCAACAAAATGTGTAAGAAGGGTTGAGTGGAAAATCAAGTAACTGTGAATTTACACTAAAATTGCAATAAAAAGAAGAAGAAAAATCTGCAGCTGGATTAGTGCAGAGTGTGCAGGGACACATGGACAACCCTCTCCAGGGTCTGCCTTGTGCAAGCTGCCACCATCTCTCTGCCCTGATGTCTTGTCAAGTCATAGAGCATCCCAGGAAAGGGAGACATCTCTCAAGCCTGCTATTATCACCATCAGCCCCACTGAGAGTAGGGGGCCAAGGCTGGTGGTTCCCTTTGTTCTCCTGGAAAATATAAAGCACTGCTTTCAAAAATAAACTTGGAAGACTCCAAGTGTCCCCACCCACATGGCAGTGAGTCCGCAGAGCCAGCCTCAGTGGGACAGAGACCTCCAGAATATGCATATTTTGAGACAGAGCCAGTTCATTCCTGGATCTGTTCTTCGTATCGTGTGGTCTATCCTCCTCACCACAAAGGCGAGGTGAGAGCTGTAGAAAATCCATTAGGGGCTGAGATCCTCAGAAGAAAAGAGAAGCATCCTTCTTACCAAGGTGATATTTATCCAAAACCAGCTGGTAATCTGAAAACATCACCACGGCAGGAGAGGACATACGAGCCAGGGTGTGAAGAGGACTGTGTGTCCCCAAGCAGGACGATGGGGGTGGGGTGGGGGAGTGGACACCTTTCAGTGTGTAGTATGCACACAACAAGCAGCCACACACCCTGGGAGGCGTATGCAGCTGTGGGGTGCTGTTCACGGTGCTGAAACCCCTGAGCCTTTGGAAGCTATCTTACCCTGTACTTCCTACTCTGCTTTTCTTTCTCTGCTCACTGACAAACAAGACATCTTTATTTCTCCACAGAACTGTGAGTTAGTCAGACGGTGGGACTTGTTTGTTGCTATAATGCTAGAGTTGTGCCATTAGTGTTTCAAATTCCAGGAGGGTTGCCCATGGGGGCAGGTTCAGTACAGTTTCCTGACTAAAGATTTGGAGAAAGACGTCTCAAAACTCATCGATGCAAACTTTATGGTTCCAAGAGCACCCTGTCCAGTACAGGACTAGAAGATGAATCCCGAGGCAGGAAAACACTGTTAACTACTTCAGTGGACTTGAGCTGACCTGTAACAGAAGGCAGCACAGGACTGGGAAGAATTCTTCTCTGTTACACATAGCATTACTCTGAGTTAGAGCCAATTTGACAGGACCTGGTGTAGCACATACTGTAATTAGCTGATAATAAAAATATTGGCAGTTCAAATCCAACCAGAGCTCCTTGGGAGAAAGATAACAGCATGATCCTATGAAGATCTGCAGCCTTGGGAACCTGATAGACTGGACTCACAGGCACTAGGTTTGATTTTTTTTTATTAAAAATAAACCTCAAAATGTATGCATGTCCCAAGAAGTTGGGAGATAGCTGTGTGAAGGACATGCAATTCCCTTATACTTTCCAAAAAAAAAGTGTCACTAGTGCAGAAATTGGAATCTGGGGGTGAATGTCAGGCAGGGTCTCCGACATGAGGTCTTCATATTGAAAAGGCAGCTGCACTGGGTATGCTGGTGCCATCGGTTCTAATGTGATGTCAGATTTGTAAACAGGGATGGAAGGACAGCTGAGGACAGTAAATGACAAGTAACCCCTGATAAAAGGTAGAAACCCCAACAATTCAAAGGACAAGCTTGGAAAGCAGCCTTGAGAAGACCAAGAAAGCTTCCTATCTGCAGACAAATGTTCATCTGAACATGGAGGCAGAAGAGGTTGCTTGCCCTACCTGGAGGAAGTGCCAAGTAATTCAGGAAAGTGATTACTTCTTCAAAGCTCTTGAAGTTCCTCAAAACTCAGAGATCCAATCGAACAGGCAGTAACCACACTCACACACACACACACACATGCATAGGACCTGGCACCACGGTCCAGGCAATCCCTGCACTCCCAGACTTGCACATGAAAAATCTAGACCCAGCTGCATTCCCAGACTTTTCACCAGATCAAGGGTAAGAGTTTGCCATTTGCAAGCACTCCAGGTAATCTAGCCATAAGCACTCTGCACAGTCATTTGTTTGATTCTCTGTCCCTCTTTGCCACACTCCAAAGTGGTGAAGTGCATGCCCCTAACCCACAGGTGTGGACCTGCCCAGGGTACTCACTCTCACCAGTAGAGCAGATGTGAGTGCCCACCCCACACAAGCTTGAAGAAGCAGTATCCTTCTTTCTCCCTCAAGAGACTTCACCTGCTTCTAGGGCGGTCATGTGATCCGAGGACAGCAACACCTTCAGTCCAAGACCCAGAAAGAGAAGACTGAGGAACATACTGGACAATCTGAAGACAGCTTCGCTAGCCTCCAGAGCCAGCAAGACCTGTGAGCAGTAAGCAAATGCTTCCAGCCACAGAATACTGGAACTCTCTGCTATACAGCATAAATAAGTCAAAAGCAAACAGATAAAAAAACCAACATTCTGTGCTCGGGGTCCAGGGATGTGTCTCAGGTGTCTTCTGCTCAAACACTTGTAACGTCCCCATGAGTCAGACCCTCCTCCCTCCCAGGTCTCTTCCTGCTCATTGACCAGACCCCGTACAAGCGAGTGTAACGTGTTATCCATATTCCCTACAGTGGTTCCTGTCCCCCAGCAGAACCACCCACTTGCCTTGATTGTCCTTAAAGCATGACCTGTGCCACATTCACAGGAAGGTTGGCCAAGAAAAACTAGTTAGCACACGTTATCCTCCTCCACTTATGTGGCCACAGCAGACAGCATTTTCCTCCAGGAATAAAAAATGGAGGCCGTCCCCTCAAATCATGATCTTCTCTGTGAGCTCAATCCATTGTCTCAAAAACTGCAGCTACAATGGTGCTTTCCTCTCCTCTTATCTGGCATAACAAGTTGTGGCTGACATTGAGAAGAATGGGAGTCTCAGAGCACTTAATTGTGCTCTTTTAGAACCTACACCTAGATCAGGCTATTGTGCAAACAGGGCAAGGAAACACTGCATGGTCTATAATGTGTCTGAGTTGTACTCTCTCTATATATATCTTTTTAATCTGTATGCTGAGAAAATGATTCAGGAAGCTGGACGCTATGAAGAAGAGTATCAGGTTCGGAGGGAGGTTCATCAATAACCTGTGTTATGACACAACCTTGTGTACACATCCGAAAACTTCTCCAACAGGGTAAAAAGGGAAGCCACAGATTGGGATAAAATATTTGGTAATGATATGTCAGACAACAGACTTATAACTGTTGTTGTTGTTATGTGCCGTCGAGTCGTTTCCGACTCATAGCGACCCTATGCACAACAGCCCTAAACCCTGCTCTATCCTGCGCCAACTGCACTGCC
>NW_006399879.1:8995391-9003913 GCF_000299155.1 Elephantulus edwardii | reverse complement strand
ATGGCACCTAACAACAACAACAATCTGGAAGACACTCAGAAGCACTCAACAATGGGCTGGGAATTGGGCTTTAAATGACAAATCTCCCTCACAGCCTAGGGAGACTCTTCCTTGTCCTGTCTGGAGAAGGGACACTATGTCTGTGCCTTGTCCTTTCACTGTGGTTTCTCACCATTGTCCTTTTTCTTCTGCAAAAAGTTTGAACAGAAACCTTTGCCTTTAAAAAGCCACATTTGCTAAGCTCATACCAAGCTCTAGTTATTTTTCACATGAGCTTTCTTAAATCAGCTTAAGCAGGGAGTTGAGGGTTACTGCAGATGAGGAAATGTAGAAATATGTAATAATTGCTTAGGGTCACAGGCAAGAGGTGAAGCCAGATTGAGTTTGTTCCAAGTGGTGTCCAGGCAGTGTTGTCATATCCACAGTGCTCTTACCTGTACCTGGTTAGGATGCCTGCACCTTAGCTCTCTCTTTTGCAATTGAGAGATGTAGTTAGACCCCAAGTCTTCAACAGCTCCGTACTGCACTTAAACCACCTCCCATGCGGTAAAACTCACTATTACATGTTGAAAGATGAAGAGAGATTGGAAGGTCTGAAGCCTACAGAATGTTTTCCAACAATGAAGTGTTAAATGCAAGAATCGTCCACCCAGCAAGAACTGAAAATGCTACTGGGGTCCCGAACTTTCATAAGGAGTGAAGGGGGAAAAGACACCATGTGAGAAAAGTCTGTAAGTTCGGGAACCAAGGAACACTCGGGATGGGACAGGAAGGAGTCAATAAGGCCAAGAACCTAGCCTGGACGTCTAGCCTCCAGAAGCAATACATTCATGGTTGTTTGGGGTTTTTTAAACTTGCCCATTTATAACAATTCATGTTAGAGAGATCCTAGAAAAGTAAACTGTAATTTGATACTGGGAGGGGATGCCACTCTAACAGAATACTTCAAATGTGGAAATGGCTCTGTAATTGGGTAATGGTAGATACTCTTGATTCTGAGAGCCTTGTTTGCCTTGAAGAGACTCATGGCAAAATTATAGACAGTAAGGACGATTGTGATGATACATGGAAAGAAGGACTGGCAATTAGGATTTAACTGGAAATTAAGGACTTAGTGACAGAAATGAGGCTGGAGACCCAGTAATCGAATTTTGCACCATCAAAGATTTATTCACTGTAAATATAATTTTCAAGAAACACAGTGACTATACACATGGACCTCACTTGACAGACAACACTGAAATCAGTAAGGCTACATCTATGTAAAGAATCATTGGAGAGGCTAAATGCCAGCTATGAAAATCAGGCAAAGTGTTGACTATTGAACAAAATCAGTGACTCATGTGCAAGTTCAAACTGAAGCTGAAGAAAAGTAAGATAAGGTCACAAAACCCAAAATACGACCTTGAGTCTATCCCACATGAATTTTAAAATAATCTCAGAAATAGGTTTGAGACATTGAACACTAATGATTAAAAACCAGATGAGCTGTAGGATGACATCAAGAATATCATCCAGGAAGAGGGGAAAGGATCAGTCGTTACAAAGACGGAGGAGGAAGAAAAGACTGAGGTGGATGTCAGAAGAGATTCTGAATATTACACTCCAAAGCTGAGAAGTCGAAACAAAGGGAAGAAATGGTGACGTAAGAGAGTTGATCAGAAGATTTCAAGGGCAGATTGAGAACATAAAACAAAGGTTTTTTGGTTTTTTTTAAACAAAGTTTTACAACGAAATGTGCAAAGAACTGGAGTCTGAAAATTAAAAGGGAAGAACATGCTTGGTATTTCTTAAATTCAAAGAATGGAAAAGCAAATCAAACCTTGAGTTACAATACTGAAGGATGCTATGGGCAAAATCTTGAGTGATCAAGGAAGCATCAGAAGAAGATAAAAGCAATACACAGAGCAACACTGTATAAAAAATAACTGACCTGCAGAGAATCATTTCAGGAAGCAGTCTATGATCATTGGTTCTTGATAGAACCAATGGTAATAAAGGAAGGTCAGTTGCACTGAAGGCTTTGGAAAATATAAGGCCCCAGGAATCGATATAATACAAATTGACATGTTCCAACAAACAGCTGCATCTCTGGGCATCCTTCCCAAGCTGTGTCAAGAATTCTAGAAGACAGTTATCAGAACAACTGTCTGGAAGAGATACACATTTGTTCCGATTCCCAAAAATGTTGAACCAACAGAATGGGGAAAATACCAAACAGTATCATTAATGTCATATGCAAACAAAATACTGCTAAAGATTATTCAAAAGTTGGCTAGAACAGTACAATGACTGAGAACTACCAGAAATTCAAGCAGCATTTTGAAGAGACTAGGGTATCAGAGATATAACTCTGATATCAGATGGATGTTGGCTAAGAGCAGAGAAGATGCTTTTGAGAAGTTGTACTCTATGAAAAAGAATGTGGCATCAGGCTTAGAGGAAGACTCATCAACAACCTGTCACTGGGCTAATTGTCATTGTTGTTAGGTGCTGTCAAGTTGAGTACAACTCACAGTGACCTTCTCAACAAAAGATCTGAACCCTGTTCTGTCCTGCACCATCCTCATACTTCCTAACACACAACAGCTCACTGCTGCAGTCACCGTGTCAATCCCCCTAGTTGAGGGTCTTCCTTTCCTTTGCCGACCCTCCATCCCTCCCAGTTTCATGTCCTTTTTCCAAGGAATGAAGCCTTTCCTAGCAACATGCTTGAAGTATATAAGGCAAAGCCTCATCATCCTTGCCTCCAAAGAGCACTCTGGCCGCACCCTCTCCAAGACATATTTGTTTGTTCTTTTGGCTGTCCATGAGATGTTCGGTGCTCTTCTCCAACACCACAGTTCAAAGGCATCTTTTTCTGTCATCCTTATTCATTGTCTAGCTCTTTGATGCACCGCAAGGAACCAGAAAGATTATGGCCTGAATCAGATACACCTTAGTTTCAAACTGACATTACTACTCCTCAATAATTTGGAAAGGTCCCTTACTGCAGATTTTTCCAGTGCAATGTATCTCCTTATTTCCTGACTTCTGGTACCAAGAGTGTTAATTGTGGATCCAGGCAAGATGAAGCTGTTGACAGTTTCAATCTCTCTATGCATCATGATGTTGCCTATCATTCCAGTGGTAAGAATCTTTGTTTTCCTAACATTGAGATGCAATCCATACCAAAGCCTGCATTCCTTGATCTTCTGCAACAATTGCTTCAAGTCTTTCTCACCTTGAGCAAGCAGTGTTGCATCATCTGTATAACACAGGTTAT
Organism: Elephantulus edwardii; assembly: GCF_000299155.1. Lineage (NCBI taxonomy): Eukaryota > Metazoa > Chordata > Mammalia > Macroscelidea > Macroscelididae > Elephantulus > Elephantulus edwardii. The sequence goes on along the minus strand of NW_006399879.1, from coordinate 9,000,648 downwards.
TGATGAGTCTCCCTTCAATCCTGATGCCACATTCCTCCTCATAGAGTCCAGCTCTTGGATAATTTGCTTAGCATATAGATTGAATAAGTATGGAGAAAGAATAAAGCCCTAGCGCACTCCCTTCCCAATTTCAAACCATGCAGCTCCCCCCAGCTCCATTCACACAACAGCCTCCTGGTCCAGGTATAGGTTTCACATGAACACCATCAAATACTCTGTGATTCCCATACTTCTCAATGTCAGCCACAATTTGTTATGATCCACACAGTCAAATGCCTTTGCTCAGTCAATAAAGCACAAATAGACATTCTTCTGGTATTTCTTTTATCCAGGATCCATCTGACATCAGCAATGGTATCCCTGGGGGCATGCCCTCTTCTAAGTCCTACTTGAACTTCTGGTAGTTCCCTATCTATGTGCTGTTCCAGCTGGTTTTGAATTATCTTCAAAAGTATTTTGTTTGTATGTGATAGCAATGTGATATAAATTTTGCACTGGGCCAACAGGCAACATCATAATAGTTGGAGAAAAGATTGAAATTGTCATCTAACTTGAACCCATAATCAACATGCTGGGTGCCAGCAGTCAATAAAAAGATATATTATATCTGAAAAATCTGTCAAGGACCTCTCGAAATTTTTAAAAGCAACAAAGTCAGCTTAAAGGCAAAGGCACACCTGATCCAAGTTATGATCTTTTCAATTACTTGATATGCATCTGAGTGACAAAGGATGACAGAGAAAGAATCAATGCCTTTGCTCTTGGAGAAGAGTACTGAATATTGCAGGGACTTCTAAAAGAACAAACAAATGTGCCCTGGAGAAAGTGTGATCAGGTGCTCCTTGGAGTTAAGAATGGTGAGGAAGACCCTCAACAAAATGGGCTGACATGTGACTGTAACAACGGAGATGCTGAAGAGGGCACAAGATAGGGCAGGGTTTAGATTTGTTGTCATAGGGTTCCTATGAGTATAATTGACTCAGTGGCACATAACAACAATAGAAAAAGCCCTGTCTTCACAAATAGAAGTGGATGTTGAATGTGGATCTGTAAGTGGAAAAATTATATCCTTGTTATAAAGCAACAACTTATGTGGATTATGTTTTAATGTCCGGTGGAAAAAGAATTTGTAAATTATGAACTTGGATATTCAGTTTTGATTTCTAAACAAGATCACTGTGCAATGTCTCAGTAAAATTTGAGAACAGAAATAAACTTAGAAACAAAGTATGTAAAATAAAATAATAACTAAGAGAACTGGAAAGTCTACTATAAAAACTAAGAACCTATGTCCTGAAATGTTCACCCAAGTGTGACGACTCAATCTTTTACTAAAGAAAGTAAGCTGTGTCTAATGGATCTAACCAAAAACCTCAAGAAAAACTTATCAGTGTAAATGGAAAAAGACAAGACTAAACGAAGGAAAGCTACCTGCCTTCTGGATTCTAGGTGGGGAAGAGCCAACAGCATGCTTTGAATGCAAGCATGTGCTGTCTCCCAAGTAAAGGAATGCACCACTCGAGAGCCCTAACGTAGAGACCAGCAGAACTCTCCTAAGGACCATGGAACACAAAGACAGCACATCTACACTTCAAAGGGTAGAGTGGGTCAATATTAAAATGATTCTTGAACGTTAGGCTGCTGTGCTAGGAGACTAAGAGAAAGAGGCCACTGGCCAAAGGTGGACAGTATGACTGTCACGTGAACGAGCCAGAAGGAAATGTGCTCCAGGCCATGGGAGGAGAGTCTGATTCCTGTGGGTCTAGAGGTGTAAGCTGACACTCAGCCAAGAGTCTCTGTCACAGTCTAGAGAACTCAGCAAGTTCCCAGAGTCTGCAGAGAAGTGCTATTGTGCCCATGGTCATGGACAAGAGAGGATAATTCTTAAACCTTGAGATTAATGATATTTACCTGCTAAGTGTTGGACTTGCTTGGTGCCTAAGACCTCTCATTTCCCTCCAATTTCTCCCCTTCGCAATGTGAATGTTTACCTTGTACTTGTTCCACCTTTTCTTTTTAGAAACAGGTAACTTACAAGCCTAGACTTCATAGGTCCACGCATGGAGAGTGTTGCCTCAGAATGTGATATACCCAGAAACTTTGCTGTATCTGATTTAGAAAATGATATTTGGAAATTAAATGAAAATGAAAAATTATGAAGAACAGTGGTGGAAAGAATGTGGTTTTGCACGTGGAAAGAATATGCATTTTGAAGGCCAAAGAGTGGAATGTTATGGATTGAATTTTGTCTCCTATAAATAAGTACTGAAGTCCTGGAACTTGCTTCTGTGGATGTGATCCTGTTTGGAAATCGGGCTTTTGTGTTGCTACAGTTTGTTATATTACTGAAGTCAAGGGAGAGCCCTAAATCCAAATACTTCTGAGTTCTAAAAAAAAGCAGAATAGACACAGAGACATTCATACGAGAAAGGTAGTTCTCATACTTTAGCTAATATTATGTTTGCTAAAAATAAAGAGGGCTTGAACCACTTACTGAAGAACAAAGACTACAGCCTTGACTCATGCCTTACACCACAACATCAAGAAAAAGACTCACCATTGGACTGATAGGCAACACAATGATAAATCAGAAAAGATTGAAGGTGCCAAGGATTTAATTTTACCTGGATCCACAACCAATGATCATAGCAGCAGTAGTCAAGAAATCAAACAATGTATTGCACTGGGAAAATCTTATGTCAAAGACCTCTTTAAAGTGCAAAGATGTCAGTGTAAAGACTAAGGTGCATCTGAGTCAAGCCACGGTATTTGCAGTTGCTTGATATGCATCTGAAGGTTGGACGAATAATAAACACTGAAGGAGGACTGATACCTTGAGTTGTGGTGTTCGTAAAGATTACTGAATTATACTATGGGTTGTCAAAAGAAAAACAAATCTATATTGGACGAAGTGCAGGCAGGATGTAAAACTTTATCTCACATACATTGAACATGTTATCAGGTGGGATTAGTCCTTGGAGAAGCAGAGGGTCAGCAAAAGAGAGGAAGATGTGCAAGGAGATGAACTGCTGCCAGGATTGTAACAATGGGCCTGAGGACAGTGGAGATTGTGAGAATGGTGTAGGAGCAGACAAGGTCCAGCATGTTGACCACAGAGTCGCTATGAATCAGAGCTGACTTGACAGCACTTAACAATCACAAAACAAATTATCAACTATGTATTAACATGTGCGTTGCTTCGATGCCGTAGCAATTCCACTGGTGTTTCCCATACCAGTAGTGTCTCTGCAGTGGACAGTCTCAGTGGAGCATCCAGATTCCTTGAAGAAGAAAGACTTTTTGATCTGCTTCTGAAAATCAGTCAGCACAGATCAATCTTACGGATACCAACAGAACACTATGTAAAGACTTCTAATCACTGACTTTGACAACATCCTTGGAAGGAACTGGTCCCTGGAGAAAAGCTTCTGGTTGTTTTGTTTTTTATCTGCCTGTGCTCTCCCAAGTGCCTTCTTTTGTCTTGGTAATTTTATTATGCTGACTTCTCTAGTGTATGTTTCCTTCTACTTCATCCAAGTTAATGTATGTTCTACCCTCTAAGTGATTTATCCTCTTGCCCTCCTCTGGTAACCAGTGGGTGTCACATTTGTAAAGAAAGACAATGAAGGCAAGGGAAGTCGTCAGTGAGATTAACTGACAAAATAGCCATGTGATTTACTCAAGCACGCCAAATGTCATGAAGGTGGTGCAAGAAAGCATAAGATTCAGTCCTATTATATTTTAGATTGCCATGAGTCAGACTCAACTCTACAGAAAATAACAACACAGATGCATTAACTCTCAATCACCTCTGTTCACAGAGACCTATGGCATACCAAGAGCTGCCCCAGCACTGTGTGGACAATGGTCTTCTTTTCTCTTTTACAGCCCTCTCAGGCAGGGATCACTGGGTCCCCACTTGGAGGGAGAGACCAGGCTCTGACAGAGGGAATTGTCAAAGCTCTCATGACTCAGATTAAAGGAACAAGACCTTATTAACATCTTCCACCTGAATCTCCATTGGAGCAGCCAAATGCCAAGTGGACAGCATTTGACTCTAAGAGAGCAGGCAAGAGGCATATAAAGAGTCTTTCCCTGTGGTGTTGCAGAAGGGACCATGAGAGGAAGGGAAAAATAACACGTGCCCATTTTTAAAGGGTTGTCATACAAGACTTGCAGAAAGAAAGAAAAACATGTATGGAACTCAAAGACAACCACTGTCTCTACCTTATAGGGGAGGCTCTGTAAATATTTACACTTTAATCAATTTATAGACATGCCACCACTATTCTGCAGAAGTCTCCATTACAACCATGCCTCCATTACCCTCAGATGTCTCCTCTACAACCAACCTATTCATGTCACCCTTTTCCTGCAGAAGTCTCCTGACAACTGACCCAACCATGCCACCATTATCCTGTAGACGTCTCCTCTACAACTGACCTTCCTTGCCAACAATGATTATTGTCCAGAGTTGAGAACATTCTCTCTGCTCAGCTTTTCTCATGAGAAATATGACAAGAATCTCTTTTGTTCTTTAAAATTCTTTATGTCTACCTGATAGTTGTTGATAGTTGATTACTGCTTGACAGTTCTCTTTCTCGTTGACCTCAAATCAGAACTGACTCATAGCTGACCCTCCAGGAGTGTTTTCAGAGCTATAAATTGCACGGAAGGGATCTGTCCGTCATTCTCCTGAGGAGCAGCTGGTGTATTCAAGCCACTACTTGGATTAGCAGCACAACTCCCGAGGCCACTAGAGCTTCCTTTTGGTGATTCAGTGGAGTGATACAACACAATGGTCATGGTCAAGCCTTTACAATCAGGCATCTAGATTCTTTATGCTTGTTTGAAGCTTTGTACTGCTATGGATGGCCCTCTGAAGATGTGTTTCATCTGAGCCAAAGGCCCTGGAGTGATGCCGAGTATGTCAGAGCTCCCTTTTACCTTTGTGAGGCTTGTTCAACCAGAGTGCTGTTTGCAGTGGATGCTGGCTCGAGTGGCACAGGATCCTGGCAACAAGAAATGGATCACAAGATGGTCCTAGAATAAAGTTATAGGGTTGACGTGGCAACTCCATGTGCCTGAGTAAACTTATGTTTGACTGAGTTGTTTCTTGGATCTTCTTCTGAGGTAGCCCTGAGTAGACTAAATTATCAGTGAAAGAGATCTTGAAAAGTGGAAGAATATCCCTTGCTCATGGATAGGAAGACTCAATGTTGTGAAAATGGCAATACTACCAAAAGCAATTTACACA
>NW_006399879.1:8975773-8993551 GCF_000299155.1 Elephantulus edwardii | reverse complement strand
ACTGGCTTTGACAAGCACTGTGGCATTTGGACAAGAACAAACTGGGAGGAGGGTAGAGAGAATAGTGCAACAATGAATGAATGGAAACCCAAAATTTCTGTAAATGTTTATGAAAATTAATAAAATATAGCAAAAAAAAAAAGAAATGTCTAACTATTTGCTTCAGTCAAGGACCTAGAAAAGAGGCACTGTATTATACATGAAATATAGTGAGCTCTGCTTCTGCTTCAAAAAGAAATGCAGCACCTTGAGTTACTGAAAAATCTGTACACATTTATTCCAGGATTGGGGCACTGGTTTGGGGTTGATTCAGACAATGGATTTACAGCAATTTTTTAAGGGGCTCTTGAGAAGGCATCCTTCCCTCAAAAGTGAAAATCTCCAGGCATCTGGGGCTGCCCATCTAAGATCAGGCCGTATGTCCCAGAAGATGGACAGTTCATCCATTGTGTTCATCCACAGTGTGATCCCTGAAGGTGGCTTTGCCAACAGGCAGCCATGCAGAAGGCTCTGTGACGGAAGGTAGTGGGGAGATGTTTACTGGTTAATCATTCTCCTCTCAGTGACCCCAGGGAGGTCAAGTAATAGAATAATAGCTGCTTGAGTTAATCACCGTAGCGATAACATGGAAACAGCCCAAATGCACAACCACAATGGAATGGATTGAGAAATTATGGTACATTCACACAATGGGTCACTCTCGAGTGGAGGGAGTGGTGGGTAAAGGAAAGGGGAAAGATCTGGTGTGAAAAAAATGTATATAAACTCTGGAAGTAAACCAGTATAAATTTTTTTAAAAATAGAGTAATAACTGCTTCTAGAAAGTCCCCTGACATTCACTACGAGCATTTAATGTTCAGCATGCTCAGTTCTTTCTCTGTGTAACAGATGAGGAAGCTAAAGTTCAAAAAAGGCAAATTAATTGCCGAAGTTCCAGAATAGGTCTCTGGGTAGAGCAACCAAGAGGTTGGTGGACCAAAACCACTTAGCAGTGCTGTAGAAAAAACAAGATCTAGTAACTTGTTTCCCTAACGGTTAATCAAATAAAGCTCTGTGAAACACAGTCCCACTTTGTGGGGCACCTGAGTCAGAATGGATCTGAAGGCAGTGTTGGGTCATCCAATAAGTAAGGTAAACAGCTTATCTGTGTTTCCTAATCTGCAGCGACACTCTTGGCACCAGCAGCCAGGAAATCAAGAGATGAATTGCATTGGGAAAGTCTACTTGGACCTCTCGAGAGTACAGAAGAGCAACAGTGTCAGTCTGGAGACTAACGTGCGCCTGATCCAGTTTATAGTCTTCACAATTACTTGCTATGCATTAGAAAGCTGGACAATGACTAGGGATGATAGAAGGAGGATTGATGCCTTTGAGCTGTGGTGCTAGAGAAGAGTGTTGAATATACCATGGACTGCTAGGAGAACAAGCAGGTTCATCCTGGAAAGGGTGAAACCAGGCTGCTCCTTGGAAAGGATTCTGTAGCTTCCTCTGACATACTTTGGGCATAATGCAAAGAGGAACCAGTCCTTGGAGAGGGAGGTCATGAGGGTGGAGGGACAGCCAAGAGAGTAAGACTCAGGATGAGACAGATTGACTCAGTGACTGGGGTAATGGGAGTAAGTGTGTCAGACATGATAAGGTTGGCTCAGAATAGAGGAGGGTTCAGAGCTGTTTTACACAGGGTCGCTATGAGTTGCAAGCAACTCAACGGCACATAACAACCATCTGCAGTGAACAATTAACACTTCTGCACTATATCAAGATTCTGCCTCTAGGTATGGTTGGCAACTGTCTCTTTCCTAAAGCCACTGTACCTTCCTACTGAATCAAAGCCTCTACAGTTTACGATCCCTGATAAAGTCAGGGTACCCCGTAAACAAGGCATGCATGGCTTATTTGTGCTTCCAATCTCTTGTGAACAGTTTTACATGGATTTCACATCTGTTGTTAAACTGTTCACTGCAGATTAGTAATACATCTTACCTTGTTTACTGGGTAATTGTTCATGTCTGTCAGAATAAGACAACAAATTAAGTAATCAAGCCAAATACCTCACCTCTTTAACACCTAAACCCTGTTTCAGTCCTGAGACACAGCTGAGTTCCAGTCACCTGACCGTTGTCAGAGTCTGTTGAGTCATGGTGACCCTATCTATAAACAGACAAAACATGACTGAGTGTCATGTCATTTCCCTACTCACTGAGTTCATTATTGAAGTTACTATGTCAATCTTTTAATGGAGGGTCTCCCGTGCTTCTACTGGCTGCCTCCTTTACCAAACATGATATCCTTTTCTAACAATTGACATTTCTTGAAGACATGTCCAAAGTGAGCCTAACTTTCATCACCCACCCTTCTAAGAAACATTCTAGCCGTATTTACTCCCAAGTGGATTGTGGGGTTTTTTTTATTGGTTATTTTTTTTTACAGGCCCGAGCATATTCAACATTCTTGGCAACACCACAGTGGAATGTGTCAGTTTTCCCTTTTCATTGTCTACCACCTTTCTGTCAGTCTGTCACACCACAGTAGGTGGGTTGTTGCTGTGATACTGAAAGCAATGCCTGTCATATTTTAAAGACCAGCAGGATCACAAAGCTTCTAGATGAGGCCAGGCTAGGAAGAGAGACTTGGTGACCAGTTTGTGTAAATAAACCAAAGAGAACTTATGGAGACACTTGGAGGCTTTTAAAAGCATATTCTGCTGCCCACCCCACCACTGCAGATGGATCCTGGGGTTTACGTCGCTACCTACTGTTGCCAGGTTGATTACAATACATAGCAACCTTGGAAGACAAGCTTCCCATGGTTTTCAAACTATGGTCATTACAGGAACAGACTGCCTCCTCTTCCTCCAAGAGTGACTAGTGGGTTTTAAAAATGACTTTATTGGTTATCAGCCCAACATGTCCCCAAGATTCTGGCAATTTTCCCTACAAGCATCAATGCTTCTGATACTGCTAGTCTGGAAACAACATTGAGAGCTCTTGAATGACTGATCACTATAGAAACAAGTGCATGAGAGGTTAAAGGACTCTGTGAAGTTGTCCACTTAAGGAATAAGCAGGAGTTATCTAGTGGACAAGCATAAACAGTGTGTGTAAAACATGGAGGGCATGTTTTCTTTCAGGTTTCCTTCTGCATGATGACAAAGCACATTTCTTCTGATTGTAGCTCCTAGGAGCCTCTGCTCTGTGCCCTCTCTTACCAGCCATGAGAAGTTCAGCCCTAGGAGGATAAGTCTCTGCCTCTAGGAAAAGCTCACCCTGTGAAAGTTTAGCTTCCGCCAGCCTGCAACAGACTCAAATGTCCTCTTCTACCACCTCCTCCCTTGGCTACTTTACTTATTTTAGACCAGTTTCTCCAGTAAGCACATTAGGTCCCACGTCATTTTCCAAACCATTAGCACCAGCTCAGGTCTGTCCTCTTTCAATGTAGCATTGTGGCTTGGTCATCACAGCCCTCTAGGACCAAGGTTTTCCATTTTCCTGTGCTCAGGATATATTTTGAAATGGTACACTTGCTGCGAAGGGTCAGGGACTGCAGCCTTCAGTATGGACTGAGGCTCAATGTCAAGAAGACAAAGATTCTCACCACTGGACCAATTGGCAGTGTCAGGATGGATGGCGAAGAGACTGAGATTGTTCACAGCTTCAGTTTGCTCGGCTCCACAGTCAACACTCTTGGCACCAGCAGTCAGGAAATCAAAAAGCGTATCGTGATGGGAAATCTGCTGTTAGGGACCTCTCTAAAGTACTCAGGAACAACGGTGTCTCTCTGGAGACTAAGGTGCGCCTGATACAGGCCATGGTATTTGCAATCGCTTGTTATGCATCAGAGAGTTGGACAATGACTAGGGAGGACAGAAGGAGAGTGGATGCTTTTGAGCTGTGGTGCTGGAGAAGAGTACTGAATGTACCGTGGACTGCCAGGAAAACAAACAGATTCATCTTGGAGAGGATTAAACCAAGGTACTCCTTGGAGGCAAGGATTCTGGGGCTTCGCCTGACATACTCTGGACATGTTGCCAGGAGGGACGGGTCCTTGGAGAGGGACATCATGCTTGGGAGGGTGGAGGGACAGCGCAGGAGGGGAAGACCCTCTATGAGATGGATTGATTCGGTGACTGGGGTAATCGGGATGGGTGTGTCAGAGGCAGTGCAGTTGGTGCAGGATAGAGCAGGGTTTAGGGCTGTTGTGCATAGGGTCGCTATGAGTCAAAAACGACTCGACGGCACATAGCAACAACAACAACATAAAAGTTGGTATCATTCTTGAATGGATGAAAACTTCAAGGCACCAAGAAGCCTGCACCAGTTATGCAATCCCCTGTAGAGCTCTGTCGAGCCCCTGGCTCCTGGCCTGGCTCTATACCCACGGATGGCTTACTTTCAGCACCACAGAGCTGTCCACACCACCATCGTGCTCTTTTGCCTCTACTGTTTCCTTCCCGAGGCTCAAGCTTCCTAGTATCAGTTACACTCAACACCTCTCTGCGTGTAAAGGTTCAATATTTCACCTGGAGAAACTATAGCACAATCTGTGGACTTGGTTGTAGCAACAAACACTTTACATACTGATTAGAATATGATAGCACATGGGCAGGGGATTTTGGAGCACATTATTCTTAGTGGCATGGTTAATGCATTTAACTACTCACTGAAAGGCTATATGTTCGAGTTCACCCAGAAATGTTTCAAAAGAAAGAACTGGTGATCCATTTCCAAAGAATCAGACAACCATGGAAACTGACCTGGATTGAACCAGTTTCCTAAAAAGGCATGCATGCAATGATATAATGCAGAAGCTAAGTAATGGTCCCCTATGATCCTATAAGCAAACCAGGTGTAAAAGGATTAAGAGTGAAATGCTCCCATCACAACCCTAACTTGATGTAAAGGGAGCTTCCCTATGCTGTGAGACCTTAGCACCACCAAGAACTAACCGTCAGGAGTACAATGTGCCCTTTTAGACCCGAGTCTCCTACACAAGGCAGTTCCTGGGTACCACAGAAGGCCAGGATATGCAGAGCACCTCCAAGGAACTTTCTTTCAACATCTCACTTCAGAATCAATGCCGCCTATTTTCTTCCAGACCTACCCTCTGTCGTGCCTGAGCAGCAGGCTCTTTTGGAGAGCACCAGGCCACTGCAGTGCAGGCTCCGACGAGGGTTTATGTGCCCCCACCACATACCAGAATGCCCACATCTCTGCAGGCCCTCCAGAAACAACGACTCTGGGTCCCTCCCTGTGGTTTCCAGGCTGTGCCACTTGCTTTGGCCGATAGAAGTGAGCAACTGTGAATCGCCCTGTATCAGAGCAGAGACTGAGGAGACAGTAAATGGTTGTACTCTCCTCCACTCTTTCATGTTGGGCCTCAAAGAGGAGCCATGTGGAACTGCTGGGGCGACTCACCCCCGTCTCCAGCTCTCCAGCAGCACAAGAAAGGTGCACGTGAATGCAACTGAAAACTGTGAGACCATGGGAGTGTGCAATGGAATGTGGTGGACCAGCTCCCACTCACGGTGATGACAACAGCCATCCACACAGTGTTTGTCAAGTGCAGGCATCTCTCTGAGCATTTTGTGAGCATTAGTCACTTAACTCTCAGAAAAGACCCATGAAATATTATTCCCATTTTATAAATGCTACAATGAGTGCAGAAGGACATTCCCAAATTGTACAGCAGCAAGGATTTAAGCCCAGATTATCCAGCTACAGAATCTACCTCCTCAACATGCTGTCTTGGAGTCACCATTCTCCTGGCTCAGGAGCTTCCAAGGGCTCCTCCGTCCCACACAGTGTAACTAGCATGTCCTGTAACTTTGAACTATATTGTCCATCTGGTCCTTGTACTGTGGAACCCCTGGAAAGCTACTTGCCCATGCCATGGTGGTGTACCATCCAGTCGGAACCGACCCACGGCTGATCTTCTGGAGGGTTTTCAGAGGCAGTTAATCACACAGGAGGAGACTGCCCATCCTTCTCCCAAGGAGTGGCTGGTGGCCTTGAACCACATGTCTTCAGGATTGCAGTGCAGCTTCTTGCCACTAGGCCACCAGAGTTTTATATTACTATTAGAGCTAGAATAAGAATGTATACACAATTCCTGTCCTTTCCAGTGTTTGTCTTCTCTCCAAAGCCTTGTAGAAACCCTCCCTCCACGCCGCATCTCCATTTCCTCTCCATGTGGGAGCCCTCTGCATTAGAGTGTAACCTTCTCACTCCGTCTGACCTTGCTCATTCCCCAACCTGGCCACATCCATGCCATCCATCACCTCAGCGTTCTCCTCTTCTCCTCTACCCAGAGTCAAGTCACCACGGGGTAGAGTTTGTGTCACCCATCCCTACAGAGCCATCTCCTGTGGCCCTACACCAGAAGTGCTTTTAGCATCACACTGGCCATCCTGAAAGTTGTGCCCTGTGTCCTTGGCCCTTACATGGTGGGTGCAGGAGAGACAAGATGGTGACATTCTAATTTGCCACTGAAGACCCTGCAGCTCGCTGCCACCAGGATTCTTATTTCCTCAGGGGGAGCCCACATCTGGGGAAGGCCCTACGGACAAAGCGTGGACTGTGTGTTCAGTGAGCACCCCGTGAGTCCACATGTGTACAGGAGGTCGGAGCTACTGTGTGAAGTTGTCATTGTCCAGTCAGTCCTGACTCATAGCAACCTTATGTCCAAGAGAATAACTCAGTGCCTAGCTTGGGACCTCCTGGGCTGTTGCTGTGACACCACTGTCACAGCCACTATCCATTCATCCCATCAAAGGTCTTCCTCTTTTCTACTAATGCTATACCAAGCACTATGCCCTTCCCCCAGAACTGGCCTCTCCTGCTCACTTCATGTCCTCTTTGACACATTTTTTAAAAGTAACTTGTTTTTTCTCCTTGAGATAATGGTTCACGTCTTCCCATCAGACCATGATCGAGATGTAATGGCAATGTCGGCTTGTCGGCTGCATTTCTAAACTCAGGATCAGCACTGGTGTCTAACTGGCCCTGAACCCCAGTATTCCACCCTTACCTTCTCTACTCTGTGCACTGTACAACAGTGGAAGGCATCTTACATTTGCTGTAAAGGTGGGGGCATAAACTGAGCCCCAGCAGATGGCCTAATGTTCGCTCTGGTAAGAGGTCACAGTTTACACATGAACAGAAATGTATTTCCCTACAGTTTGTTGTTGTTGGGTGCTTTGGAGTACAACCCATAGGGACCCTGTGAACAGATCCGAACGCTGTCCTGTCCTGTGCCATCCTCACACTTGTGGACACACTAGAACCCATCATATGGCAGTCACTGTATCAATCCACCAATCGAGGGTCTTCATCTCTTTCACTGTCCCTCCACCTTTCCAAGTATGATGTGCCTCTTCCCTAGCCACATGCCTGAAGTACACGAGATGAAGTTTATCATCTTTGCCTCCAAAGAGCACTCTGGCTGTACTTTCTCCATGGACTATCTGTTTGTTCTCTTGGCAGTCCACGGGATGGATGATCACTACTTCTCTCCAACATCACAGTTCAAAGGCATCAATTCTTCTGCCATACTTATTCATTGTCCAGTTACCAAATGCATAGCAAGTGATCAGAAAGACTATGGCCTGAATCAGATGCACCTTAGTACTCAAAATGATATCACTGCTTTTCAGTAATTTGGGGAGGTCTCTGATTGCACTTTCCCAGTGCAATACATCTCATTTTCTGATTGCTGGTGTCAAGTAACTGATTATGAATCCAAGTGAGATGAACTTGTTGACAGTTTCAATCTTTACTCCAGTTATCATAATGTTGTCTATTAGTCTAGTGGTAAGAACTTTTGTTTTCTTGATGTTGAGATGAAATTTATATTGAAGGCGGTATTCTTTGATCTTCTGCAACAAGTGCTTCCAATCTTCCTCACTTTCAGCAAGCAAGGTTATGTCATTTGCATAATGCACATTATTGATGAGTTTTACTCTGATATTGATGCCACATTCTTCTTTACAGAGTCCAGTTTCTTGAATCATTTCATCAGCATACAAATTGAATAGGTATGAAGAAAGAATACAACCCTGTTATTCTTTCTTCTTAATTTTAAACTAATTACTGTTCCCTTGCTGTTGGTCTAGGTACAGGGTTTGCATAAGCACAATTAAATGCTCTGGGATTCTCATTCTTCTCAATATTTGCCATAACTTGCTATAATCCACACAGTCAAATGCATATGCACAATCAATAAAGCACAAATAGACATTCTTCTGGTATTCTTTGCTTTCAGCCAGGATCCATCTGACATCAGCATTGATATCCCTCATGCCATGGCATCTTCTAAATGCTGCTTGAGCTTCTGATAGTCCCCTATCCATGTACTATTTTAGTCATTTTTGAATGATCTTCAACAGTCTCTTGCTTGACTGTGATATTAATGATATTGGAAATGAGAACAAATATGGACCTCTTCCAATCATTTGGAAAGACAGTTGTCTTTCAAATATTATGGCATAGCTTGGTGCATGCATCCAGGGCAGCATCTGTTAGTTGAAACGAGTCAATTGGTATTCTTGGGGTCTTATTTTTTGCCAGTGTCTTCAGTACAGCTTCAACTCCCTCCTTCATTACCATTGGCTCCTCTGCTCATATTGTACTTCCTGAAGTTTTTCAATGTCAATTCTTTTTGGTACAGTGACTCTGGGTATTCCCTCCAACTTCTTTCTTTAAAAATATATTGGTTTGCATATAAAGATCGTATACATTGGGTTTCACACTATCCTTCTCTCAAATCATTCCCATTCACTGTGTTTTATTCTCCATCTTCTCTGGGTGCTTCCTAGATCATTCAACATATTGTCCATGTTGTTGCTGCTATTGTTATGTGCCACCAAGCTGTTCACAACCCAACTCCCCTATCTTGAACCAATCTCATTGTCTCTGACACACCTACCCCCATTACCCTACTGTGTCATTACATCTCCTTCAGAGTCTTCTCTTACACTGTTCTTCTACCTTTCTAAGCATGATGTCCATCTCCAAAGACCAGTCCCTGGCAACATGCCCAAAGTTTGTCAGACAGGGCTTCAAAATCCTTGCCTCCAAGGAGCAAATTGGTTTCATCTTCTCCATCACAGACCTGTTTTTGTTCTCTTAGCAGTCCATGGTATGTTCAACACTCTTCTCCAGCACCACAACTCAAAGGCATCAATTCTTCAAGCAATTACAAAGACCAAGGCTTGGAGAAGACACACCTTAGTCTCTAGACTGACATCATTGCTCTTCAGTATGCTGGAGTGGTCCCTAACAGCAGATTTTCCCAGTGCAATTAATCTTCTGATTTTCTGACTGCTGGTGCCAAGAGTGTTGATTATAGAACCAAATAAGCTGAGATTGCTAGCAATTTCAATCTGTTCTTCATCTATCATGATGCTGCCAGTTGGCCCAGTGGTGAGAATCCTTGTTTTCTTGATGTTAAGCTTCAATCCATATTAAAGACTGTGGAAAGGGATAAACCGGGCGGCTCCTTGGAGGCAAGGATTCTGAGGCTCTGTCTAACATACTTTGGACATGTTGTAAGGAGGGACAGGTTCTTGGAGAGGGACATCATGCTTGGTAGGGTGGAGGGACAGCGCAGGAGGGGAAGGCCCTTTATGAGGTGGATTGACTCAGTGACTGGGGTAATCGGGATGAGTGTGTCGGAGACAGTGCGACTGGCACAGCACAGAGCAGAGTTTAGGGCTGTTGTACATAGGGTCGCTATGAGTAGCAAGCAACTCGACGGCACATAACAACAACAACAGTCCTTGACCTTTTGTAACAAACACCTCAGGTTCTCTTCATCTTCAGCAAGCAAAGTTGTGTTATCTGCATAATGCAGATTGTTGATAAGTCTTCCTCCAATCCTGATGTCACATTCCTCCTCATAGAGCCCAGCCTCCTGAATGATCTGTTCTGCATATAGCTCGAAAAGGTATGGAGATAGGACACATGGCTGGTGTACACCTTTTCTGATTTTGAACTATGCGGTGTTTCCTTGCTTTGTTCTAACAACTGCCACCTGGTCTAGTTATAGGTTTCACATGAACACAATTAAGTGTTCTGGGGTTCCTATTTTTCTCAAGGTTAGCCACAATTTGTTGTGAACCACACAGTTAAACGCCTTTGCGCAGTCACTAATATATTTCAATATTGCAACTTGAGGCTTAAAATTATTTTTTGCTTCTCTTCAGCTCAGAAATGCAGAGCAAGGTCTCCCCTTTTTATTCTCCAATTTCAGATCTCTGCAGGTTCCATCATAATACATTGCTTTGTCTTCCTTCAAGACAGATTTGTTTGTTCTTTTGGCAGCCCACAGGATATCCAATACTCTTTGCCAACACCACAATTCAAAGGCATCAATTCTTCTTTGGTCTTTCTTATGCACTGTTCAAATTTGAGATGAGTTATGAAGTAACTGAAAATAGGATAGCTTGGTTCTAGTGTGCCTTAGTCTTTAAAATGATATCCTTGCTCTTTAGCACATTGGAGAAGTCCTTGCCAGCAGATTTGCCCGATGTAACATATGTTTTGATTTCTTGACAGCTGCTACCATGAATGTTGATTGTGGACCCAAGTATGGTGAAATCTTCAACAACTTTGACTTTTTCCCATCTATCATAATGTTGCCCATTTATCGATATTGAAATGTTGCCCATATTGTAGGCTGCAGTCTTTGATATTCTTCAGTAAGTATTTCAAGTCTTCTTTACTTTCTGCAAGCAAGGTTGTGTCATTTGCATAATTCAAATTTGTGATGAGTTTTCCTTCAGTTCTAATGCAACATTATTCTTCATTCAGAATACACATTCCTATATATTCATATACACACACATATAAGAATTCATAGAACATTCTTCATATGCACATATACACAAGTATATTTACACAGAGAGCATGTACTTAGCACATACATAGCATAGTGTACACATGCAATTTTAAACACGTAAAAGAACATTTATATACAATGACACACCCATATACATCAAAACTCACACATACATGTCAGTACTCACATAACTGCTGTTATGTACCATTACACACGTTTTTTAAGAATATTTACACTTACAAACACACTAATGCATGTTTACATTCAAAATACACTTGCACACACATATATACTAGCAAACACAAAATCATATACACATACTTAAACATATTCCCATGCATACTTCACATTTACACAAACTCTCTAAATAAATACATATTTACACACAAACACAAATCCCATACAATATTCACACATAACTCTATATACACACTCTTACACGCATTCTTTTTTAAAAATTTTTTTATTATATTATTTTTATGTGTACCGTCAAATCAGATCTGACTGGTACAGGAGGAGATTGCTCCCTCCTTCTCCAGCAGAGCATCTGGTGGATTTGAACTGCGTATCTCTGGGATTGCAGTGCAGCGTCTTGCCACTAGGGCACCAGAGCTCCCTACACACATATTCTTAAACACGCATTCACAGACACAATGACAGACATATAAATGTGCACACCAGCTCTCTCTCACA
Source organism: Elephantulus edwardii (assembly GCF_000299155.1). Lineage (NCBI taxonomy): Eukaryota > Metazoa > Chordata > Mammalia > Macroscelidea > Macroscelididae > Elephantulus > Elephantulus edwardii. Next base: position 8,982,022 of record NW_006399879.1, on the reverse strand, counting down.
CACACATAAGCATATTTACATACGTGCACACAGACTTCAGACAGGGAGGTGGTGACTGTGAGCGGACGGAAGTAATTTGGAGGCTGCTTGACCACTTGAGCAGCAAGGAAAAGCCCAGCAGTGGTCAGTACCTGGAAGTCTTACTTTCAATAATGAGTTTCATCATTTACAGGGACACCTGTGCAGCCCACAATGGAAGCATGCCCTCTCTGTGGCTCTCGACAGCATGTGCCTTTGTCTCTTTGGGCCACGCCCAGGATGCTGGCCTGAGCAGCCACAGCGCAGGAGCAACCCCACAGCCAGGTTAATCCCAGCTGAGCCATTAATTTAAAAAAGCCTCACTGGAAGAGAGCCTGATGAAGATTTTAAACTATCCCTGGGGCTGGGGCTACATATTCCTGCATCTTCAACTTATCTAGCCAGTTACTCTGCTCATGGAACAGATGTGACCTTTCTCTGACAAGACCTGGCACTTGAACACTCTCAGAACTAGACATTCCCCAGCCTCTATCCAGGCTAGCCCACCTTTCTGCACTCCCTGCTCCAGTGCTTTTCTCAGGGTTTCCTCTAGCCCCCTCTATATTCCTACCATGCTGGATTGTGTGATTTTTGGGTTTAAATGTGGATCTCTTCCAAATTGTTCTGGGTGCATGGTGAGCCAATCTCTCTCCCATCGTGCCCAATTGGTCCTATTGTTACTACTGTCCATGCAGGGAATGGACCTGGAGAGGCAGACAGGCGGGCAGCAAGTGGAAGGAAATTGTCACCCAGTATCTCCAGGTTACTGTCCCACATGAGCACCAGTGACAGTCCTCAGAGGGCGAGGGCCCTCCAAGCAGCTCCATGCACTGCCATGTCATTACACAAAACATGAGTCTTTCTGAAGCAGAGTCGTGTGTCCACTGAGGTGTGAATGCCTCTTTGGGAGCAAATAGACTTTCAGGGCTTGTCCCCACCCTGTATCTTTCTGCACAGAGCAAGTTGCTCACTGCATGGGAGGAGTGGAGACTGTAACTGCTCGGTGCTGACACCAGGGTCCTTCAGTTTTGTCAGTGCGGGGACCGGAGTGGGCATCAGAGCATGAGCATTCAGCTCCAGGAAGCAGATGGAGTGCTAACCCAGGTCCTGAGAGAGGTAGACATTGCCATGTTCAGGTCCTTCTGTGTGGGGACTGAAGTGGGCATCAGAGCACCAGCTCCCAGCCCCTGCAGATAGATGGGGTGTTGACTTAGGTCCTGAGAGGGGTGGAAATTGCCACCCTCACAAGGAGACAAAGGGCTAGGTCTGGGCCAGCCCAGAGCTCATGACTGATTGCTTCCGAATCCCTCAGCCCCACCACCTGCCTCAGACCCTCACGAGAGAGGTCTGCTCATATACACGCCCTGCACCCTCAGCACCACACCCCCGGTTCTTCCACCTGCCATCTGTGGCAGCCACAGCTGTACATCTGCAGACTGGCCACTCACCGCTATGTTCAAAGCATGGGGCTCCTCACCCTCAGAACTGCTCACTGGAGCGTTGACCAGGGACGTGTTCTTAGCCGAATAGGTGCTGGAGGGACCCAGACCTCTGCCCTCCCCTCCTCTCAGCAGCTACTAGACCCGGAGCTCTAAGAGGACAGCACAGAATGATGGTCACTGCTGAATGCACCGTGCTGCCGCCCAGGGCAGGAGGGCAAGGGGCGTCTGCACGTGCGGGGCGCGGCCGTGGAGAGCGTGAGAAAAGAGTGGGGCTCCCTGGTCTCTCTCCACCTCCCCCGTCACCTTGCAGGATTCCATGGCCCGCGAATCTGCCTTCGGAGCTGGGCGTCCGACGCCCAGTGCTCAGGTCGCCTCCTTCTATGCAAGCCAGGCCGCTGCTGACCCCTGGCCCTCAGCGCCACACCCCGGGGACCCGCGCGAAAACGGGGCTCTTTTGTTCAGCCACGCCCAGGGACGCGCAGCAAGCCTGCCCATCCCCCCACCTCGCCCGCAGCCCTGGGAGGTCGCCCCGCAGGTGGGTTTGGGCTTAGGCAAAGAATGGGGCGGGGAGCCTCCGCCATGGCGCTGTCTCTGGGTGAGAGTGTCATTCTTTAGGCACTTGGAGAAGACCGCAGTCTCTGGCCCCTCAGCGACGCAGAAACTGGACGCGCGGAGCCGGGCAGGGGCGAGCTCCTTCGCCCAATGGCAGGGCGCCGGATGGAGCTGGGCTTCGGCCCTCGCGCCCTTCCCTCTTTTGTTCGCGGCCCCCGCCACCCTCGGCACACACCGCTGGGGCGGGGGCTCCCAGCACGCGCGAGGGGCCCGAGCGCCAGCCCCGCCCCGCCCTGCGGCCCCCCAGCCATTGTCCCCGGAGACTGGAGGAGGGGGTGCAATGCCGAGACCGGCCCCGCCCCGCCCGCGGCGACGCAGAGAGCCTCCGGGCCGACAACCACTCCCCACAAAGAGCGGGGCGCCGAGCCGGGCTTACCGTGATGTGCGGGATGTTTTTCTTGCCCTGGTAAGACATGGTCTCTCAGCGCCTCAGCCCCGCGCGGCCGACGTCAGCTCTCCGCCTCGCTCCCCGCCGGCGCGGTAACAAAGGTCCAGGAGCGCGAGGAGAGGGACGAGGGTGCCCGCGCGCCCGGTGCCCGGCTGCCAGCGCCGCCCGGCTCCCCGAGGAGGCGGGAGGAGGAGGGAGACGAGGGCGGGAGGAGGGGGCTCCAGACAGAGAGCTCCTCCCGGCGGCGCGGAGCCGAGCCCGATTCGCCCCTCTCGGCTCGAACCAGGAAGCGCTTTCCTCCCGATCCCCCACTCCGCCCCTCGCCCCCCACCCTCCCAGTCCACCGACCCCCGCCCCGCGCGCGCCCCGCGCTCAGCCTCGGTCTCCCTCTCAAGATCGGAGGGGCGGGTGTCAGAGTTCTTTTATAGGGCGCTGCAGCCCTGGGTTGCACAGGCCGACTCGCGCGCTGCGCCACAGGTGTGAGGCACCGCACCTGCGCGCCCTCAGAACACCCCAGAGGGAAGAATGGGAAACATCCCCAGTGTTAGTAGCATCCCCTCACCAGCAGCTGCAGTCCAGCCCCTAGCCACTCCCTGAAAGCACTCTGCACATCCATCTCCAAGGCTTTATTCTCAGATTCCCTCCTCCCAGTCCCACATCCTCCAGAAAGCCTTTCCTGGACACGTGCAGTTCACGTCCACAAAGAAGCTGCCCCCCTTGGTGCCAGGCCAGGAGGGGAGCGCAGACGTGAAGAGATCCTGAGCGGTGGCTAACCTGCCCCACTCCCTGCATCTGCGCTGGGGTCTCTGGTCACCAGGAGTGAGTGCCCTTTCGGAAGCCAAGGCCTTGGTGTGAAGGTGCCTACAGTTCCTGACCAGACTGGGATACAGGTGGAGTAATCAAACCACCCGCAGCTCCTGCTGCCCAGGTCAGAGCGGACACAAGCCCAGGCCCTCCACTCAGCTGTTAAGAAGTGAGGCAGGGCATGATGTGATAAAATTCATGACAGAAAATATTAAAGGAGGGACAAGGGACAAAGTGGGGTCTTGAGAATGGCCCCTACAGCACAGGACAAGGGCTCAGCCCAGCAGACGAACAAAGCATCGCTTCCGGCAATATCCATCCTGCAGCTCGGTGGAACCCGCCTTCACCTTCAAGCTGCCACCCAGAAAGGGCCAGGGCCTGGAACCCTGTGTCCACCCAGGCCGCGAGGACCAGACGTAGGAGACCAGAGTGGCCCGGGCCTGGGATAAGGGTTTACAGAGACGGAGCGGCGAGGCCAGCAGGCCCCATTGTCCCATTTTATAGATGGCGATGGGGGCCGATAAAGAAGTAAGACTTGTGTCCGGGTGCGGAAGGACAGAGCGGCAGAGTCGGTCTGCATCCCTCTGGAGAGCAGAAATGGCGGGTGGGACACTCCCCTTTCCAGTCTCCGTGTCCCCTTCCTCCACTTTAGAGTCCCCGCACCAGGGCGTCCCCAGGGGTCAGTCTGGGGTTTCAACCTTGAGCTCCAGGAAATGGCAGGACTGCACTGGGGAGGAGGAGGGTGGATTGGACTAATCCACTTCAGCTCCCCCGCGGATTTCTAGGCTACCCAGCTCTGCAGCCGGCCAGGCTGGGGCCTGGGAAAAGACTGCGCATGCGCCGCAGAAACCCCTCCTTCTCCCTCCTCCTTCAACAGGGGCTACCGGTGGGCGGGGGAAGGGCCGCGACCAGCAAAGCGCAGGAGCAGGCGGCCTGCCCCGGAACCAGAGCGGGCGAGCCCACGCCGCGGCCGCTGTCCTCCATGGGGCACACTTTCCCCGCCCCCGAGCCCCGCTGCCCCCAGTCCCGAGCCTCTGGAGCGCCTGGAGTTGTAGGCGCGCTGAAGGCTCCTCCTTTTGTCCAGGGCGCCGCTGAAAATAGGCAAGAGATGGACGGACGGAGGGGAGCGAGTCGGGGAAGGGGAAACGACGCTGACCCCATTCCCAGGAGCGGCTCAGGGGCAGCCCTGGCCGAGGCCGAGCCGAGCTGGCGCTGGCCACCCGCACCACAGATCGCGCCTGGACGCGCCTCGGGACAGCTCTGGGCCAGTTACTCCCTCATGCTTTGGCCGAGCTGGAAGAATGCCGCCGCCCTACTTCACAGAGAGAAACCCGGTTCCCCAGAACTGGTCCACCATCTCAGTCCGAGTCTAGGGATGGTCAGGGGGAGAATCAGGAGACGAAAGGGCTCTCTCGCCATTTCGTCACAACGCGCAACCCCCAGCTCCAGAGCGCCTCAGCTCCGGATTCAGCACCGTGGAGAGCTCCCGAACAACACCGAGAGGTTTGCCTTTGGAGAGCGCAGATCCAGAGGAGGCCGCTGCGGCGTTAGGGCACAGGGCGCGTCCTCGCTCCTCCAGAAACCGCTCCTGGATTTCCATCTGGACCCAGCTTTGCTCCTCCAACCTCATTTAGTACATAAGGAGGGCAATAAAAATGCTAATAATAAAACTCAACCATGGGCATATATTGAACATTCACAACGCATTTCCCCAATGCATCTGTAGTCCACTTCTGCACGGCAGGGCCAGGGTGCTGACCCAGTGCCCAACGCGGGGGTGGCTCGGATCTGGCCCTCAGCCTAGGGCGCCCCTGGTCCTACCCTTACCCCCAAGGAGATCTCTCAACGCTGTCCCCATCTAGTCTTCCCCCAGTTACCCAGGTCTCCTAGTTGGGGGCGCATACAGAATCAGGCTTTGGTCCTTCCTCTCCCACACGCTCTTCCACTTTCAGGGAATAACGATAATCGGGAAAACAGTACAAACAGCTTTCAAGCCCACCGCATCCAACCCCAGCTCGGCCCAGTGAAGCCGGCACGTGCTGCCTGCCGGGATCTGGGGCAGGAGCTTGGCTTTGGGTTTAAATCGGTGCTTAAATCTTCAATCCGGACTGCACGCAGGCAGTACTTAGCAAGGTCCCTCCCAGATGTGAGCTCTGCAGCCGCCAGCGAGCGCTTGACCTCTCACTGCCTCTGTGCAAAGCAGGTCGTTTATGATGATTAATGAGTGATGGTCGGACGGCGTCGGGACCAGACGGAAGGCAGGAGCCCTGGATTAAATGTCCTCGGGGCCCTTCACGTCCTAAGGGTCCCCGCAGCGGTCTCAGCCAACTTATGGCCCCTCTGAACCTCACTCTCCCTTCCTGCAAAAAGACAGGAATTGGATCTCAGAAGCGCCTTCAGGTCTCAGAACTCTGCTGGCTACCCTGAGCCCAGTTGCACCACCTCTCGGAACCTCTGTAAAAAGGTTTTGGGGGATGGGCCAGCTCGAAGTCTCCCAATGCTGGTGGAGGCCCCAGCATTTGGCCACCGAACTCAGGTAGTCCTGGGTCCAGCGGGCCAGAAGGCGCCGCCCCGCCCCCGCCCGCGCGCGCCCCGAGGGTACCTGGCCATTGTCCCGGCCGAGCGGCAGGTCTCGGGGCGCCGGGCAGCGGATCTGCAGCGCCGGCGGCCGCTCGTCGCGCTCTCCAGGGGAGCTGACTGCTGAGCCCGAGGGCTCGCTCACATCGCTGGCCGTGTCCTCGCTGCCGCCGGGTCCTGGCAGGCCAGATGCATCGAGCCGGCCGGACCCGCGGGGCGTGCGCGCCGAGCCACGGCGGCCCACGCTGTAGGCGTCGAAGTCGATGGTCTTGTTCTCGTAGGCGCCCTCCACCGCGGCGAACATGCCGCCGTACTTCTGCCGTGGCGTCTGCGCCGCACTGCCCGGCCGCGCCAGGTACACCGGCAGGTCGTCCTCCGTGTTCCACGCGCGCCGCCGGTCCGCCATGC
>NW_006399879.1:8965714-8975547 GCF_000299155.1 Elephantulus edwardii | reverse complement strand
GGCGGGGCCTCGAGCTGACTGCGGGTGGGCGAAAGGCTGCTACAAAGGAGCAGGAGGCGGGGACGGCTAGAGGGCGGAGAGGGACGTGACGTGGGGAGCCGCAGCGCAGAGGGCGGGCGGCCAAACCGCAGTGCCCTCCTGCACCCTCACTCCCCGCCCCCAGGCGGAGCGCGGGGCGCGAGGAGGCGGAGGAACAGTGGTGTAGTGGGGGCGCGCGCACGCGCACACACAAGCCTGGTGGCACACAGGAAATTACTCGGGCATGCGGGCACTTAGGCGTGTGTAGGCTACTCTAGCTCCACACACACTCACGCATACCCTAGACAAGTGCGCGCGCGCACACACACACTCATCCACACTCTCGACAGTCTCTGTCCCAGACTAACTGCAGAAAGGCTCAAGGCACGCTCTTCAGTTCTTCCGCAGGAGTTTCATGCGTCCATGAGTGCCCAGCATCGGAAAGCTGTGAACGGGAAGGGAAGGTTCCTCGCTGGTGGTGTGCACGCAAACACGCATGAAAACCCCTGCCACACAGGCGGACACTAGGCTTCTCCAGCAACAACAGAGACTTGCTCACACTTAAAGAAAGGAAAACTTAAAAAGCGACTCCACACGTGAACTCAGAAGCCTCCTCGGGAGACAAACAAATCATACCAGAAATAAGGAGCTTGAAGCTGAGCTAGGAACGCTACATAGAAAACCACACATGAGGTATACTTATGGAAGCGTGCAAACACGTACACAAACACACGTGCTCATGTATCCATCAAGTGCTTTAAGTTCTCCTCGCTTTCAGCAAACAAGATAGTGTCATCTACATAAGGAAGGTGATTAATGGGGTTTCCTCCAATCCTGATGCCATATTCTTCTTCGTAGAGCCCAGCTTCTCAAATACTTGGCTCAGCATACAAATGAAATAGGTATGGAGACAGAATACAACCCTGATGAACAACTTTCCTAATTTTAAAACATGCAATCTTCCCTTGCTCTGTTCGCACAACAGCCTCTTGGTCTAGGTACAAGTTACCCACAACCACAATTAAGTGTCCTGGGATTCCCATTCTTCTCAATGTGAGCCATGATGTGTCATGATCCACACAGTCAAATGCCTTTGCATGTCTTGGAGAAGATGTAGACAGCTCCTTGGAGGCAAAGATGATAAAGCTTCAATCTCATACTTAGGGCATATTGCTAGGAGAGGCTATTCCATAGAGAGGAACATCAGAGTTGGAAAGGTGGTGGGATAATGAAAGAGAAGACGACCTCAAGTAGGTGGATCAACACAGTGACAGCAGCAATGGGCTCAAGTGTGTCAGAGGTGATGAAGGCAGCACAGGATAGGACAGGATTCAGATCTTGTTCATGGGGTTGCTATGAGTATATTCAATTGCACCCAATGACAACATGTACACATATTATACACATTCACACATAGATACACATGCCTGCATACATATTTGCACACACATGTACCAACAGGTATATAGAATAAACACAAAACCACACACATGTGCATACACATATACACATGAGCATATATGCACATACAGTAGACACATATACATGTGTGCACACAGATAAACACTTGCATGTGCACATGCATCTGCACACACATGCTGATGTTTGCATCAAATAGGAACTGACCCATAGCTGACCGTTCAAATTTTCAGAGGCAGTAAATCGCATAGGAGATTGTCCATCATTCTCCCGAGAAGCAGCTGGTGCATTTGAACCATGTGCTTCTTAGGTTGCAGCACAGTTTCTTACCACGAGGCCACCAGAGTTCTTGAAATGTTTATGTGTATGCATATGTGTAAGCATACAGAAAAATATACATGTGTGCATAGCAAACACACATATGCACACGCATGGAATAAACACATACATGCACATACAAACAAAATTTGTCTACATATGCACACACATGTATATACACATACATACGTAGGTACATGTGAGCATGTTTGTTGTTATTGTTAAGTGCCATCTAGTGGAGCATGACTCACAGCAATCCTATGAACAAAATACCTGAACCCTGTGCTATAACTATTGTCGTTTCTCTAATTTCATAGAGTTTCCAGATGCATGTTGTTCAGGAAGTGGCTGCCACTCCTGATTCCAAGCTGGGAGCTCCAACAAACACTCTCCACCATGGATAATCATTATGGCATTTGATACACCAACGGCACAGCATTTAGCATGACAACAACCCAAGTTACCTCAGTACAGCGAAGAGACAGACCAATGCAGTACAACTTAGAAGAATGGTCATTCCAAACACAATTAACAACCAAACAATCCACACCCAACCTTCAACCAAAATAGGAAGAACCCACCTTCCAGAATATAAATAACCACTTCAAGCATGAGCCTCCAAACTAGAGACTTAGTCAGGGCCCAGCTGACTTTTAAATACACAAGCCCACCCACCAAGTCCTGATTGGCTCTAAACAAGACTCTTTCATTGTTAAACAAATCCAGCAAATCCAATCAGCTCACACATTATTGTGAATGAGATAAAAGCAACCAAATAGTCCATACCTGACCCTCAACCAAAACAAGAAGAATCCACTTTCCAGAATCCAGTTGCTTCACACATGAGCCTCCAAACTGGAACATGTGAGCATAGGACCTCTTTAAAGTGAGATAAAGCAAGGAAGTCAGTTTAAAAACTAAGCTGAATCTGACATAAACCATGGTATCATCATCCTATGCATCTGAAAGTTGGACAATGAACAAGTAAGATAGAAGAAGAATCAATACCTTTGAATTGTGGTGTTAGCAAAGAGTACTGAATATACCATGAACTACTAAAAGCCCAAACAAGTCTGTTTTGGAGGAAGTACAACCTGGGTGCTTCTTTGGGGAAAGGATGACAAATTTTTAAAGTATTTTTATTGGCTTTCATGCAATAATTCATTTACATTGTGTCTCGTTCATAGGCACTGTGTTTTATACAGTCTTCCATTTACATTGCGTTTCATACAATCATCTGTATACTTTGTATTTTATATAATTAGTTACTGTTGATCTACTTCTGTTATTGCACTGTCTTTTCAAATCCTTGTTGATTCTTTCCTATTCCTACACCACCACCCCAAAGCCATCCACTAAACACTGCTATTCTAGTGATTCCCACTTTTCTGCCTCCTTTCCCCTTCCTCTTTTAAACATTTACAGACATCTTACTAGTCAGGCTTCTATTTTTACAATAATCATATTATGTAGCAGTATTTGCCCTTATGAGACTGAATTAGTTCACTCAGCATCGTGCTCTCTAGACTTTTGCATGTTAGATAGTATTTAAAAAAATCATTATTCCTTAGTACAGCATAATATTCCATTGTGTGATTATACCACAATTTCTCAATCTATTTGTACACTGATGGGAATTCAAGCTATTTCCTTATTCTTGCTATTGTTAATGCTGCTACTATGAACATAGGTGTTACACATCTACAATCATGTCTCAGTTCTAATTTCCTTGGGGTTTATTCCTAATAGTGCAATAACTGGGTCATACAGGATTTCTATGTCCAGGTTTTTCAAAAGGGTATACACAAACACGTTGGATACAAAATTCTATACATTGTGTTTCATTCACATACATTGTATTTCACACATCCCTTCACTCACATTGTATTTCATTAGATCATTCCTATACGTTGCTTTCTGTAAAACCAGTTACCACTGATCTATGTCCACCATTATCCTATCTTATCAGAGCTCCACTAGATCTATCTTAATTCCTTCACCTCCTCTTCCACCCAACTTTGTGACCCCCTGAGGAAACACCAAACTGCCTTCCAGAATGGTTGTAGGTGGTGAAACCTTGTTTCACTTACCTTCGGCATCTGTCAGGAAGGGCTAATCTTTGGAAGGAAAGATAGCATGCTAAGAAAGAAAGAGGCTTGGTCAAAGAGAGGAAGAATCTTCACAAGGCAGATTGACAAAGTGACAGCAACAATGGTCTTGAGCATGACAGAGATTGTGAGGATGGTGCAGGACAAGGTGAGGTTCAAATCTGCTATTCATAGGTTGCTATGAGTCATAGTGGCTTCAAAGGCACTACCATCACCACATGTGCACATATATTGTTAGGTGCCATCATCAACCCTGTTAACAGCAGATCTGAAACATATATCCTGTACCGTCTTCATCATTTCTGACACCCTTTAGCCATTGTTGGAGTCCCTGTATCAGTCCTTCTCCTTAAGGGTCTTCCTCTCTTTCTCTGACCCTCCACCTTTCCAAGCACAATGTCCCTTTCCAAGCAACAGCCTCTCCTACCTACATGCCCAAAGTATGTGAGACAGAACTTTGTCATCTTGGCCTTCAAGGAGCACTCTTAGTGTAATTTCTCCAAGACGTGTGTTTATTCTTTTGACAGTCCCTGGGATATTCAGTACTCTGCATCAACTCCACAGCTCAAAGGCATCATTCTTCTTCTGTCACACTTAGTCACTGTCCAGCTCTCAGATGTATTGAAAAGACCATGGCCTGAATCAGGTACATCTTGATCTTCAAACTGCAATGATTGTTCCTCAGTAATTTGGAGAGGTGCCTGACTACAGACTTTCCTAGTATATTCTGTCTCCTGATCTCTTAACTGCTGATACAAAGGGTATTGATTGCAGATCCGAGTAAGATTAAAATGTTGAGAATTTCAATATTTTCTCCACATAGTATGATGTTGCTTGTTGGTCCAGTTGTGGGAATTTTTGTTTTCTTGTTGTTGAGATGCAATCCATATGAAGACTGTATTCTTTGATCTTCTGCACCAAAGTCCTCCTCACTTTCAGCAAGCAAGATTGTGTCATAATATATGTTCCTCATGTGCCTTCCTCCACTCCTGGCACCACATTATTCTTGTTCGGCTTCTCAAATGGTTTACTTGGCATACAGCTTGAATAAGTATGGATAAAGGATACAGCCCCCACACATACCTTTCTTGATTTTAAACCATGTTTTGGTCTAAGTATAGGTTTCTTGTGAGTACAATTAAGTGCTCTGGGATTCCCATTCTTTTCAATTTTGGTCATAGTTTGTTATGATCCACAGAGTCAAATGCCTTTTCATAGTCAATAAAACACAAATAGACGTTCTTCTAGTATTCTTCACTTTCAATTAAAAATCCATCTAGTATTCTTCACTTTCAATTAAAAATCCATCTGACATCAGCGATATATCCCTAGTACCACATAGCCAGACTCATACAATAAGCACACAGAAAGGCATGCTTGTGCCATAGTCCCCAGAATAATGCTCCTCTTTCCAGGAGCACCTCTTACACCTTGAAAAGCCTTCTCTTGCTGTTCCAGGGCCCTGGAAGGAGGTAGGGGGTGGGTGTGGGGACTTGAGGGTTGCTCTGCTGAGGCTCCACTCTACAATGTCCAGAGCCAGGCGGTATTGGCATCCTCCATATTCCATTTCTTATTTCCACTTGATTTTTACAGAAGTGAGTACTAAGTGCCAAGACCCTGACATATCCATACCTGTGCGAAGCCCTTCGGTGCTTGAATCTTCTGGGCATACATACCAGCACTGTGCCCCACCCTTCCCACCCTTCCTTGACTGGCAGCCATCCTTCAGCACCAGCAGATATGGTCAGAGCTTAGCATGATGCACTTGGGAGCCTTATCAGCCTGCCCAGATTCACATTCTCGTTCTTACCAGGCTGGTAAACTGAGGGATACAGAGAACCAGGATCCATGCCTCAGGAAGCATCTCCTTACCTCACTGCCTTCCCATCCTGAACGTACTCCCACAGTGGAGATGCTCCCTGCTTGCCTGGGGTTGACCTCTGGACAGAGCATGTAGAGGATAATTTGTATCAAGCCCTGCCTCCAAAAAGAACATATTCTAATAGGATAGAGTTCTGAAAAGAAAAGAACAGTGTCACAATTACATGACAGTAATCTGTGCAGGGTGCAGAGTGACCCAGATAGCAATGGGTCCAGGGTGAAGTCAGTGGAGGGAGTGGGTAAAGGGTGTGTATGAGAATACTCCAGGAGAAGGAACCTATATGCAGATCACCTTGTGTGCATAGGGAGAGTGGCACAAAGTTCAGTGTGCAGGAGAGACAGACAGAAAAACAGACAAAGTAAGGCTGCAGCTGGAACAATGGCCACTTTGTGTCTCCTTGTCAGGATGGTGTTGAGAGAAGGAGCCTGGCAGGTGGCACATAAAAGAAAAAGGCAATTGTTCTTCCCGTGTCTGCCTCAGCCCCAAAGTGCAGCTTTAAGAAGCCTTTTGAATAAGCTGAGTATTCTTTCTCCAAAACAACTCCAGGAAAGCCAGTGAGTTTCTGGTATGTAGGCCTTAAGAACTGGCACCAGGTTTCCTATATGTTACCAACAGAATCTGACTGGAGGGCTTCTGAAACAAAACATGAAACCCTGGGATGCTCACAGGATGTGGGCATGTCAAATAAAATGTTGTTAAGGAATTATGAAGTGTACTCATCTTACCACCCCCCCACCTCCCCCCCACCCCGGCCGTGGATACACTTTCATGCATGGTATAAATCCTAGGGGTATTGTAACAGATTCCGAAGCCTCCTATTCCTATTCCCACCACCCACCCCAACAACTCTGTTGGCAGGAGGAGCATAGAGGCCTTGGAGGAAAAAAGACTCAATAAAGGTGGTCAATCCTAACACCATAGTAAAAGAAACAGATCAGTCTCCAGTGCATCCTGGGACTGAGAGATGTGGCTGGCCTTGCAAACGTTGAGGAGAAAGACAGTTTGATGAAAACATGTTTCATAAGGTCAGTATTGCAGATGGCTATTTGAGAGCACGTTGAGAAGTCTCCCGTCTACAGTGGGAGCTCACTAGATTTCTCTTCTCTCACAACATTCACAGTGGGATCTGTGGGCTAGTGGATTTCCCTAGACACACAGAGATACCCTGTTGGACATCTTGTCTGTCTTTCTCTGATAATGTGTCATGAAATTGTGATCAACTGTGCCATTCATGCTCAGGAATGCAGAACTCCAGGCTGCCTCAGAATGTTTCCAGATCTTAATTGAGGATGTTCTGTCCTGAGACAGAGAGAGAGATCAGCTGGCCCAGTGGACAGAAAGCAATGCTACCAAGCCAAAGGTGGGTGACTTTTAATCCGCGGCCCTCGGACCTGTCTTTCACTGTTTTTGTTCAGACATTCCTCTAGGTCATATAGCCCTGGTGTACAAGTTGCTGTACCGCGGTCACTTGTGGTTGCTGTGAGGCTGAACACTGTGACACTGATGTGTCAAATGTGTTAATGGTTGGCTACCCAATGTGGACAGAGAGTGGGGTGGAGCTCTCCGATTAAAACAAGCTTAGAAGGAGGAGCGGCATCCACTTCCATAATAGCTTGCCTCTGGAGACCCTGTGAACCTGGAGAGAGGATGAAAGGCACCCAAGCATCGAGGACTGTCCTTCATAGGGTCGCTATGAATCGCCTGTGACTCGACAGCACTTAACAACAACAACTGTCCTGAGAGTTCCTGGTTAATTTTGGGGGATGACCATACTGAGACTTCCATACAAGCTTGTCTGAGTCCTCTCTACAGCAACTCTTTTCTCAAAGCCAGTACCTCAGTGTGACAGAGGGAAAGAGGCAGCATGTGAGATGAAGTTAGGACCTGCACCTGCCGCCTGATGGGGAGTTAGAGAACAATGAGCTGGCCACATGACCTTCAGGTGAAATAGGTGCATCCACCTGCCTCAGCCACTCCCAGCCCTGCAGTCTCAACTCTCAGAGTGAAACAGAAATGTTCACTGAAGGACAAGGTGGATCAAGGTCATCCTGTCAGATTGTTCAGCTTTCAGGGTGATGGTCATGGGCAGGGCACACAGGACATAATAGGCCAACTCACATTCTCTAAGGGGTCTCATTTCAAGCAAACAAAAAAAGTTCTTAAATCTCTTTTTCTGACCTTGTGAGCTTTACTGAGAGTGACTCTCTTTAAACAATGATCAAAAGGTTATAGTTTCTTATCATATATGTAATCTTCTGCTGGAAATCATGCTGCTAACTCAAAGGCTACACCCCTCTGGCATTTCAAGTACAGCAGTGATTCTGAGGGAGAAAATGGTCAGTCTCTTCCAGTGCAATTTACAGCCTTAGAAACCAATGGTGACCAGCCGAGTTGATCCCAACTAGACAGTAATGAGTTATGAAAGCAGATCTGAGATGCCAGCAATGGATTTTTTAACTCATGTTGGATACAAGGAAAATGGTTCAAAGAAATTAAGTGAACCATCAAAGTGACATGGCCAGCTAGTGGCAGAAATTAAGTTCAAATGCAGGCTCATCAGACTTTAAGAAGTGTGTATTGGTTTGTGGTTGGTTTGGTTGTTGTTTTTTAAAAATTCTTTGTTACACATTTTTTTCCTTGCCCCTCAGCCACCCCACAATACGCTCCTTGTTCCAGATTATTTTCATTTGCATAATGCATAATCATATATTCCTTTCAGACAGTTCTTCCTCTCATCTGTTCTAATGCAGTGTTCATTATTTATCCCGTCTTTCCCCATTCCTTTTCCAACCCGACCATATTTGTCCTATTTTATAACAGTGGTATTAGGCCATATCTGTCCTTTTGTGATGGTGATAATTCACTTAGCATAATGTCCTCAAGGCTTTCCCATGCTGTGCAGTGTTTAATTATTTCATTGTTTTTCAATGCTGCGTAGTACATTGTGTGAATGTATGATAGTTTTTCTGTCCCTTCACTCTTTGGTGGACATTTGTGTTGCTTCCATCTCTTTGCTACTGTGAATAACACAGCAATAAACATAGGTGTGCATATATCTGTTTGAATTATGGCTCTGGTTTCTTTAGGGTATATTCCCAGTAATGGAATTTCTGGGTCAAACAGTAGTTCTATTTCCATCATTTTGAGCAAGTGCCAGACCACCTTCCACGGTGGTTGTACCAGAGAAGTATGTTTTTGGAGCTGCCTTCACATCCACTCATAGGAGGCTATATTGTGTTGTTGCTGTGTACCATCGAGTTGGAACTGACCCATAGCTGACCCTCTGGAAAGTTTTCAGAGGTAGTTAATCACACAGGAGAAGACTGCCCATCCTTCTCCCACACGGCAGCTGGTGACTTGAATTGCATGCCTTCAGGATTTGCAGCACAGCTTCTTGCCACTAGGCCACAAGAGCTCCCAGATAGGAGGCTATGGTAAACAGAGTAACAGATCCCAAAGCTGTCCATACCCAGTCCCAGGGCCTGTGAGTCCATCCCTTCATTTGGCAAGGGGCTTTTGCAGATGTGATTGAATCGGTCTCACCACTGAGACATAGCAAGAGGCCCCTGGGTTGGGGTAAAGGCCCCAATGTAATCACAAAGGTCCTTTTTATTGTTTTTTTAAATGTCACTAGAAGACTTGTACTATAGAATTTCCAAATATGTAATTTTTTTTCTTTTTTTTATAAATTATTATACAAAGATCCCTTTAAGCCCAGAGATGGGATGTGACAATAGAAGGAAGGGTCAGAACCAACCAGAGATGAAGAGATAGAAAACTTTTGGCTTTTCAGATGGAGGGAGCCTTTGAGCCCTGGAACTCGTCAGCCCCTAGAAGTGGAATGAGATAACTTCATAGACCCTGCCTGGCTGACTCCTTGATTTCAGTTCAGTGAGACCCATTTCAGACTGCTAACTGCAGAAAAGTGAGTAATACAAGTTTAGAAACTCTTAATTTGGGGTCATTTGCAACAGCAGCAACAGGGGACCCATGCTCATAAAGCAGATGGCTTCATTGGTTGACCAAATGGGGTTTTCTTTTTTATTATGTGAAAATCAAGGAAAGGAAAGGACAGGGGAGGAGAGGAG
>NW_006399879.1:8958064-8965594 GCF_000299155.1 Elephantulus edwardii | reverse complement strand
AGGAAAGGAAAGGAAAGGAAAGGAAAGGAAAGGAAAGGAAAGGAAAGGAAAGGAAAGGAAAGGAAAAGGAAAGAGAGTCATAGATTCACCGTCTTTCTGAATTTTTCAGGGTCTCTGTGTTTTCACTGCACTCCTATAGTCTGCATGCCTCCCTGCAGTAATACTGCGGCCTGTGTCCACGCGGAACACCTATGCTGAGGGAGCACACACTGGCTCTGCTGTGGGTGTCTGGTCCACATGTCACCCTGAACTGATAATAAGGCTGTGTCCATGAAGGACACCTTTGCTGAGAGGTGCCCACTGGTCCTGCTGTGGGTGCTTAGTCCAGTCCAGGCCAGTCCTCTGCCCCAGAGGTTCTCTGTTAAAGGCACGTTTTGCTCTGTCCTGTTAAAAATTGAAGGCACCAATAGTCACAGCACACATGCAGAGTCATTTCTCCCACTGCTCTGTGCCCTCACAAAGAAGGTTTCAAGACAGAGTTTATATCAAGATTTTAGAAACATTTAAGAGTTTAACATCATCTTTCTCTGCCCTTAGTCTCCTTTCATATAATCATTCACCTTTGGCATGACCTGATGATATTTTTTAAAGATAAAAAAAAATAGATTTATCTTGGTCAGTCTTTTTTCCAGACTCTCCAAACTCTTCTCTCTTCACTCCAGACAAGGATGAATGGATCAAGTTTGAAGAGGATTCAACTTGCTGAAACCAGAGGTAGCTTTTTTGTTGTTAAGTGCCATCAAGTCAAGTATGACTCATGGTGATATTATGAACAACAGATGTACACCTTGTCCTATCCTGCGCCAACCACATCAACTTTGGCATCCTTGATTTCATTCTGTAGTTGCTGTGTCAATCCATCTGACTGAGGGTTCTTTCAAAGAATGATGTCCCTCTCCAAGGAATAGCCACTTGTAGCCACATGCCAAAAAATGTGAGACAAGGATTCACAATCTTTGCCTCCAAGGAGCTCTCTGGCTACCCCTTCTCCGAGATAAATCTATGTGTTCTTTCGGCAGTCCCTGGGATAGTCAGCACTCTTTTCTAACACTACAACTCAAAGGCATTAATTCTTCTTCTGTAATCCTTGTTAATTTTCCAACTTTCAGATGCATACCAAGTGACTGAAAAGACCATGGCCTGAACCAGGCACAACTTAGTCTTTAAACGTAGATTATTGCTCCTTCGTATTTTGTGTGAATGGAATAGTTGAATGAATATTGCATAGTTTAAAATGAGAAAATATGTGTGTCACAGTTGTATCCTTTCTCCACACTTATTTAATCTGCATGCTGAGAAGATTATTAGAGAAGGTGGACTCTATGAAGAAGAATGGGTTATCAGGAGCGGAGGAAAACTCATCAATAACCTTTGTTATGCATATGACACAACCTTTTTTTGTGTATGTAAGTGAGGAGGACTTGAAGCACTTGCTGCAGAATATCAATAATCATAAACTTTGGTGCAGATTGTATCGCAATGTGAAGAAAACAAAATTCCTAGGCAGTGATGGATAGACAAGATCATGACAGATGGAGAAAATATTGAGGCTGCCAATGACCTCATTTTACACGGACCTGCAGTCAATACCCTTGGTACCAGCAGTCAGGAGATCAAGGCGCATATTGCAGTGATAAAGTCTGCAGTTAGGGACCCCTCCAAGTTATTGAAGAGAAATGATGTCAGTTTGAGGACTAAGGTGCGTCTGATTCAGGCCACAGTCTTTTCAGCTACTAGCTATGCATCCTACAATGAATAAGGATGACAGAAGAAGAATTGATGTTTTGACTGTGGTGTTGGAGAGAACTGCTGAATATTGTATGGACTGTCAAAAGAATAAACAAATATGTCTTGGAGAAGGTGAAGCCAGAGTACACCTTGAAAGCAGACGATAAAGCTTCATCTCACATACTTTGGTCATGTTGTTTCTTGTAGTTGTTGTTGTTAGGTGCCATCAAGTCAAGCACAACTCATAGCAACCCCATGAATGGCCAGCCTGAAACTTGCCTTATGCCATTCTCATACTCCCTGAGACACTAGAGTCCATTGCTAAAGTCACAGTGTCTATTCATCTCATCAGAGGTCTTCCTCTCCTTCACTGACCCTTAATCTTTCCAAGCATAATATCCCTTTCCAAGGAATAGCCTCACCTAGCTACATGTTCAAGGTACTAGAAGATGAAGCTTCACCATCCTTGCCTCCAAGGAGCACTCTGGTCATGTCCTTTCCAGGACACATCTGTTGTTTTGACAGTCCATGAGATATTCAGTACTCTTCTCCAGAACAACAACTCAAAGACATCAGTACTTCTCCTGAAATTCTTTTTCATTGTCCACCTCTCTGATGCATAGCAGGTAACTGAGAAGACCATGGCTTAAATCAGACACTCCTTCATCTTCAAATTGATACCATTGCTCTTCAGTATTTTGGAAAGGTCCTTGACAGCAGATATACTTGATGCAATATGTGTCCTGATTTCCTGACTGCTGATATCAAGGGTGTTGATTGTTGATCCAAGCAAGATGAGATAGTTGACAGCTTCATTCTTTTCTCCGTCTATCACAATGTTGACTGTTGGGCCTGTACTGGAGATCTTTGTCTTCTCGATGTTGAGATGTAATCCATATCAAAGGGTATATATATAGCAGCAGACATTTGTTATCCTCCTCACTTTATTTTTTGTTTTTATGTTTTTATTGTGATTTTAACAAAAATTTACAGAAAAATTGGATCTTTATTTATTCATTGTTTGCACATTTTCCTCCCTATCCACCCTAGGCTCACTTTTTAAAAAAATTATTTTTAATTGGTATAATTTAAAAACATTTATTTTATATTGGTTTGCATACAAAGTTCATATACATTGTTTTTCACACTGGACTTTTCCTCTTTCCTTTACCAATCCCTCCCTCCACCCATCAAATTGTTCAACCCCATGTTTAAACTTCTCTCCTCACCTCCTTGGATCCTTGTACATACTCTACAATTATGGTCCAATACAGTATTTGTCATTATGGGACTGAGTTAGTTCACTTAGCATAATGCTCTCCAGTCCCTCTTATGTTAGGTAGTAATTTACAAAATCATTGTTCCTGCGTGCTACATAGTATTCTATTGTGGGAATGTACCATATTTCTCAATTCATTCTCCAGGTTTTTATATATGTATACATTGTGTAATTTTCTCTCTCCACCCCAGTTCACTTTGCTATATACTTCTTATTCTGGACTGTTGTCATACAAATAATGCCTAATCATATATTTCTTTTAAACAGTTTCTTCCTTCATCTGTTCTAATACAATGTTCACTATTTATCCTCTCTTTTCTTAGTTTCCTATGAGTCCTCATGTCTGTCCTGTTTTAGAACAGTGATGTTGTACAGTATTTGCCATTCTGTGACTGAGATATTTCATTGAGCATAATGTCATCCTGGGTCACCCATGTTGTGTAATATTATATTACTTGTTTTTCAGTGCTTCATTGTATTCAATTATGTGAATATATCATAGTTTTTCTATCTATTCATTTGTTGGCAGGCACTTAGGTTGTTTTCATCTCTTTGCTGTTGTGAATAACACAGCAATAAGCATGGGTATGTATATACCTGTTTGGAAGACAGCTCTAGTTTCTTTATGTTACATTCCTAGTAGTGAAATTGTTGGGTCAAATGTTATTTCTATTTCCAACATTTTGAGAAAGCACTATACCGCCTTCCATAGTGGTTGCATTATTTTACATTCTCACCAGCAGTGAATAAGTGTTCCACTCTCTCCACAACCTCACCAGCATTTGTAGTTTGCTGTTCTGTTGAACTTTGTTATTGCACTAGGGTGAGATGGTATCTCATAGTTGTTTTGATTTGCCACTCTCAGAGAGCTAGAGATTTTGAACATTTCTTCATGTGTTTCTTTGCATCTGAATATTTGGTGTAATGTCTATGTATGTCCTGTGCCCATTTTGATATTGCGTTGTTTACCATTTTCTTGGTCAGGTGTTGGAGTATTTTTACCTTTATCTTATTGTAGTGCTCGAGTATTTTATAAATTCTATATATAAGTCCCTTGTCTGGAATGTCATTACCAAATATGTTTTTCCTAATCTGTGGCTTCCCTTTTTACCCTGTTGGAGAAGTTTTTGGATGTGCATAGGGATTTGATTCTTAGAAGATCGCATGCATCTATTTTATCCTCTCCTGGTTGTAGATTTTCCAGGATGTTTGGAAGACTGTTTATATTGGAGATTTGGACTTCTAGAGTTCTTTCAAGCTTTTCATAATGAAGTTTATAGTTCTTGGTTTTAGTCCTAGGTCCATAATCCACTTTGAATTGGTTTTTGTGTATGGAGTGAGGTGTGAATCTTGCTTGAGTTTTCTGCAGATAGTTTTCCAATTTTACCAGCACCATTTGTTTAAAAGGCTGTCATTTCTCCACTTAACTGATTTGATCTCCTTGTCAAAAATCAGTTGACCATAGGTAGATGGGCTGATTTCTGAATTCTCAATTCCATTCCATTTATCTATGCGTCTGTCATTGTACCAATACTATGCTGTCTTGACCACCATGCCAGTTTAGTAGTATTTGAAAGTGAGTGAGTGAGATGCCTCCTACTTTGTTTCTCTTTTTAAGGAGTATTTTGCTTGTGCTGGGCCTCTTTCCATTCCAAATGAAATTGGAGATTGCCTTTTCGATCTTGTTGAAGAATGGAATTGGTATTTGTCTTGAGATTGCACTGAATGTGTAAATTGCCTTTGGTAGTATTGCCATTTTCACAATATTGAGTCTTCCTATCCATGAGCAAGAGATATTCTTCCATGATCTCTTTTTGTTTCTTGTAATAATGTTTTGTGATTTTCTTTGACTAGCTCTTTTTTGCTTCTGAAGAAATTGAAAAGATAATAAAAGAACTTCCAGCCAAAAAAATAAGTCCTGGACCAGGTGGCTTCACAAGTGAATTTTATCAAATATTCAGAGACGAACTGTCACCAATCCTACATAAACTACTTCAGAAAATAGAAAAAGATGGAATTCTTCCAGACTCATTCTATGAAGAAAACATGTCCTTGATACCAAAGCCAGGTAAAGACACCACCAAAATAGAAAACTATAGACCAATATCTCTTATGAACATAGATGCAAAATCCTGCATAAAATCCTGGCCAATAGAATCCAACGATACATCAAAAAAAATAATTCACCATGACCAAGTGGGATTCATAACAGGTATGCAAGTATGGTTCAACATAAGAAAAACAATCAATGTAATTCATCACATTAACAAAGCAAAGAACAAGAACCACATGATTCTATCAATTGATGTAGAAAGGGCCTTTGACAAAATTCAACACCCTTTCCTGATTAAAACACTCAACAAAATAGAATTAGAGGAGAATTTCTTCAATATAGTAAAAAGTATATACACAAACCCGAGAGCTACCATTGTTATCAATGGAGAGAAATTAAAGGCATTCCCCTTGAGAACAGAAACTAGTCAAGGATGCCCACTATCACATTTCCAATTCAATATTATATTGGAAATCTTAGCGATAGCAATAACACAAAAGAAGGAAATAAGAGGTATACAAATTGTCAAAGAGGAGGTAAAATTATCTCTCTATGCAAATGATCTGATAGTATACTTAGAAAACCCTAAGGACTCAGCAAGAAAACTACTGGACATAGTTGACCAATTCAGCAAAGTGGCAGGATACAAGAGCAACAGTACAAAAATCAATTGGATTTCTCTACAATGACAGAGAGAATGCAGAATTGGAGCTGAGAAAAACAATACCCTTCACAATAGCTGATCACAAGATTAGGAGTAAACCTATGCAATTGATTTTTGTATGTTGGGCTTGTATCCTGCCACTTCACTGAATTAGTCAACTATATCCAGTTGTTTTCTTAATGAGTCTTTAGGGTTTTCTAAGTATACTATCATATCATCTGTATATAAAGATAGTTTTACCCCCTTTTTGTCAATTTGGATACTTATTTCCTTCTCTTGTCTGATTGCTATTGCTAAGACTTCCAGTACGATATTGAATAGGAGAGGTGATAGTGGGCATCCTGGCCTAGTTCCTGTTTTCAAATGGAATGCCATTTATCTCTCTCCATTGAAAACAATGTTGGATCTTGGTTTTGCACATATACTTTTTTGCTATTTTGAGGAAATTACTTTCTTTTTTTTATGTTGCTTTTATTTATTTATTTTCTATAATTATATTTTATTAATTTTCATAAACATTTACAGAGATTTTGGGCTTCCACTCATTCATTGTTGCACTATTCTCTCTACCCTCCTCCCAGTTTGTTCTTGTCCAAATGCCACAGTGCTTTTAAAGCCAATTCTGATTAATCTTCTTTGTCAGTGTGTAGGAAATTACTTTCTATTCCTATTTTTTTGATAGGTTTTACTCAAGAAAAGATGTTGGATTTTGCCAATGACCTTTTCTGCATCAATCAATGTGCACACCACTTGATAGGGTCATGTGGTTCTTATTCTTTGTTACTGTGATGAATTAAACTGATTGTTTTTCTTATATTGAATTATCCTTGCATACCTGAATCCCACTTGGTCATGGTGAATTTTTTAATGTACTTTTGGATTCTATTGGCCAGGATTTTATTGAGGATTTTTGCTTCTATGTTCAAGAGTGATATCAGCCTATAGTTTTCTATTTTGGTGGTGTCTTTGCTGGCCTTTACTATCAAGGTTATATTTACTTCATAGAATGAGTCTGGGAGAATACCATCTTTCTCTATTTTCTGAAATACTTTATGTAGAATTGGTGACAGTTCTTCTCTGAATATTTGATAAAATTCACTAGTAAAACCATCTGGTCCAGGGCTTTTATTTTGGTGGAAGGTGTTATTACCTGTTTAAATTCTTCTTTTGTAATGGATCTGTTCAGATGTTCTACTTCAGTCTGTGTCAGGTTAGGTAGGTTGTGAGCTTCTAAGTATTTCTTCTAGATTTTCATATTTGTTGAACATAGTTTTTCATAATATTCCATTGTTAACTTTTTAAATTGCAGTTGCCCCTGGTCTCTTAATTGAAGTATTTGTGTCTTTTCCTTTTTCAGTTTTGCTAGTGATTTGTTGATTTTATTGACCTTTTTTGAAGTCCAATTCCTGGTGTTGTTAATTGTTGCCTTATTTGTATAATTTCTTTCTTTTTTTTTTTTTTAGATAGTGTTGGGTTTTCTTGCTATTCTTTTTCAACTTTTTGGAGATCTTGGTTAAAGAATCTGTTATCATTCCCCCTCACCCCTTTTGATGTGTTTGCTTACTGCTATCAATTGACCTCTAATTACTTCTTTAGCTGTTTCCCAAAGGTTTTGGTGAAGTTGTGCTTTACTGTAATTTGTTTCAAGAATTTTTAGAAATTTAATTATTTATTTCTTCTATTACTAACTCATGTTCAACGAGGGTGTTGTTCAGCTTCCAAATGTGTGTATTTTCCTCTTTTATCTTCTTGTTACTAATTTCTCATTTTGTAGTATTGTGGTCTGAGAAGATGCTTTGTATTATT
>NW_006399879.1:8930897-8939042 GCF_000299155.1 Elephantulus edwardii | reverse complement strand
CTCCTCTCCTTGAAAAGCAAAAGACAAACTCCTTCATTGGTACACAATCCCCTCCCCCACCCCGCACATCGCCACCCCCACCTCAAATATACTCCACTCTGCAATCCTCATTCTGGACTCATAATAATCATAATGCCCTAAAAGATATAGATAATAACCTTTAGCAAGCGGCTGCATCAGGCCCAGGCTGAGAAAAGCCAGAAGCATACACAACTGGAAAGATCCCACCAGCTACAGCAGGGCTACAATCAGGTGGCAGTGTGGTCTTCGTGTGTCATCTAACTTCTTAGTGCTTCAGTTTCTGTTCCTTCAAATGGGCAACAGAGTGTTCGTCCAGACAAAGCACAAGACTCTCATCACTCCCACAGTGAGCACTTCTGTGCATAGTCTCCTATTTTCGGCATGGGTTTTAGTGTCCCCTGTTCACTCCCACAGTGCACACTTCTGCGTGTAATTGCCTATATACAGCAAGGGTTTCAACGCACACTTCTGGGCATCGTCTCCTGTTTACAGCATGGGTTTCAGTGTCCCCTGCCTCAGTCCGTGGAGAAGCCCGACCATGCACCTCCTCCAAGCTCAGCTGCTGCCACACTTCCGGCATGCCTATTTTAAGATCCCCTAGCAGCTCTCGGGGAAATGTTGCCATGCCAACTCACTGGCTGTTGCTAATCATACTCTATGAATGCATAGTACAACCATCTGACAAGCAATTCCCTCCTCCCTTTGCCTAGAGACCATTTCCAAATTGTTAGAAGGCAGATCACCTTTTCACAATGGCACACAATAGAGCCATAATATCAAGCATCAAATTAGTGACGTGATTAAAACATGCACCCAGCACTTCAGTTTGCAAAGTGTTTTGCATCACCCATCAATGTTCACAGAAGGGATCAGGGCAGGTAACTTACTACCCCATTAGCCAGGTGATTACTGATGTGGAACATGACTTTTTAATTTATTAATTGTTGCACATTTTCTCCCCCTTCCCCTCCCATAGCTCACTCCGCAATGTATCCCTTGTTTTAAATTGTTGTCATACATAGAATGCATAATCATATATTACTTTCGGACCGTTCTTCCCTTCATCTGTTCTAATACAGTGCTCATTATCTATCTACCTTTACCCCATTCTCTCCCTCACCCCCTCACATCTGTCTTATTTTATAACAGTGGTGTCATGCAGTCTTTGTCCTTTTGTGACAGAGACATTTTAGCCAGCATAATGTTCTCCCAGCTCCCCCATGTTGTGTAATGTTTCATGAATTCATTGTTTTTCAATACTGTGTAATATTCCATTCTGTGACTGTACCATAGTATTTCTATCTATTCAATTGTTGATGAACATTTGGGTTGTTTCCATCCTTTTGCTATTGTGAATACACAGCAATAAATATGGGTGGGCATACATCTGTCTGAGTTGCTTTGGTTTCTTTAGGGTATATTGCCAGTAGTGAAATTGCTGGGTCAAATGGTATTTCTATTTCCAACTTTTTGAAAAAATGTCAGATTGCATGCCATAATCATTATACCATTTTATATCCCCACAAGCAGTGAATGAGTTCCAATCTCTCTACAGTCTTGCTTGCTCTCTACAATCTTAGCTGTTTGCTGCACTTTTGAAAGTTGCTGGGGTGACATGATATCTCATAGTTGTTTCAGACAACGACTTCTTATAGTCTCAGAGGTAAAGATATGCAGGACTTGGACTTCAGAAGTTCATCTAGCTTTACATCCCAACTTCTTTCTCTTAATCTAAGTGACCTGTGTCATCTCTTGGAAAGATTAAAGTCAAATGATTACAACCCTTTTTTATGCAATAGTATAACATATTCTTTCTTTCATTCTTTCATAGCTCCATTTGATGGAATGCCTAAAGAAAATGCAAGTAGCAGAGCCCTACTAGAGATCACACTTGTCCTTGTACACTTGTCTAGCATAGCTGGTCTCACACATCCACACTTCTAAGAGATTCACCTGTGCAGTAGCACATACTATGTTACTTCTTTAGGGACTCTAGAAAGCTCAGAGGTAATATATAAAGAAGTACAATAAGCAGAGAACAAGAGAGGGGGAGTAAGTGGAGACTTTGAATGACAAGGGAAGGGAAGGGGCAAGGTGGAGGAATCCACAACTAGCGGTAGACACACCCCTTCAGGTGAAGGCAAGTGGATAGAGTTGAGGGCAGAAAGCAACCCTAGAAGGATATGCACCCCTAGACTGACCAATGACTAACATGAAGTCCTGCTCCCAGGACAAGTCACCCTATCTCATTCTCTCTGGACTCTGTGCTCTGAGAATGGTGAGGGTGGGTGCACTATTACATCTCATTGGGTTGATTCAAACTCACAGCGACCCTATGCACAATAGAAGCCACTGCTTAGTGCTGAGTTATCCTCACAGTCGTAGCCATGTTTCAGCTCACTGTTCAATGCCTATGTCAGGGCATCTCATTCAGAATCATCCTCTTATCTATTAGCTCTCTATTGTACCAAGCACAGTGGCTTTCTAAAGAGAGTGGTCTCTCTTGGCAACATGTCCAGAGTACGTGTGGTAAAGTTTCCCATCCTTGCTTCTAAAGAGCATTTGATTATACTTCTTTCAAAATGGATTTGTTCTTCTGGCTGCCTTTGGTATATTCAACATATTTTGTCAACACCATGTTTTAAATGCATTAATTCTTCTATGGTAGTCTTTGTTCATTGTGCACTTTTCTAATGTATGAGGCAGTTCCATAACTTGGGTCAGGCCCACTTTAGTATTCAAAGTGATCTTTGCTTTTGAAAATGTAAAAACTTTTTCATTAGACTTTCTCAATGTAGTATGTTGTTTGATTTCTTGACTTCTACTTCCATGGAGGTTGATTATAGATCCAAATAAATTTAAGTCCTTGATAACTTCAATCTTTTCTATCATAGTGCTTTTTATTGATGCAGTTGTGAGAAATTTTGTTTTGTGTGGAGGCATATGTATACTGAGGGCTAGCCTTTGATTTTCATCAGTGTTTCCATGCCTGACCTCATGGTTGAATTCATGTGACCACTCAAGAAGGGTATCCACACAACTTTGCTTGATTTCTTGATCATTGTATGTTTTATCATTATATAAAGGAACAACTCTTTCCTGTTTTCTATTGGACAAGGAGCTCTAGTCTCAGGAATATAAAGGACCTGTCTCAGGTCATGAAGGAAGACAGAGCCAAAAGTGAAGCCTCTAGTGGTGTCACTACCTAAAGCAAAAGTCGAGCCATTCCTAACCTGAGACTTCAGCTGGCTTGTTGTTGTTGTTGTTATGTGCCTTCGAGTCATTTGCGACTCATAGCGACCCTATGTACAACAGCCCTAAACCCTGATCTATCCTGTGCCAATCTCATTGCCTCTGACACACCCATCCCGATTACCCCAGTCACTGAATCAATCCACCTCCTAGAGGTTCTTCCCCTCCTGCACTGTCCCTCCACTCTACCCAGCATGATGTCCCTCTCTAAAGATCTGTCTCTCCTTACAACATGTCCAAAGTATGTCAGATGAAGCCCCAGAATTCTTGCCTCCAAGGAGCAGCCTGGTTTAACCCTCTCTAGGATGAATCTTTGTTTTCTTGACAGTCCATGGTACATTCAGCTGGCTACTGTTCCCTAAATACCTACATTTTCACCTGTTACATGAGGATGTTGACCTGACCAGGCGCCACCAATTTAAAGTGAATGTCCTAGTGAGGGAAACCAAGACACTTTCAAGGTCATTACCATTGGGCTAATGAGTATATAGTTTGGTGGCCTCTGACTTTCCAAGAGAGGTCTGAAATTCAAAGGTTATTTTAAAAAAAAGCCTTGATATTTTAAAATGTCACTTGCAAATACTCCATACCCATCTGTCAGTTTGCTGTACTCTGGTGACTTGCACGTTGCTATGATGTTGGAAGCTCCGACACAGTATTTTAAATATCAGCAGGATTATCCATTGGAAACGGGTTTCATCAGAGCTTCCAGACTAAGACAGATTAGGAAACCAGCTTGTCATGAACTTCTAAAATAATGAACCCTCAAAAAAATCCTATTTATAACAGGGAACATTGTCAGATATCATGCTAGAAGATGAGTCTTTCAGTTTGGAAGGCATTAAAAATATACACAGCAAAGTGTTGCCTACTCGAAGTGGAGTCTGCCTTAATGACACAGATGGAGTAAAGATTTCATCCAGTGAAGGACCTTCATTTGCTTATGGGGCTTAACTCAAATGAAAAAAAAAAGTTGCAAATATCTATTGATAATTGGAACATGGGATGTACAAAATATGAACCTAAGAAAACTAACAGTTGCCAAAAATTAAATTTGACACATTGACAAAGATCAATATTCTAGGCTTTAGTGAACAGAAATGGGATGGTACTGGCCATTTTGAATTAAACAATTGTATGATGTACTAGGCTGAGAATGAAAATTTGAAAAGGTAGGTTGTAGAAATTATTGTATAAAGGGATATTTCAAAACTTGTCCAGATATGCAAAGATGTCAGTAATAAAATAATATCCACATGCACATAAGAAAGACCTATTACAACTGTTGCTGTTATATGCCATCAAGTCGCTTGCGATTCATAGCGACCCTATGTACAACAGCCCTAAATCCTGCTCTATCCTGTGCCAATCGCTCTGCCTCTGACACAGCCATCCCAATTACCCCAGTCACTGAATCAATCCACCTCATAGAGGGTCTTCCCCTCCTGCGCTGTCCCTCCACCCTCCCAAGCATTATGTCCCTCTCCAAGGACCTGTCCCTCCTTACAACATGTCCAAAGTATGTCAGACGTAGTGCCAGAATCCTTGCCTCCAAGGAGTAGCCTGGTTTAACCCTCTCCAGGATGAATCTGTTTGTTTTCTTGACAGTCCATGGTACATTCAATACTCTTCTCCAGCACACAATTCAAAGGCATCAATTCTCCTTCTATCCTCCCTAGTCATTGTCCAACTCTATGATGCATAACAAGTGATTGCAAAGACCATGGCCTACTACTCAAATACTGATTGATGATGAGTCTTCCTCCAATCCTGATGCTACAATCCTCTTCATAGAGTCCAACTTCCCAGATATTTTACTCAGCATGCAGATTGAATAGGTATGAAGAGAGAAAACAACCCCAACACACTCCCTTCTCAATTTTAAACTATGCAGTGTTCCCCTGCTCTGTTCACACAACAGAGAACAATTAAGTTCTTTGGAAATTCCATTTTTCTCAATGTCAGTCACAATTTGTTATGATCCACACAGTCAAATGTCTTTGCATAGTCAATAAAGCATAAATACACATTTTTATGATAGACTTTCAGCAATGATATTTTTGGTGCTATGGCCTCTTCTAAATCCTGCGTGAATTTCTGGCAGTTCCCCATCAATGTACTGTTCCAGCCATTTTCAAATGCTCTTCATTGGCATTTTGCTTGCATGTGATATTATTGATATTGTTCATTAGTTTCCACATTCAGTTGGATCATCTTTCTTGGGAATGGGAACAAATATTGACCTTTTTCAAACAGTTGGCCAGAGAGTTGTCCTCCAAATTTTTTGGCATAGACTGGTGAGTGCATCTAAGGCTGCATCTGTTAATTGAAACAAGACAATTGGTATCCCATCAATTCCTGGGGCCTTATTTTTTGCCAGTGCCTTCAACGGGAGGGAGACTCATC
The DNA here is from genome assembly GCF_000299155.1 of Elephantulus edwardii. Classification (NCBI taxonomy): domain Eukaryota; kingdom Metazoa; phylum Chordata; class Mammalia; order Macroscelidea; family Macroscelididae; genus Elephantulus; species Elephantulus edwardii. The sequence continues at coordinate 8,933,363 of NW_006399879.1, read as the reverse complement.
AATAATCTGAGTTATACAGATGACACAATCTTGCTTGCTGAAAGTGAGGAGGACTTGGAGTACTTGTTGCAGAAGATCAAGGAATGCAGCCTTCAGTATGGATTGTATCTCAATATCAAGAAAACAAAGATTCTTACCACTGGACCAATAAGCAGTGTCATGATGGATGGAGAGGAGACTGAAATTGTCAACAGTTTCATCATGCTTTGATCCACAATTAACATCCTTGGTAGCAGCTGTCAGTAAAGAAGAAGATGCATTGCACTTAGAGAAATCTGCAGTTAGGCAAGTCTCCAAGTTATTGAGGAGTAATGATGCCCATTTGAGGATTAAGTTATATCTGATTCAGGCCATGGTCTTTTCAGTCACTTGCTATGCATCTGACAGCTGGACAATGAATAAGGATGACAGAAGGAGAATTGATGCATTTTAGTTGTGGTGTTGGAGAAGAGCAGTGAACATCCCATGGACAGCCAAAAGAACAAACAAATATATCTTGGAGAGGGTGCAGGCAGAGTGCACTTTGGAGGCAAGAATGATGAAGCTTTGCCTCACATACTTTGGGCATGTTGCTAGGAGGGGTTATTCCTTAGAGAGAAACAAGATGCTTGGAAGGATGGAGGGTCAATGAAAAAGAGGAATACTTTTAAGCAGGTAGATTGGCACGATGACTGCCTCAATGGGCTCTAGTGTGTCAGGAAGTGTGAAGATGGCACAATAGGACAGGGTTCACATCTATTATTCATAGGATCACTGTGAGTCACACTTGACTTGATGGCACGTAACAACAACATGGACTTCCAAAAAAACAAACAGATATGTCTTGGGGAAAGTGCAAGCTGAATGCTCCCTGGGGGCAAAAAAGGTGAAGCTTTGTCTCATACTTTGGGCATGTTCTTAGGAGAGGCTATTCTTTGGGAAGGGACATCAGGCTTGGAAAGATGGAGGGTCAGTGAAAGAAAGGAAGACCTTCAATGAGATAGGTTAACATGGTGACTGCAGCAATGGGTTCAAGTATGTCAGAAATGATGAGGATAGGGCCACCATTCAGATTTGTTGTTCATAGGTCACACTTAACAACAAATATTTTTAAATTATATAAATTGTGACTATACACATGAATCTCACCTGAAGGAATAAAAATTCTGTTCCTGACAGGATCCAAATTGCCTACGAATGTAGAAAGAAACTGCAAAAAAAGCTCAATATTGGTCAGCTGTGGGGAAAAGCTACTAGTTATTCATAGACAAATTCAAACTGAAGCAGAAGAAAAGTAAAGCAAGCCCACAAGAGCCAAATAAACCTTGCATGTATCCTACTTGAATTATTTCTTTTTAAAAGTCAACTTGAAAAGAAATTTGATGTATTTAGCACTAATGACTGAAAATCATGAGTGTCGTCATGTGACGACAATCAAGAACATTATATATGAAGAGAGTTAAAGGTCATTAAAAAAAGGAAAGAGACAAAAGACAGTAAAATATAGGAAAGAGAAAAATCAAATTAAATGTCAGAAGAGACTATGGATAATGTAGTTTAATGTTGAAGAACTAAAGTAAAAGGAGGAAATGATGAAATAAGAGTGCTGAGCAGAAAATGTCAAAGGGTAGCTCAAGAAGACAAAGTAAATATTATAAGAAAATGTGCAAAAAACTGGAATGAGAAAATCAAGAAAGAAGAGCATGTATCTCTCAAGGTGGAAGAACAAATTTTAGCTTTAAATTACAATACTAAAGGATACTTTGGATAAAATGATGCAGGAAGCATTACAGGAAGATGGAAGAAATATGCAGAATCACTGTAACAAAAAGAATTCATTGACCTTGAACCATTTCAGGAAGTAGCATGTGATCAAGGGCCAATAGTAATAAAGATAGAAATTCAACCTATGCTGAAGGTATTGGCAAAAAAATAAAGCCTCAGTTATTCATGGAATATAAATAGAAGTATTTCAGTAGTGCTAGTCATGTAGCTCTGGATGTATTCATTTGCCTGTGCTAACAAATTTGGAAGACAGAGACTTGGCCAACTAACTGGAAAAGATTCATATTTGTGCTCATTCCCCTCAAAAGGTGATCAAATAGAATGAAGAAATTATCAAACAAAATCATTGTTATCACACACTATTAAAATCCTGCAGAGGATGATCAGACTACAACTGGAGTAGGGAACTCCCAGAATTTCGAGGTGGATTCAGAAACCATGGAACAAGATATGTAAATGCTGCTATCAGATGGATTTTTTTTATTTTCTCCATTAGTTTTGAAATTTATAAATAAATTCTGGATATGGAATCTTTTCTTTTTTAATTATTATTAAATTTTATTCGTTTTAATGAACATTTACAGAGATTTTGGGTTCTCATTCATTCATTGTTGCACTGTTTTCTCTACACTCCTCCCCAGTTCGTTCTTCTTCTCCCACCCCCCGAATATCTGTTTTAATTTTCCAATTGCCATAGTGCTT
>NW_006399879.1:8922020-8930592 GCF_000299155.1 Elephantulus edwardii | reverse complement strand
AGGACCCTAGATGGTTAAAAGGAGGGTCAGCAAAGATGAGGGAAACTTCCATGAAACAGATTATACAATAACCACAATGGACTTGTGTGCACCAAAGATCATGAAGATGTTAAAGGAGAGCTGATCTTCAGGAAAGTAAACTCATGAACTGTAATATCCCTTTGAGCTAGCCAAACCTGCAGCCTCTCCCATTTCTGTTACCCAGCAGTCAGTGTGGTGCTGGGCTGCACATTCAAACCAGAGTGGTTTCTGAAGACATGTCCATCCCTGTAATGAAGAACTCCATCTTTGTGAGCACATGGGGCTGACCAGGTCAGTTCAGAGAGAGTTCTTCTTACTACTCAGGAGGACATGGGTGTCCACACCATAGTGACCATCACAGGTCTTCACCCAATGGATGAGTCTCCTCTCTGAAGGAGTACGATGTAGGGTCAAGGGAACTAGGAGCACAAGCGTCATCCACCTTTAATGATGATGAAGGGCCAGCCTTAGTTAGCCCTGGTCAGGCTTCTGGCATGTTGGAGACAGATCTAGTGCCTTGTTCCTTATGCCCTTCCCCTTAGACCACTTGGTGCTGCACGGTATTTGAGGCACAGCCTATGTTCCTCCCCATGGGAAGGTGCGTGCAGCGTGAAGCTGTGCCCATGGTTGGACCATCTGCTCAGAGCACGCTTCACAGGGACTCTATAGTTCTGGGGTAGCACTATATATTATACCACCTCCTTACTCTTCCCTTAACTCCTAGCAATCTCTGGTCTTCTTTTGTCTCCATGGAAGTTGCTAGTTGTTTTTTTTTAAAAAATTTTATTATTAATTTCAATGAAAATTTACAGAGACTTTGGATTTCTATTCATTCATTGTTGCACTTCTCTCCCCTCCCAACCTTCCCCCCAGTACACTCTACTCTTTGAAAAGTAATAGAAAAATCCTTTCATTGTTTTACAATTCCTCCCCCCAGGTCCACTCCACTATGCAGCCTTCGCTCTGGACTCCTGTCTTGACAAACATACCTAGTCACATATCCCTTTTAAACAGTTTTCTCCCTCATCTGTTTCAATGCAATATACATTATTGAACCCATCTTTCTCAGTTTCCCCCCAACCCTGAGGTCAGTCCTGTTTTATAACAGTGGCACCATGGAGTATTTGTCCTTTTGTGACTGGGATACTTCACTCAGAATAATGTCCTCCAGGGTCACCCGTTTTGAATAATATTGCATGAGTTCCTTGTTTTCAATGCAGCATAGTATTCCATTGTGTGAATATAACGGGCACCTAGGTTGTTTCCAACTCCTTGCTATTGTGAAAGCTGCGATAAACATGGGTATGCATATATCTGCTTGGATGTCAGTTATGGTCTCTTTGGGGTATATTCCCAGTAGTGGAATTGCTGGGTCAAATGGTATCTCTATTTGAAAGTTGCTATTGTTAGTAGTGGTTGTCTTTAAATTGCTTTTGACTCCTGGAGATCCTAAGTGTGCAGAGCAGAGCTCTCTAAGGTTTTCCAGGCTGTGACTACCCCAGATCATCAGGCCTTACTTCTAAGCACTTTTTAGTAGGTTTGAACTGCTATACTCTTGGTCAGTATCTCAGTGCTTAACGCTTTATACTAGCCATGTTGTTGCTGTGTACCATAGAGTCAGAACTGACCCATAGCTGACCCTCTGGCAGATTTTCAGAGGCAGTTAATCATACATTCTCCTTCACAGCAGCTGGTGGCCTCAAACCATGTGCCTTCTAGATTGCAATGCAGTTTCTGGCCACTAGGCCACCAGAGCTCCCCATGATTCCCATATCACCCATTACTTCACATATTTCATGTCCATGGGATAATACAGTAGTTGTCCTTTTTGACATAGTTCACTCAACATGTCTTCAAGGTCCACTGTGTCACAACATGTATCAAAATGTAGTTTCCTTTATGGCCTACCAGCGCTTCATTATGTGAGAGGACCACCTTTTGTTTATAAGTCATCTGTTGATGGACTTAGGTTGTTTCCACCTTTTAGTTGTTGTGAATAGTGCTGCAGTGAATATTGGTGTCCAAGTGTATTGTATTTGCTTTCAATTCTTTGGACTATACTAAAAGGAAGAAAATTGCCAGAATTCCCAAAACTTTCAAACAAACAAACAAACAAACAAACAAACACACACAAACGCTATTATCCTGCTCCCTCACTGCATAACTCATCTTAGTAGAAATCCCATAGACCTGGAAGTACAGTGAATACATAAAGCAGAGGGTCTGGAGCCCGTCTGTGATTGGACTCACAGCAAACAGCAGCCGTGAAGAGCAGACGGCCAGTGGTCAGGGTGCTCTCCCAGGCCAGTGCTACTTATTTGAGTCCAGCTTTTCATGTCAACTACAAGAAATTACTAATGTATTGATTGGTTTCATACTGGATTATAGGAATTGGTAAAATTAGAGTACCAGATATAGGATTTCAAAGGACAGATTAAACTTCAGGCTAGACAAAGATGAAGAGAGCATGTGAAGGTGGTTCGGAGGAAATCACCTGTTGTTGTTATTGTTGGTTTTAGGTGCTTTCGAGTCAAGCACAATTCACAGTGACCCTGTGAACAACAGATCTGAACCCAGTCCTGTCCTGTGCCATCCTCACAATCTCTGACACACTAGAACCCATTGCTGTGGTCTCTGTCAATTCACCTGGTTGAGGGTCTTCCTCTCCTTTGCTATTCTTCCACCTTTCCAAGCACAATGTCCCTCTCCAAGGAATAACTCTTCTAGCAACATGTCCAAAGTATGTGAGACAAAGCTTGTCCTATTTACCTCCAAGGAGCACTTTGGTTGCACCTTCTCCAAGACACATCTGTTTGTTCTTCTGGCAATCCATGGGATGTTCAGAACTCCTCTCTGACACTACAGTTCAAAAGCATCAATTCTTCTTCTGTCACCTTATTCAATGTCTAGCTCTCAGATGCATAGCAAGTGATTAAGAAGATTATGGCCTGAATCAGGCTCACTTTAGTCCTCAAACTGACATCGTTATTCCGCAATAGTTTAGAGAGGTACGTAATTACAGGTTTTCTCAGTACAATACATCTCCTGGTTTCCTGACTGCTAGTACCAAGTATATTGATTATGGATTCAAGTAAGAGGAAGTCATTGACAGTTTTAATCTTTTTGTCTATCATGACAGCATTTGCCCAGTGGCAAAGATTTTTGTTTTCTTGATGTTGAGATGCAATCCATATTGAAGGCTGCAGTTTGACCTTCTGCAGCAAATGCTTCAAGTCTTCCTCACTTTTAGCAAGCAAGGTTGTATCATCTACATACTAAAGGTTATTCATGAGTCTTCCTTTAATTATAATGCCTCATTCTTCTTCAGAGTCCAGGTTCTTGAATAATTTGCTAGGCAAACAGATGAAGTAGGTATGGAAAAACAATAAAATCCTGATGTATGTCTTTCCTATTTTTAAACCATGTGGTGCTCCCTTGTTCTGTTTTCACAGTAGCCTCTTGATCTAGATATGTCATTTTGTAGTTAAGTGCCATCGAGTCATAGACGACTCATAGTGACCCTATGAACAAAAGACCTGAACACTTGCATAACTTTCATTGTTTCTCCATGTTCGTCATTTCCAGAGGCAAGCTATTTCAGAAGTAGATGCCCTCCTGCTTCCAAACCTAGGTATAGGTTTATCTGCCTCAGGTACAAGTCCCAATCCTTCGGTACAAGCCCCTTCCAGGAGGAAATCACCTAAAGTGAGTGAATGTGGAGGGGAGTTACTCTAGGTTGAGTGGCCTGAAAATCCTTTTTTGAGGACTTGACATTTGAGCTAAGAACCAAATGACAGAAAATCCAGCCTTAGAGAATAATGGGAGCAGAAGGGCAAGAGTCTTTTTCTTGTGTGCAAGCTTGGCAGGGCCTGATTGGCTTATCCTGAGAACAGAGCACAAAGCCCTGAAGTCCAAGTGAGAAGGCACAAGGGGAAGGAAAAGGCATGGTGGGGTGGGCCTGGCCTTAGAATGTTGGTCTCCAGAGACTTTTTTTTTCAGCTAAAGGGAAGAAAGACTTTCTAGCAATGAGAGATGCCAGACATTCATTAACACTTTTACTCACTCACCCATTCTCTCAATTACGCACTCACTCAATTGCTTCTCTACTCATTCACTCCTTCACCAACTCATCCTTTCACTTGTTAATTCATCCAATCACTTACTCATTCATTCATTTGTTTACCTACTTGATCATTCATTTACTCATCAATGGTAATTCTTTCATCTACTTGTCTGATTCTTGTTGGTATTCACTATATACCAGGCACTGTGCTCAAAGTGATGGGTAATATTGAGACAGACCAAACCTAGACACTTTCTTCCTGACAGGTCACAGTTGACAAATGAAACAGATAGGTAACTGTAAGAGCAGACAGAATACAACACTAGCTTAGGGAAAATACCAGTGTGCTGCAGAGTGTGAAAGAAAAGAAGATATGAGGTGAACCTCTAGGAAGCCATGCTCATTGCAGATGTGGGGATATCAGAGAGGGCCCCCTGTTTGGAGAAACATTTAACTGGAATATTAAAGTCCCTTACAGTCCTGCAATGCTATATTTTAAGACCACAGTAGTCATTCATAGGCCATGGGAAGTAGGGAGGGAAGGCTGAGCCTTACTTACTAGTCCAAAGAGGAAGCAACTGTGTAAGCACATGATGGTGGTGACAGTCATGTGAGAGAAGCCCTGGGGTATCAGAAATGAGGACAAAAATGGGGACATTGGAACATGCCCTACTTAGTTCCAGAACTTAGTGAGTGTGAGAAGCTCTGGTGGGAGAGAACAGCTCCATGTTCTCCTCAGTCCCTCACCACCTCCTTCCATCAAGGTCATCCAGACTTCTGGGAGCAGGAAGTATCGGAGATGTCCTATTTGGGAACCATGTTGTCACCTCTCTTTTCTCACTCTAATCTCTAACTCAAAGCCTGACCCATTTCACAGTTACAGACACCTGGAGAGCGCTGACTCCTTGTACTCTCTGCTCCATCCTTTCTCTCTTCTCACCCAAGAGCTGGACCACCTTTCTCCCCTGAAGTTCTTGGCCTCATTTTAATATCTCCTGGTTTATCTCTTGCCTGGATCTCACACATGGGCAGCTTCCTAGCCAGGATTTTGTGTCAAAGTGTCTTCATGATGCACTCTTCACAAAACCCATATGATAACTGCTTCAGAGCACTTCATGTCTCCCCCCTCGCCACAAATCCCAGATCTTTGGCCAGGCTCAGGGTCAGGCCATGTCTGCCTTCACTCATCCCTTCTATTTTTAAATTCAAATCCTCTCACTTCACATGTCACCTCAAGTGCTCCTGGGGACATATAACTTTCATGAGAAGAGGATAGGGAACAGGTTGTTGTTGTTGTTATGTGCTGTCGAGTCACTTGCGACTCATAGTGACCCTATCTACAACAGCCCTAAACTCTGCTCTGTCCTGTGCCAATCGCACTGTTTCTGACACTCCCATCCCAATTATCTCAGTCACTGAATCAATCCACCTCATAGAGGACCTTCCCCTCCTGCTCTGTCCCTCCACCCTTCCAAGCATGATGTCCTTCTCCAAGGACTGGTCTCTCCTCACAACAAGTCCAAAGTATGTTAGACGGAGCCTCAGAATCCTTGCCTCCAAGGAGCCACCCGGTTTAACCCTTTCCAGGACAAATCTGTTTTTTTTCCTAGCAGTCCATGGTATTCTCAATACTCTTCTCCAGCACCACAGCTCAAAGGCATCAATTCTCCTTCTATCCTCCTTGGTCATTATCCAACTCTCTGATGCATAACAAGTGATTGTGAAGACCATGGCCTGTATCAAATGCACCTTAGTCTCCAGAGAGACACCATTGCTCTTCAGTACTTTGGAGAGGTCCCTAACAGCAGACTTTCCCATGGCAATGCTCCTTTTAATTTCCTGGCTGCTGGTGCCAAGAGTGTTGACTGTGGAGCCAAGCAAACTAAAGCTGTGAACAATCTCAATCTCATCACCATCCATCCTGATGCTGACAATTGGTCCAGTGGTGAGAATCTTTGTCTTCTTGACATTGAGCCTCAATCCATATTGGAGGCTGCAGTCCTTGACACTCTGCAGCAGGTGCTTCAGGTCCTCTTCATTTTCAGCAAGCAGGGTTATGTCATCTGCATAATGCAGATTGTTGATAAATTGTCTACCAATCTTGACCCCACATTTCTCCTCATAGAGCCCAGCCTCCCAGATAATCTGTTCTGCATATAGGTTAAAAATGTATGGAGACAGGATGCATCCCTGGCGTACGCCCTTCCCAATTTTGGACAATGCAGTGTTCCCTTGCTCTGTTCTGACTACTGCCTCTTGGTTCAAGAATAGGTTTCGCGTTAGAATGATCAAGTGTTCTGGGATTCCCATTCTTCTCAGTCAGCCTTCTTAGCTGATTCTGAGAAGGGAACAGGTAGGAGATGTGAAGAGGAGCTCCCCTCTCCAGCAGTGAGAAGCTGACTCTGTGTCCTGTCTTTAGCTTTCCTCTCTAATTGCCATTTGGGGCAGACTAAGTCTGACTGAGAAACAGGTGATGGATAACCACAGTGAGGGAGCTTGAGTGTGACGTAGGATATGCAGGGGCCCCAAAGAGAAAGCTGGCCAGCGCCTACGTAGGAGGCGCACATGTACATACCTATACATGCTATCCTGCTATAAAAGAAGAGGTGTGGTACTAAGGATATTATTGCTGATGTCAGATAGATGTTTTCTGAAAGTAAAGAATACCATAAGGACATTTACTTATATTTTATTGACTATGCAAAGACATTTGACTATGTGGATCACAACAAATTATGGCTATCATTGAGAAGAATGAGAATCCCAGAACACTTAATTGTGCTTTTGCAAAACCTATACTTAGACCAAGAAGCTATTGTCTGAGCAGAGTATGGGAACACTGCATGGTTTAAAATCAGGAGAGGTGCACATCAAGGCTGTACTCTTTTCCATACTTCTTCTATCCTTATGTTGAACAAATCATTTGAGAAGTTGGACTCTGAAAAGAATGTGACATCAAGATTGGAAGGAGACTAATCAATAGCCAATATTATGCAGATGACACAACGTTGCTTAATGAAGGTAAAAAAGCCCTGAAACACTTGTTGCAGAAAATAAAAAGCCACAACCTTTAATATGGATTACATCTCAGCCTCAAGAAAACAAAAAAACTCACTACTGATCTAAGAGGAAACATTATGATAGATAGAGAAAGGACAAATTGTCAACAACTTCATCTTACTTTAATCCACAATCAATATCCTTGGTACCAGCAGTCCAGAAATCCAAAGACATACTGCATTGGGAAAATCCAATGCCAAGAACCTTCCCAAAGTTCTGGTAAAACCCTACCCAATGTTAATGGGTCTGAAAGACTACACAGAGTGAAACAGCTCAGTCACAAATGTACAACTATTGATAAGCCCACTATTGGAATAATAGAATTAAGAGGGGGTAGGAGAGTGGGGCAAGAATGGACAGCTGATGAACACTGCACTGGAATGAGTGAAAGAAGGGGCCATCTGGAAGAAATGATGGTTAGAAAATATGCCTGTGACAATTAATAGTCTTACAAGTAGAATTGGAGGAGAAAAGAAGAAAAACTGTGCATGAAAGGATGAATGAAACCCATCTCTTTGTACATTTTGACTAAAAGAAAAAACAATAACCTCTTCAAAGTTGTAAGAAGCAAAGATGTCAGTTTAAAGATGAGGGTGGCCTTGCTCTAGGCCTTTTCTTGGCAAATATTTTCAATTATTGCTATGCATCTGAATGTTGGGCAATAAATAAGAATAGAAGAATTTATGCTTTTGAGTTGTGGTTTGGAAAATTAATACTGAATATCCCATGGATTGCCAAAAGAACAAGCAAATATATCCTGGAGAAAGTCCATCCAGGATGCTTCCTTAAGAAGAAGATGAATAAATTCCATCTCACGTATTTTGGGCATATAAGGAGAGGTCAGTCCTTGGTAAAGTACATCATGTTTGATAAGGTGGAGGGTGATCAAAAGACAGGAAAATCATCCATGAGATGGACTGACAATAACTGTAAAAATGGACTTTAGTGTATCAGAGAGGAAGTGAACAGTGCTGGACAGGGCAGAAGTCAGATGTGCTCTTTGTAGGATCACTACAGATCAAGGGCACCTAATGACAACAAATACTGTAAGGGTTAGAGTCATAGCAAACTTCCATTGGGTTTCCAAGCCTGTAGATTGAAACAGGAGACTGGCTGTCTTTGTCCTGAGGAGGTACTAGTGGATGCAAACTTCTGGGACACAGAGTCTTAGGCTAGCAGCACATCCCCCTGTAGACTAGACTACCAGTATAGCTCCCTGAAAGTACTATTATTATCATTGTTAAAACCAGCATGTAGCTGATCCTCCAGTGGGCTTTTAGAGGCTGTAAACGCAGATGACACAACCCTGCTCGCTGAAACTGAGGAGGACATCATGCACTTACTGCAGAGGGTCAAGGACTGCAGCCTTTAATATGGACTGAGGCTCAATGTTAAGAAGACAAAAATTCTCACCACTGGACCAATCGG
>NW_006399879.1:8919342-8921520 GCF_000299155.1 Elephantulus edwardii | reverse complement strand
AGATTGGCACAGGATAGAGCAGGGTTTAGGGCTGTTGTAGATAGGGTCGCTATGAGTCGCAAACGACTCGACGGCACATAACAACAACAACAACAATAATCTTTGAGATACTATCTTTCTCCTGCAAAAGTATGAAAGACATGAAAAATTCTGAAAAGTGATGTGGGAGACAAGCAGGAGAAAATTGTGGTTCTCGAGGAGTTACAAAGAATCCCTGCACTGATCCTTAGACTACAGCCCCCAGCTCTGGGTATTTGCTTACCATTTCCCTGTGAAGAGCTGAGGATGATGAGGCCTTGAGGCTCCAAAGTCATGAAACTGGTGGAACAGGGGCTGGACATGGGTCTCAGACTCTGGAGCCAACTCTCTAAGCAAGAAGGCAGATGCCTCAAACAGCAAGACATCTTTGATGAAGGAAGCTTAGACTGGATGATTCTTATTGAATGCAGCCTAGTGTAACATATTTCCTCAGGGAATATTCCTTATGTTCTCATAGGTAAAGGAAAGAAAAAGTGAAATTAATGATTTTTTTTTTTCAAACAGAAGGCCTCAGGATTTAAGGATATACCTAACCTGCTCCATCTAGCCATTCATTGTGTGTACTTTAACTAAGTTTATAACCCATATTGTGTGGTAAATAGGTTTTGTGTAAATCTCTATATTTTAATGAGTTTCCTAGTAATTCCTAAGAAGTCAAGCAGAATAAAGATCTTATAATTAGCTGAGGAAGCATTCCCCAAGAGAGAATGTGATGCTCAGTAATGATATAACTCAGCCATGACTGATTCTCCATGTCTTCTCTCCTCACTTCACGTAAGTGTTCATGTGTATGGGAGGGGGAGAGAGGAGGAAGAGGAAAAAGAGGAGAGAGAGAGAGAGAGAGAGAGAGAGAGGACTGGAAATTTATGTTCTCCAAGAGACACTTGAAAGGAAGTCCTGATAATTCATGGGAAGCCACCTATGAGTGGATTTAAGACAGCACTTGCTAGAATACGTGTTATGCAGCTGATGGTGTGTGATACATTCTACTTAAAATCCTGCATGGGAATGAAATCTTACTATGTGCTATGGTATAGATGAAGCATCAACACTTCACTGGAACTGCTGAAAGGAAGGACCATCTTAAAGGAATGGATAATTAGAAACCATGTGTATGACAATTAATAGTCTCAAGGGAAGGGGGCTCTGGTGGCCTAGTGGCAAGAAGGGATGCTGCAGTCACTAAGATGTGCAGTTCGAATCCTCCAGATGCTCCACTGGGGAAGGAGAGACAATTTCCCCTGTGCCAGTCAGATCCATCTCGATGGTACACAACAAGAAAAAAAAATAGCCTTTCAAGTGGGACAGGGTAGCGGAGGGAGAACTAATCTCTTTTAAAACCTTTACTAAGATAAAATAAATTTAAAAAGACATTATGCTAAACTAAATGAGTCAACAACAAAGGGACAGCTGGTGTATGACCTCACTTAAATAAAAAGATAGGAAAAGGGAAACTTTTGGAAACCCAAGTTTACTAGTGATTAGCTAGGGTGAGAGAAAGTGGAGGGATATTAATGGTGATGGAAAAATCACATTATTAAGAGTAGAGTTGCACAGCTTATTATTGTAATTGCTGCAAAAAAGTTAAAAGGGCAAAAGTTGAGTGGTAGATAGATTTAAAAATGTGGCAAAAACTCAATAAAAAGAGTAGCTGCTGAGACTGCCTACATAAAAGAAAACATCACATGGGATTTGTTTCCTGAGTTTGGAGTCTTAGGACCATGGATTCACAGGGAATTTCCAGTTAATTGTAGGATATGTTTAGCACTTCTGTCCTATTTACTAGTTCATTGCATGCCTCTAAGGTCTTATGATCTTCAAAGTGGACATTAATTATCTATCCACTCCTATTGGAACAGATTAAAGAAAGATAGAACTGTCTAAAAGGAATATATAATTAGGCATTATACATATGACAACAGCCCAGAATAAGAAGTAGATCATTGTAAAGAAGACTGGGGTGGAGGGGTCTGGAAGGTGTAAATGAGTAATTATGGAACAATGAATTTTTTTTTAAAAAGTGAACTGGGGGGTGGAAAAGGGAGGGAGAGGGGATAAAATGTGTAACAATGAATGAATGAATGAATGAAAATCTAACTTATCTGTAGATGTTCATTGACATGAAAAATAAATAGATTA
>NW_006399879.1:8914611-8918440 GCF_000299155.1 Elephantulus edwardii | reverse complement strand
TGACATTGAGGTTGAGGGGAGACTGAGAAAGATGGGATAAATAATGTATACTGCATTTAAACAGATAAGGGCGAGAACTGTTTAAAAGGTATATATGTTTGGGTATTATTGTCATGACAGGAGTCCAGAATGAAGCTGCATAGTGGAGTGGACTTGAGGGGAGGGATTGCATAACAATGAAAGAATTTTACTTTTTCAAAGAGAAGAGTGAATTGAGGGGGAGGAGGGGCAGGGAGAAAAGAGCAACAATGAATGACTGGAAATCCAAAGTCTCTGTAAACTTTCAATAAAATTAATTTTAAAAAGGTAAAAAAAATTTTAAAGAATTGAATGGTGCCCAGTTCCTATTACTGAGTACTTTGACCAGTGATGCGATGGAAAGAAACTTGAACATAATTTAAAATTTTCATGGACTTTTTATTTACTAGGATCATGACTATTAGATGAACTCCTGAAAAGATTGCCACTGGATAACATTTAAACATAAAATTAAATATTGTTGTTATGCGTGGTTGAGTTGGAACCAACTTGTAGCTGGCCCTCCAGGGAGTCTGTAGAGGTACTAACTGAACGAGAGGAGACGGCTCATCGTTCTCTCATGGAGCAACTGGTGGATCCAAACCGCCTGCTTTGGGGTTGATAGTGCAACTTCTTACCACTAGGCCACCACAGCTCCTTAAATATGTACCTTGAAAATTTAAAACCAAACAATAGTAGCTTCACTGTTAAAATAGGTCTTCCCTGAGCATTGTGCTCCTTTAAGAACTGTCTCTATGGAAGCAAATTAACAACAGTAACTTGACAGGTTGACCAGGAACTTAGAGAGCCGTGAGTATATAATGAGGGCAAAGCAACTTGAAGAATGCAATCTGCGTTACTAAAGGGTGCTTTCAGAAATTGTTGGATTGGTCTATGCTTTGGGGTGTATATTCTCAACAACAGTGACACAATAAATACAATGTGTCATTTCTGACTTAGAGCAATTTTGTATACAAACTCTATCACTTTCCAGACTCACAGGCAGTAAGTACTGCCTTAGTCACTGTTGCAGCCACTGCCTCAATCTGTCTTCTTGAGAGGATTCTTCTTTTTGTTAGAGCCCTGAGGATGCGGCATGTCATGCATTGAGCTGCTGACTGAGAGGGTCAACAGTTCCCAGGCGGATGGTCCAGCTGCTCCACCAGAGGTAGATAGGTACACTCCCCCCTCAAGAGTTTAAACCCTTAGAAGCCTCATGGACAGTGCCTATGAATTGGAGTTGGCTCTAAGGCTGTGGATTTAGAGATTTCTTTGTTTTTACTTTACCAAGCATGAAGCCCTTCTCCAAGGACTAAACTCTCCTGGTAACATCTCAAAATATGTATCACCATCTGCACTTCTGTGGAATGTTGTTCCTATAGTGCTAGGTGAGTTCCATAGGTTGCAAGACACTCAGAATATACAACAGCAGAAGCAGTATGCATATTGAGGAAGATAGCTTAGCCTGGGAAGTGTAGTATTGTGTTATCCATAGATCACATGAGTCAGGGCTGACTGGGCTGCGTCTAACAAGTATGTGAATGGACAAATGAATTAGAAGTGAATTAGAAGGACACAAATTTTACAAAAGTGATGAACGAGAATTGAAACTAGCAGGATTTTTTTCTTTTTTTAAGCTGAAAGAGATGCAATGTTGTGGGGCATGGAAGTCAAACAAGACCTATCCTTGGAATAAATTCTAGGCAAGAGCAGTGGAGTAAGTGTACTGATGTCTAGCGCTGAAAGACCTGCTGCCTGTGTCCAATTATCACAACCACCTTAGTCTTATTTGGTACAGAAAATACAAAGACAAATTGTCTTTTCCTCAATTGTTCTTATATTCCAACATCAAGGTACATTGAGGTTATTTAACTTAAACTGTTCCTTACACTCAGGTTTAACAAAGTAGGATTTGTCCAAGAGTAGGACTGTCGGAATCGCATTCGCTTAGGGTTCCTGGGTGTGTTGATTCTACTTAGGAAGAAGGCAATAAATCATCCACGGGCATTGAGACCAGACCCACAAAATACCAAGAAAGAACATACAAAGCTAGGCTTTCAGCTACCTTGTCTGTCTTCAAATAATTTCTATCCCAAGTGTGAATTTTTTGAACTGGCAATAGGTATCAACAAAAGTGTTTATTCTCTTTGTGATAGTAATTCTATTTTGGAGAACTGATCTTCAAGGAATAAGCACACTGCAAAGACCAATATTTATACACAATGATAGTTTTCTCCGGGAACAAAAAAAAGTAACTTTGGTGTTCAGTAATTGCCAAGAAGGTTTTGTGTTGTGTAACCTTGAAAAGGGAAGTTTATGAAGTCTCTGTAAGTAATATGTCTGTGAGGTGAAATTACAAGAAAAAGTGGTGTATATAGATGAATGTCATGGTCATCACATGAATGAAAGTGTGTAAATACTTACAGAATTGTACAACACAAAAGGTAGCACTGACCTAAACTATAAGCCCGCTGTTGTGGAGGCAGGTAAGTTCCCATCCATAGCGACCTTTCCACAGGTTTCCTCTTCACACAGGAGGTGACTCATCTTTCTCCCACAGAGTATCGGGTGTATTCAAACTGCAGACCTTTCCTCTGTAAACAGTTCAGAACACTGCACCACACTGCCAAGGCACTCGTAAACTACATAGCCATTAGGTGCCACCCAGTCAACTCTAACTCATACCAACACTACAAACAAAGATCTGAGCCTTGCCCTGTTGTGTATCCTTCTCACAATCTCCACCATGTCTGTGTCTATTGCTACAGTCACTGTGTCACTATATCTTGTTGAGTCTTCCTCTCTTTCACCCTCTACCTTTTCCAGCATGTCTTTTTCCAAGGACTGACCCCTCAAGACAACATGCCCTAAGTATGCAAGTCGAGGTTTCTTTATCCTTGCCTCTAAGGAGAATTCACTTTCTCCAAGTAATATTATTTTGTTCTTTTGGAAATGACCAGATATTCAATACTGTTTGTCAACAACACAATTCAAATTCATTGATTCTTCTTTAGTCTTCCTTATTCGTTTTCCAACTTTCAGATGCACAGAAAGCAATTGTAGATACCATAGTTTGAATAAGGCTCACCTTTGTCTTTAAAGTGATTTCTTTCCTCTTTAGAACTGTAAAGGGTCTTTGTTGTTCTTTTTGTTAGATGACATATGACTATGACTCGTAGAGAACCTGTGAACAACAGATCTGAACTCTGTCCTATTCTGAGTCATGTTCACAATCTCTGACATACTTGAGCCACTGCTACAGCCACTGTGTTAGTCCATCTGGTTGAGATTTTCCTCTTTCACCATTCTTCCACATTTCCAAGCCCCCTGTCCCTTTCTAATGAATAGCCCCTTCTAGTAACATGCCCAAAGTATGTGATATGATATCATCTCTGCCTTCAAGGAGCACTCTGGCTGCATCTTCTTCAAGACATGCCTATTTGTTTTTTTGGCAGTCAATACTCTTCTCCAACAACACAGTTCAAAGGCATCACTGTTCAGTTCTTTTTCTGTCATCTTTATTCATTGTCCTGCTTTCAGATGCAAGTGATTGAGAAGACCATGACCTGAATGAGGCTCACTTAGTCCTCAAACTGACATTACTCCTCAAAAATATGGTGAGGGCCCTGACTAGACTTTCCCAGTGCAATACGTCTTTTGATCTCCTGATCGCTGGTGGTTGTTGTTGTTGTTATGTGCCGTCGAGTTGCTTGAGACTCACAACGACCCTATGTACAACAGCCCTAAACTCTGCTCTGTCCTGTGCCAATTTCATTGCCTCCTACACACTCGTCCTGATTATCCCAGTCAC
>NW_006399879.1:8888805-8904211 GCF_000299155.1 Elephantulus edwardii | reverse complement strand
CAGTACCCAATCGTGTTCAAGCAAGGAGT
Source organism: Elephantulus edwardii (assembly GCF_000299155.1). NCBI lineage: Eukaryota > Metazoa > Chordata > Mammalia > Macroscelidea > Macroscelididae > Elephantulus > Elephantulus edwardii. Next base: position 8,904,182 of record NW_006399879.1, on the reverse strand, counting down.
TGTTCAGCTTCCAAATGCATGGTTTTTTTCTCCTTTATCATCCTATTATTAAGTTCTAATTTTGTAGTGTTATGGTCTGAAAAGATGCTTTGAATTATTTCTATTTTTTTTAATTTATTGATGCTTGCCTTGTGTCCTAGAATGTGATCTATTCTGGAGAATGTTCCATGTACATTGGAGAAGAAAGTATACTGTGTTTTGTATAACACAGGTTTTTGATGAATCTTCCTCCAATCCTGATGCCAAGTTTTTCTTCATAGAGTTGAACTCCTTGAATAATTTACTCAGCATACTGATTGAATAGGTATGGAGAAAGTATACAACACTGACAAACATTTTCTCTCTATTTTTCCCCTCTTAATCTTTCTATGTAGAGTTCCCTTGTTCTGTTCATACAACAGAATCTGGGTCTAGGTTTCATATTTAAGTCTTTAAGCATAATTAAGTGTTCTGGGATTCACAGTCTTCTCAATATTAGCCATAATTTGTTATGATACTCACAGTCAAATGCTTTTGCATAGTCAATAAAGCACAAATAGACATTCTTCTAGTATTCTTTACTTTCAGCCAGGACCCACCTGACATTAGCAATTATATCCTTGATGCCACAGCTTTTCTAAATCCAGCTTAAACTTCTGCCAATTCTCTGTATATTATCATTGAAAAATCATAGTCCTATTGTTTTCTCAACATACCATGGGTTAAAATTACCAAGTCAAAGTTACCTTCATGTTATTTAAATCTGGATGTTATAGGACTTCGGGCAGTATACTACCATTTATACTCTATTTCAAAAGGTAATATTCTTCCAGTTACGAAGATCAAGTTTTCTAGATCTAATTAACTGTAATTTTATCCTTTTTTTTGCTGTCACACTCGGTCAAACCCTCCTTAGGCTTGTTTGGACTTGATCTAGAATAGTTTGGACTTGATTGGACTTGTTGACGCACAACTGCATTGCCTGTTCCACAAACTACTGAAATTAGTTCAAAAGTTGTAGCTCCAACATCTGAATGGAAGTGCAAACAAATGGATGTCTGTGTTTCTCACTTGAGCCATTTTATGAAGTCAAGCATTGCAGATTTTGAGCTTTCCTGGCACACGTCAAAGTAGAAATAGGATCTATAGCAAAAAATATATTCTATTACTGTTCTAGCTACTTTTAATGACCTTCTGAAGTATTTTGCTTGCATGTGATAGTGGTGATACTGTTAAAAAATGTCTACATTCTGTTGGATTACCTTTCTTGGGAATGGAAATAAATGTGGATCTCTTCAGTTAGCCTGGCAGATGTCCTTCAGATTTCCTGGCACAGACTGGTGAGTATATCCAGGGCTGTGTCTTTTAGCTGAAACATGTCAATTGGTATCACATCAATTCCTTGGGTCTTATTTTTTCCAATATCTTCAATGCAGCTTAAACTTCTTCATTCATTACAATTATCTCTTAATCATATGACACTTCCTGAAATATTTCAGTGTCAATCAGTTCTTTTTAATACAGTGATTCTGTGCATTCTCTCTATCTTTTATTAATGTTTCCTGTGTCATTCAAGATTTCCATCATAGCAACCCTAAGCATTTCAACTTGAGGCTTGAATTTGTTTTTTCCAGTTCTTTCCACTTGAGGAATGCAGAGTGTTCCATTTCATTTTTCATAACTTACAGTTTTCCAACACCCATACTTCATTTTTAGTGTGCTTCTGAACCATTAGATGCAGGAAAGTATGAGTTATAGTGTAACTGTACTCAAAACGGAGTAAGTATGGTTCTGTCAGGTCCTGTAATGACAGCTCTGAGGCTTAAATTCCTAAATTCTCTAAAGCTACAACACATTTACCCTTGGGTCCTGAAAGCACAGGCCCAGCCCCAGAGGGTGTTTAATTATCAAGCATTCTGGTGATCAGCTGTATCGACCAGGTTTGATTTGGGAGGTCACAAGGAGTCATCCACCCTCCAGGTCTCATAAGTCATCCCAGCTCAGACATCAATCATCTTGAGTGCAGAGAGATGGTTATTCATCAGGGAGCCCAGGGCACAGCACCTGACAGAGAAAAATGACTCTGGGCCCAGGAAAGCCAGGGGCTGAAAGGCACCATTCAAAGGAGAAACCAGTGTCATTGTGTCTTCATAAAACCCTTCATGAAACTAGGGAGAAACCCTGAAGAACAGGGAACCCAGAGCTCAGCACAACAAAAGAAATTTCCCAGTACCACCTCCTTTGCAGATGTGGTGCTGTGAGTCTCAGACAAAGAGCAGTGAGTTCTGAGAAGGACCTTTCTCGCATCCCATGTGGACATTTTAAGGTGGCCATGCAGGCAGACAGGACACAGTGTATGCTTTATCAATGTTATTCCTTCACCACCCCATGTCAAGGCCTTTGGGAACTCATTGGTTGCATTCTGTGAGTTTTCTGAAGGTGCTCAAAGTGCCCTGGACGTTACAAGGCAAACTGTGTTCCCAGAACCTGTGAACAAGAAACTCTGGTGACACAGTGGGTAGAATCTCCTCTCAGAGTTGTTGATTAGAACTTGTCAACTGCTCTGCAAAGGAAAGATGAATCAGTCCTCCTAAATATTTACAGAGTTAGAGCCCCTGTGGGAAGTTCTACTTTGTTCTATATAACTGACTCATGACCATGAATGGGTTAGCTTTGGTATCTCTGACCATGACTTTGTTTAGAAATTGAGTCTTTGCCCGTTTCATAAGGATAAATATTGCATAGGACCATTATTGTAAAAACAGATCAACAATAGATAAAAACAGATAACAACTAAAACATGTATGGAAATCCAAGGGGGGAAGGGATGGGAACAGAGGGGTGAGGGTGGGCAGGAGGGAAATCATAGGGTCACACTATTTTGTGGATGGAACGAGAGGAGTTAAAGGAAATGGGAAAGATCCAGTGGGGATCTGGAAAGACAGGGTAATGATGGGCAAGGTCCAATTGTGATTGTTTTAGAAAACATAATGAATGAGAATGACTGTATGAAGCATAATGAGAATGAAGAATAGTGTGAAACCCAACGTACATGAACTTTGTATGTAAACCAATGTAAAAAAATTTAAAAGTTAAAAATAATAATGAAAAAGGAAGTAGAGTCTTTGAAGGTGTTATTAGGTTAACATGAGATTGTACTGAAACAGTGGGTCCTCATTCAATTTGAACATTACAAAAGAGGACGAGAGACACAGAAACAAAGAGGTGCATGATGTTATGACAGAGACAGAGAATAGATGGTCTACAAGTCATAGAAGGCCCAGGGCTATCAGAAACTTGGAAAGACCAGGAAGGACCTCCCCTTACAATGAACAGAGAGCATGATTCTGCCAACACCCTGAATCCAGCTTGAATTTCTGACAGCTCTCTGTCTATGCATAGCTGTAGAAACGTTTTAATTACTATCAGCAAAATTTTGCATGTGGTATTCATTATACTGTCTAGAATATTCTTCATTCTGTTGGATAACCTTTCTTTGGAATGGTTAGAAATATAGATGCATTAGCACGGAATTGTCAGGAATTCAAGCTGAATTCAGGAGAAGATCTGGAATGAGAGATATCATGGTTGATCTTAGATGGATCGTGGCTGAAAATAGAAAATACCAGAAAGATGTTTACATGTGTTTTATTAACTGTGGGAACTTTCATACACTGTTGGTGAGACTGCAAAATGGTGCAGCTCCTCTGAAAGAGTTTGTAATTTCCTCAAAGAGTTGAACATAGAAACTCCATATGACCCAGCTGTTCCACTACTGGGAATATATCCCAAGGAAATTGGAATGGAGACAAATATAGAGATTTGTAGACCAATGTCCACAGCAGCATTATTCACCATAGTAAGAACATGGAAAGAGCCCAAATATCCAACTACAACTGAATGCATTGAGAAATTGTTGTATATTCATACAAAGAAATACTACGCAGCACTCAGGAGCAACAATTTTGAAAAATACTCCGTAACTTGGGAGAAGCTGGAGAGCATTATTCTGAGTGTACTAATGAAGTCTCATAGGGACAAATACTACATAAGACCATTATTGTAAAAATGGAAGGATGACTAGTAAAACATGGATGAGAACTTAAGGGCGGAAGAGATGAGGATAGGTAGGGATGAAACCACAGGGCTGCAGCTTGGTGGGTAGAGGAGGGGAAGCAAATGGGAAGGATCTGGGCAAAAAGACAGGGTAATGATGGGCAAGGTCCTATGGTGGTTGATTTTATAAAGCATAATGCATGAGAATGTATGAAACACAATGAGAGTGAAGAGTAGTGGGAAACAAAATGTTACAAACCTTATAAGCAAATAAATTTAAAAAAATTCACAATAAAAAGAAACACACACACACACACAAACACACACACACACACAATAAAGTTCATGATCACCAGTGTCCTGTCTCCCCAGGCCCATAGGATACAGTGCTGAACCAGGCAAAGAGCTAAATAAACCAGCTTATGAACAGAAGAGCCAGCCTAGTTCACAACCCGCCACAGAAACTCCTCCAAGTTCCATTTCCAAGTACACTGCCAACTCTTCCTGAAACCTAAGGGCCCTGTACACACTCTTGCGAATCCTCAGACATACACACACACACACACACACACACACACACACAACACACACAGCAAATATGGATGCATCATGCCCATCCACACCATGCGCATATGATACATGCAACACAGACACACACACCCAAACACCACACATACACATCACATGCCACACAAACCACAGGTGCACAGACCACACACACACCAAACACACATCACATGCCACACATTCTGTATGCACACAGTACATACAATATAGATCACATATACGCCAGCACCACACACCAGACATGTCCATCACATATCACACAAGCCACAAACACACAGTACATACAATATACATCACACATACCAGCACCACACTCCATACATATAACATGTTACACACATCACGCACACACAGTATATACAATATATAGACACACATATACCAACACCACACATCAGACACACACATCATCTGCTACACAGAACATGTGCACACAATACATACAATATAGACGACACACACTCAAACACCAGACACCAGACACACACATCACATAGAATACAAACACCAGACATAGACATCACATATCACGCACCCCATGTGCACACAATACATGCAATATAGATCACACACATACCAACACCACACACCAGACATACATATCACCTACCACATGCACCATGTGCACACAGTGCATACAATATAGACCACACATACCAGCACCACATACCACAATACACATTACATATCATACACCCCACATGCATACAATACGTACAATACAGATCACACACATACCAGCAACACTCACCAGATATACGTATCACCTGCCACATGCACCATGTGCACACGGTGCATGCAATATAGACCACACACATACCAGCACCGCATGCCACACACATCACATATCATACACCCTACGTACACAAAGTACATACAATATAGACCACACACATACCAACACTACACATCAGACACACACACCATGTGCACACAGTGCATACAATAAAAACCACACACATTCAAACACCAGACACCAGACACACATATCACCTGCCACATGTACCACATGCACACAGTGCATACAATATAGACCACACACATACCAGCACCACATGCCACAATACACATCACATATCATACACCCCACATGCACACAATACGTACAATACAGACCACATACATACCAGCACCACTCACCAGATATACATATCACCTGCCACATGCACCACGTGCACACAGTGCATACAACACAGACCACACGCCAACACTCTCACACACATACATATACACATAATTACATTCTCTCTGTCTCTCTCACACACACCAAACCACACCCTTTCACACACATACACACACTCTCACACAGGTACACACACACACACACACACACACACACACACACTCTTTCTTGTACTCTGTCACAAACACTCCAACACCACACGTACATTTTCTCACATTCCCTCTAACCTCCCTGACCTCCAATCACGAAAGGAGACTGTCGCTGGTTCACATGATGAGGGGGTGGTACCCCAGCTACAGAGAGGCTGAAGGCAAATCCATGCTAACAAGGATAGAGAGAGGACACCACTGAGACAAGGGAGCTGAGGGACCAGGGTGCACTGGAGGTACAGGGCACAGATGCCTGCACGCTCCTCAGTTGGGGACACTCATCACCCCAAAGGGCTGTGCTGTCAACGTGGAGGAATGAACAGATAGTTGAAGCATTTCTCAATTTTCTCCTTTCCCCCATTACAGGAGCATGGTGTGCACTTGAAAGATGTTCAGGGGAACAGATAAATACAGACAAAAGCCAAGCCAGTGTCCTGACCATGTTTGTGTTTTTGCCCTCCCCCTAATTGAGATCACATAGTTTCACAGCCTTTCTGACTCAGAATTGGGCAGCTTTCTGTAAGCGTGGTCTTTGTGGCTGCCATCAGCCCATGCTGTGGGGTGTCCACCACTGCTCACTCACCCTGCACTCTCAGGTCCAGGGCAGGCAGCAGACACACACTTAATGAAGGCCAGAGAAAGAAATGAAGAGATGCCACTGACTCAGGTCCCATCACAGTCACTCCACATGTGTCAGGCATCAGTGCCATGCTCCAAGGTCTCCCAGTGGCTAACTTTCTGGAAGGAGACCCCAGAGTCTCTTCAGGGGTGCCTGGGTAAGGAGGAATTTTGACATCTAAAGAATTGACCATTTGCACAACCCAGGGACCCAAATCGACATGAAAGGGACAGTATTTGACTGAGTGCAGTAACTGTCATGCACTACGAGTCAGAACCAACCTGTAGCTGACCCTGCAGTGCATTTTCAAAGGCAGTTTTAAACACACAGGAGGAGATTGCTCATCTTCCTCCCACAGAGTAGTGGGTGGATTTGAACCATGTGCCTTTGAGATTTCAGCCACCAGAGCTCCCTGAGCACACAACGACCACTGACTAACATCACCCTCGGGCTGCTGCCCAGGGGGCTCCGGGAGGCTCCTGTTGCACACTTGGTGGTACAATAAATGTGCAGTTGGTGGTTTCTGTGTCTCAGAGGTCAACAGAGTAAAGACAGAATCCCCAAGAGTGGTCATTGCTGTTGGGCCGAGGGAGCAGTACGTCCAGGTCCCTGACTCTGCGCTGCTACCAGCATTGTTTCCACGGAGGAATCTCCGTAGTTTCCAAGGCCAGGGCTCTGTAAGCACTCTGTTATCCCAGCTACCCTACAGTAAAGGCAGCTAGAATTTACATTTGTTTTTCTTTTCAAGAGCAAGTACATTCTGCATTAAGAATGGCATGGCATTTATGCCACGTGTGAAGCACATGCTTCTGAGAAACCCAGCAGACCTGCCTCCAAGCGAATTCTGATTTAATAACTTGTAGCAAAGAGACAGGGGAGGGGAGAGAAATTCACCACCTACTTCCCCATCACCAGAAAATCAAGACTGAGAGAATCCAGAAATGTAAACTAGATGTGCCTGGAGTAAGGGCCAGGAACTCGCTGTCTGAAACTCTGCTTGGTCCACCTCCGAGAGTCATCCTGACGTCCCCCACCTACACACACTGCCCACACATGCTGGGGTAGAGTTCAAGGGCACAACCCAGTGACCTAGCCCTGCTGTGATCTAAGAGAAACTGCCTGTTGTTGTAGTGCTGAGCAAATAATCCTACATGCAGGACTATGTGAAAAACAACTGAGCATCATTAGAAGACGACTCACTAACAACCTGAAATATGCAGGTGGTACAGCCTTGTATGAAGAAAACAAAGATCAGAAACACTACTGATGAAGATCGAAGATGATACCCTTCAGTGTGCATTATCCCTCAGCATCAAGCAAATAAAGCCCTCATGACTGGGAGATGCCACGTATAACAAAGACAGCTTTGTAATGCAACCTGAAGCCACAGGCTAAAAGCTGAAGGGCTGCTGAGGATGCTTCAGGGCTGTCCTGACTGAGAAGGTGTATCCTGCTGCCAACTTGAGTTGCGATTTGTTAACTTTCCTAAAAAACCCCATTATAGTGCATACAGCTCTGTGAGGCCTATGTAGGCATTGCTGGATTTCAGACTCAATATTAGTAGGAGTAATATGGGCATGTAGAGGGCTGTCTGGCCTCCTGGCATGGCTGGTGTTGTGGATGCTGCCATGGGGGAAGTTCCCCTGTGGAAGTCAGAGTTCACATGTCCCTCTTGCTCTTTACACAGATGGTGGAACTGGCATCTCCTGTACTTTGGACATGCTGTCAGGATGGGTTGTCCCTTAGAAAAAGACACCATGCTGTGACAGTCAGTGGAAGAGAGGCCAACTCAATGAGGTGGATTGACATAGACTGCAGCAATGTGCTCACGTGTGTCAGAGACAGTGTGGATGGCACAGGGCAGCACAGGATAGCACAGGGTAGCACAGGGCAGCACAGGACAGTTCAGGACAGCACAGGACAGCACAGGACAGCACAGGGCAGCACAGGACAGTTAAGGATAGCACAGGGCAACATAGGACAGCATAGGGCAGTACAGGACAGTACAGGGCTCAGGTCTGTTCTTCACAGGGTCACTGTGAGTTGCATTTGACTTGACAGCACCTAACAACAGCAGCGTGAGTCACAGCCAACTGGATACACGGAACAGCCGCCACCACTTTTTCTTCACTTAACTACCTCATCATGAGGAGGAGAATCAAAGCCAACAATTTTAACCAAGAGTAAGAATCTTGCTGGTCCCAGTCCTAAGGTCCCTCCAGCTAAGAACCCTTATCTATGTGCATTTGAAGACCAGCCCCATGTCAGTCCCCAGTGAATGGATCCATGGAGGCCAGGCTGGCATTTGGAATCACCACACTGTCCCTGAGTTCCTGGATGTTAAGTGAGTCTTGGCAGGAAGACTGGAGGAAGGGCCACAGAGCAGAGCAGAGCAGAGCAGACAAAGAGGAACATAGGAAGAGGAGGAGAAAGGACATCTTGGGGGTGGGATGGTCAGGTCTTGAGTCCTCTGTCCCCAGGAGCAGGACAAGGAAGAGCCAATGTTCCTTGAGGAGGAGTGTCCGGTACCTGCCATCTTTATGATCAGTGAAAAGCCACCATCAGCTATTCGGGAGAGGAGATGGGGACAACACGTCCTAGCCCTCATTTAACAGATGAGGAAGGGCAGTTTGGACACAGAGCAGTGACCTGGTTTGTGTGGCTCCGAAGGACCTGGGTAGACAAGAAGCCTGCACTGATCACGAGCTCCATGCTGCCAGCCTACATGCTGGTCCCCTACTACACCAGCTCTCTCTTCCAAGTTCTCTGTTGTCTGGCCTGTAGGCCCAGGTCCATTCCCTCTGGACACCCCATATTCAGCCTTCTCCTTCCTGGGAGCTTCAGCTGGAACCACCACTCTACTTCCTTATCTGCTCAGAACTCACTCCCCCTGCCTCTCAGATATTTCGGAAGTGTTTGCCGAGTGCCTGGAGGAGAGGACTGAGGGCGAGGTGTGGGGTCACGGAAGGATGCAGAGAGCCTCCATCACCCTGAATGCCTGGAGAGCACTGCCTCCTGGACCCTGAGCTCTTTTCAGCTCTCACTGCCTCTTCAAAGGCCAGCATCTTGAACTGTCAGCCTTTCCACAAGGACTTCACTGATGATGAAGCAGACACTCGCTAAGTAGTAGAAGCCATCATTGTTCCTAAAAGCCTCCATTCCAACCTCCGCTTTAGAGTCTGGGGAGCTCGTGTGGCACAGTCATAACCTAAAGGCAGCGGTTGGTTCAAATCTACTGGCAGCTCAACAGGAGAGAGATGAGCAATGTTCCTCCATGCAATTTATAGCCTCCAAAAAAGCCACTGGAGGGTCACATAGGAGTCGGCTCCAATCTGAAGACAGTGAGTTCAGAGAGCATTGTCCTCAGAGGAGCCAGGATGGGAATGGATCAGGAACAGGAAGTCTGGGTCTGGATCTCAGTTCACACTCACTTGTGCTGTGAACTAAGTGGCACTGTCAGAGCGACCTCATCCCCCTTGCTGTTGTAGCTGTTGCTAGGTGCTGTCGAGTTGCGTATGACCCAGAGCTACCCTATAAACAACAGACCTGAACCCTGTCCTGTCCTGTGCCGTCTTCACACTTCCTGACACACTAGAACCCCTTGCAGCAATCACTGTGCTAACCCACCTGGTTGAGGATCTTCCCTTTCACAGACTCTCTGCATTATGTCCCTCTTCGAGGAGTAGCCTCTCCTAGCAGCATGCCCAAGGATCTGAGGCCTCCAAGGAGCACTCTGGCCGCACCTTCTCTAAGACATAATTGTTTATTCTTTTGGCAGTTTGTAGGATGTTCAGTACTCTTCTCTGACATCACAACTCAAAGACACCAATTCTTCTTCCGTTATCCTTATGCATTGTCCAGCTCTCATATGCTTAGCAAATGATTAGAAAGACCATGGTCTGAATCAAACACACCTTAGTCCTCAATCTAAAATCATTACCCCTCAATAATTTGATGAAGCCCCTGACTGCAGACTTATCCAGTGCAATACATCTTTTGATTTCCCTACTGCTTGTACCAAGAGTGATTGCGGATCCAAGACAGATACAGTTTTTGTCAGTAGTCATCAGTATGGATTGGAGCTCAGGATCAAGAAGACAAAGATTCTTACCACTTGGCTAGTTGGCAGAACCATGATAGCTGCGGAAAAGACAGGTTAACAATTAACAGCTTGGTCAGGTCCACAATCAACACTCTCGGCACCAGCATTCAGGAAATAAAAAGATGAATTGCATTAGGAAAATGTGCCATCAGGGACCTCTCCAAAGTGCTGAAGAACAATTTTGTCAGTCTAGAGACTAAGGTGCACCTGACTCAGGCTATGGTCTTCACAATTATCTGCTATACATCAGAAGTAAGTGAGACAAAGCATTATCATCTTTGCTGCCAAGGAACAATCTGACTTTCTTTCTCCAAGACATATTTGTTCTTTTGGTAGTTAATGGTATATTCAGTACTCTTCTCCAATGCCACAGTTCAAAGGCATAAATTCTTCTGTCATACTTATTCAGTGTCCAGCTCTCAGATGCATAGCAAGTGATCAGAAAGACCTCAAACTCTAGAGGAACAACGATGTCGGTGTAAAAACTAAGATGTGTCTGATACAGGCCTTGGTCTTCCCGGTGTCACTTTGGCCATGTGACCAGGAGGAACCAGTCCTTGGAGAGAAATAGAAGGTCATCATGCTTGGAAAGGTGGATAGTCAGCATAGGAGAGGAAGACTCCGGATGAGATTGATTGACACATTAACTGGGGTAATGTGGGTAGGTTTGTCAGAGATGGGGAGACGGGCTCAGACTAGGGTGGAGTCCAGAGCTATTGTACACAGGGTCACTATGAGTCACAGGCAATTAGATGATACATAACAAAAGCATGATGTTGTCCACCAGTTCAGTGGTTAAGAATTTTTATTTTCTTGATGTTGAGATGCAATCTGTACTGAAGGCTGTTTCTTTGTTCTTCTGTGATAAGTGCTTTGCATCCTTTTCACTTGCAAGACTGTGTCATTGCATAATGTAGGTTATTGAAGAGTCTTTCTCTAATCTTGATGCCACATTCTTCTTCACAGACTCTAGCTTCTTGAATAATTTGTTCCATATATAGGTTAAACAGGTATGGAAAGAGAATATAATGCTGATGCATTCCTATCTTAATTTTATTTTTTCTTTTTCTTTCTTTGTTATTATTAATTTTAATGAAAATTTACAGAGACTTTGGATTTCCATTCATTCATTGTCGCATTTTTCTCCCTGCCCACCCCTCACCCCAACACACTCATCTCTTTGAAAAGTAAAGGAAATCCCTTCTTAATGTAAAATCATGTGGTGTTGGCACAACGGCTGCTTGGTCTAGGCATAAGCTCATCCAAGTGGACCTGTGTGTTCAGACTCCACACCATCTTCACAGAAAGCAGCCTGACCATCCCTACAGTGACCTGTGCTGTCCTCTATCATCCCCACAGAGACTTGTCCCCTCCTATGCCATCCTCATGGTGACCTTTTCTGTCCTAAACCTTCCCCACAGTGACCTGTCTGGTCCTGCACCATCCAGACACTGGCCTGTCCTGACCTGTGCCTTCCCCACAGTTGCATGTCATGTCCTGTGTTATCCCCAGAGTGACCTGTCCTATCTAGTGATATCCCTACAGTGACCTGTCCTAGACATCCCTACAGTAACCAGTCCTGTCCTTCACTTTCCACACAGTGACCTGTCCATCACTATCCCCACATTGACCTGTCCACCAACCCCACAGTGACCTGTCCATCAACCCCACAGTGACCTGTTCATTACCATCCTCACAGTGACCTGTCTATCACCACCTCCACAGTGACCTGTCATGTCCTATGTCATCCTTACAGTGACCTGTTGTGTCCTGTACCATCCTTATAATGACCTGTTCTACACCATGCCCATAGTGACCTGTCCAGTCCTTTACCAGCCTTACAATCTCTGCTGTGCTTGGGTCTCATTGTCACTGTGTAGAAGGTGAAATTGGTTATAACTTACCACATTACCAACCGCATACATGCCATATGTAAAAAGTAACCAAGTATATTGAAATAGAGCCTGTCCCACAAGAGATGGAAACCATACAGACCATCGTCCAGCGGTAGGAACCCCAGCGTAAATAACAGCAGTGTATCCATGCCATAAGAACAGAGCACTTGGAATTTGAAAATGCTCTCCCTAATAACTCGTGGGGCAAAGGAACCATTGGGAGGACAGTGTGGACTTTACCTCTGAGGACTCACTACACTGAATCCCGCCCACTGCAGCAGTCAGAGGACAAAGCGAGGGGGGCCACCTGAGCTGCCAGGTGGCCCAGAGATGGGGGACAGGGTAGATTGTGGGGTGTTTATAGAACAACTCTTGGGTCTCATATTTTCTCCCAATGGCATGGCAAGGTTGATGCATTCCTAAGCTTTTATTATATTTTTTTAAAACTTCTTTTGAAACCATCTCCAGCTTCAATGCTGCCTAATGTCACACTGATCGAGACAAATTCTTCTCTCATTGTAAAAACCTGCCAAGTCCTTTCATAATATAATGTCAGTTTTCTTTTTTATCATTTAAGACAAATGCTGCCTCTTTCCCACTTTGCTCCTCCAATCTTCCCACATTTGCTGCCAAGCCAGATGGCCTATTCGTGGCGAACCTGCTTCCTGTCTGCTAGTGAGCGTCTGCAGCCCTGATTTATTGATGAATGGGCCCATGAATCATTGTCCATGCTGGCCACCTCATCCCTCATTGCCCTCCCCACCAGCTTCCTGCCTCAGAGGTGGTCCCCTCTGACCATCTCCCACGCTGGCCCAAGCAGCCAGCCCCACACTGTCAGCTGCTGAAAGCCCCCACAGCCCACAGCTGCCAGGCCCCAGGTGAGCCTTCACCACACTTCACCTAGTAACTCAACTCCCAGCAGCTTTCTGTCGTGGTGTTTTAGGCCCCTGCAGAGCTCCCCCTGGTGGAGTGAGCCTTGCTCCCCATCTCTAACACCCAGAGTCACATCTAGCCAGCACCCTCCAGTCACGTGGGCTGTGTGCACCTGGCCAAAGGTCCCTGGGGATGTGCCATCCTGACCCGGGTGCTGACCACTGGCATGGACTGCAGGGCTCACAGCTCTGGGAAACACTGGCCAAAGAGGTGTTTGCTGGTGTTTGTGTGCTTGTCTGAGTACCATGTGTTGGGCAAACTATGTGTAAACACAATGCCATTCGAGCTACTTTTAATTTCTGCAGCTTTTGCGTTGTGTATTTCAGAGCCATGTCAATATGGTTTACAGAGTCAGTGTTTTCACATCACACCACAAGCACCTACTAGGTAGTAGCCCCTCTAGACTCAATCTGTGGAGTCCCCAGGCCCAGAATTCTGGTGCACAGGTGAGGACTCTGTCCCTACCTGTGTGATACCCTCTGTGAGGACCAGTCCTAGCTCCAAGCAAAAGGAGTCTGGCCTCTGTCCATGAACGGGGTGCCTGTGATCTACTCTGAAACTAGAAAGTGCTGGGAGTGCTGGTAAAGTCCTCACCCAGGCCTCCAAAATCTGGAAACTTCTTTTTCTATTGTTGTTGTTGTAATGTGCCATCAAGTCAAGTCGTTTGCGACTCATAGCGACCCTAAGTAATGAGAAAATCAAGCCAGAAGAGACCAGGCAGCTGCCCTGGGGTTCAGGGGACAGCGAGGGTTCCACAGCTCCTATCTCTCTCTTTGAAATTCCCTCCCACCCTGGCCTCCCATTTAATGGACATGGAGGGTAGAATGAACACCCTTTCAGGCTACAGGTGCTGAGTTCGAGTAGAGCACGTGGTTTCCAGACAGGCAGGGAAAGCCTCCCTCTCGAGACAGGAATCCAGCACATGCCCAGGGAGCACCCAGCCACGTACCTTGGCACCCTCCCTCATTCATGCTGAGCTCTCTGGACTGGCTGAAAAGGCCTCCATTCCAAAGGCAGATATGTGTCCAGCTTGCCCCCAGCATTCAGGCACCCTCCCTTGTCTGTCCTGTAGGCTGCAGACTGCTGGCTTCCTCCACTTCACAGAAAAATCTGAGACCAGTGAGAAACTTCCTTGGGGATGTGACCCAGGTCTTGCTGGCCCTTCCTTCCATGACCTCTCTGGTCTTAGCCCCTCCCTTTGTGTGTCCATGGACTCCCCAGTTTGCCACTGACATCTCCAAGTTATTCTTGAGCTACTCGTGCATCCGTGCCCTCCTCAGCTTCTCCACCCTCTCTGTAATGTGTTCATGTCCTCCCCAATGTACTCATGCCTTCGTCAACGTGTTCACCTGCTCTACAATGTGCCCGCACCCTCCTGAAAGTGTCCACGAATCCTCCTGTGCGTGCACACTTTCCCCATTGCTTCACACTCTCTCCAAGCTCTGCTCTCCACATTCTTCTTCATTTAGTTAATCTTCTTGATTTTCTCAGGATACAGACTGAACTGGTGCAGAGAAAGGATACAGCCCAGATGCACATCTTTCTTAACGTTCAACTATGTGATTCTCCACGTTCTGTTTGGACAATAGCTTTTTCATCTACATGAGCACAATGAGTTGTTCTTGGATTTACCGCTTTTAAAAGTCTGTCTGCGAAGGAATAAACATCATGTGTTGTGAGTTACAGGTGATTCTGAGTCTCTAAATTCTAGCTTTGCCAAACTTACCTAAATGCACTAATGTTCATGTTTAAGGGAGTTTTTCTTTTGCTTTTCAAGGGGAGGAGCAAATGGGGGGGGCAGGGGAGGGGGAGGGGTTTGTGCGGGGAGAAGGGTGCAACAATGAATGAATGGAATCCCAAAATCTCTGTAGATGTTCATTGAAATGAAAAATAA
>NW_006399879.1:8867908-8888705 GCF_000299155.1 Elephantulus edwardii | reverse complement strand
CCATAGTTTCTTCCTATCTGCTGGGTCAGGCCCAGCTAGTCACAGGCACCTGTTTAAGACTCAACAGGACACCTAACAACAACATTCCGTCACACTGGCCGTACATAGCACAGTGGAGATTGTGAGGACAGAACAGGACTGGGCAGGGTGTACTCTGTTGTGCAGAGCTCTCTAGTTGCTAACTCAGTGACACCTAACTATAATTCTGTTGGCTCAATTCCTCAGATAGTGTCCAAAACTCTGCTAATTCGCTGAACGGTAGACGCAGTAGCTTTTTGAGAAGTCCAGTGGGCCCTGAGGCAACTGCTGGCTTCTCGTGAATGAATACATTCTTCTCCCAAACCATTATGAATCCCCCAGAGCTGACTGATTGTTTAAAGGTACTTTCTCACCTTCACCATGAGACTCAGCCCTCCCTTATTCCAGGGTGTTGCTTTTGGGGTTTATTTGTGGATGCACCCCTATGTTGGTGTCAAAGCCCCATTATGTGAAACAAGGTCCCTCCTGAGTCATTCCAAGGGGGCTGGGAGTCAGCACAGAACTGACCTCTGCACTCACACACTGTTCTCCTGGACAGACCCTCACCCTCACGCTCACTGAGCCTCAGTGGCCTGGTCTCTTAATGTCCTCTTCCCATTTCTCCGCTTTGTGTAGCTGTTGTAAGACTCAAATTAGAACATGCATAATCAAACGCTTCACATATGTGTCCTCAGGAAATGAGAGGTGGGAACTAGTCTGAAGAAGACCAGGACACTACCTCTAAAGCAAATGAGTAAATCAATGTGTGAGCCAGTGAGAGTGAATGAGTAATGTGTGAGTGAACAAATGAGGTGAGGAAATGAGAGCATCCACAGGGCGTGTGTACTCCAGGATAAACAGGTAGGAAGTCAACAGTAGGTGAAGGGCTGTCTCTCTTGAAACAAGAAGACCAACAAAATATGGGAAGAATTAATAACTCTCCACATCATAACCCTAACGAATTTATGGGTTTAAAGTTGACCATTAAGGGCTTCGATAAAAATAAAGGCAACAATATGGAGACAGGTGCATCTGACCTTTATTAATGTCACAAAGGAGAACAGTTGCCATTAACAACATCACGACACAAAACCAGTTCCCATATGTCAGACATTGTCTTCACCCTCCAGCATCTACTTCTGAAAATCCCACCACCAATAGTGCTGCTTTAATACTGGGCCTGAAATTCATCGCAATTCCTACACAGACCTTGTTGTTGTTACTGTGTGTCATCGAGTTGCCTGAGACTCATAGTGACTCCAACACACCTACCCCCATTACCCCAGGTGCTGAATCAATCCATCTCATCGAGGGTCTTCTTCTCCTATGCTGTCCCTCTACCCTCCCAAACATGAAGTCCCTCTCCAAGGACTGGTCCCTCCTTGCAACATGCCCAAGTATGTCGGACGAAGCTCCAGAATATTTGCCTCCAAGGAGCAGCCTGGTTTAACCCTCTCCAGGATAAACCTGTTTGTTTTCCTAGCAGTCCATGGTACATTCAATACTCTTCTCCAACACCACAGCTCAAAGGCGTCAATTCTCCTTCTATCCTCCCTAGTCATTGTCCAGCTCTCTGATGCATAGCAAGTGATTGCAAAGACCACGGCATGTATCAGGTGCACCTTAGTCTCCAGAATGACATCAGACCTTCAAAAACCCTCTGTACAATAGAACTCACTTAGACTAGCAGATAGGGCAACAGAGGTGGAGCTTTCAAGTATGGAAATACTAAGGAAGAGAAACAGTTGTAAGTAGATACCAGTGGTTGGAACATGGAATGTGAGAACTGTAAGTGTAGAAAAATTAGATATTGTTAAGGAAGAAATGGGACGAATAAATATTGACATACTAGGTATTGGCGAGATGAGATGGACTGGCATGGGACATTTTGAATCAGATGATCATATGATCTACTATGCTGGAGATGAAAAGGTGAGGAAAAGTGGGATTGTTTTCATAGTTAAAAAAGTCATCTCTAGATATGTCTTGTAATATAATATTGTGAGTGACAGGATAATATCCATACACATACAAAGAAGCCCAGTGAATACCACTATCATTCAGATATATGCACCAACAACCAGAGCCAAAGGGGAGGAAACAGAAGATTTCTACCAACTTTCACAGTCAGAGATCAATTGAACATACAGTCAAGATGCACTGATATCCACAGAACCACAGTCGTGGTTATGAAGCTTACTAGGGAAGGGAAGCTAAGAAGTCACAACTCAGTTTGGCAGCAGGATGCAATTCTTCAGTCAGGAATGCTTTCTAAGCATGTTCAAAGGCTCTTCTGTCTCCAGTGTCACAAAGTTCACTTTTTGCTGTTGTTAGGTGCCCACAGCCAATTGTAACTCACAGTGAACCTCTGGACAATGATCAGAACCTTATCCTATACTGTACCATCCTCATGATCTTTACCAAGTTCAAGTCCATAAGTGGTAGCTGATTCAACAGCATGTAGCAGCAGCAACAACTGCTAAGACTGCTCAGTTTCAATCTGGTGAGTTGGGAAAACTGGCCAGTCTGTTCACAAGTCAATTATACACAACCCGGTTTCATCTTCTTTGTTGTTGTTGCTGTTGTTATGTGTTGTCAAGTCCTTTGCGACTCATAGCGACCCTATCTACAACAGCCCTAAACCATGCTCTATCCTGTGCCAATCTCATTGCCTCTGACACACCCATCCCGAGTACCCCAGTCACTGAATCAATCCACCTCATAGAGGGTCTTCTCCTCCTGCGCGGTCCCTCCACTCTGCCCAGCATGATGTCCCTCTCTAAAGACCTGTCTCTCCTTACAACATGTCCAAAGTATGTCAGACGAAGCCCCAGAATCCTTGCCTCCAAGGAGCAGCCTGGTTTAACCCTCTCTACGATGAATCTGTTTGTTTTCTTGGCAGTCCATGGTACATTCAATACTCTTCTTCAGCACCACAGCTCAAAGGCGCCAATTCTCCTTCTATCTTCCCTAGTCATTGCTCAACTCTCTGATGCATAACAAGTGATTGCAAAAACCATGGCCTGTATCAGGTGGACCTTAGTCTCCAGAGAGACACTGTTGCTCTTGAGTATTTTGGAGAGGTCCCTAACCACAGACTTTCCCATCGCAATACGTTTTTTGATTTCCTGGCTACTGGTGCCAAGAGTGTTGACCGTGGAGCCAAGCAAACTGAAGCTGTGAACAATCTCAATCTCTTCGCCATCCATCCTGATGCTACCGATTGGTCATGTTCTTATCCAACCTTATAATGAAAGTCAAAGTTGATGGCTTAGACAGTAATTTTGAGCAATAAGCCTATGACACTGCACTGCATCTTGGAAGTGAGATGTGGTGGTGTAGTCCACAGGGAAGACTGTATTGATAACCCAAAAGCTCCACCTCTCTGGCCATTCAAATCTACCGAGAGAGTGCTGTGGAAACCCATTGGAAGGTCAGCTAGGAACAGTTTCAATTCCACGGTGATGAGAGACAGAACATCAGCCAGCTATGCAAATCTCCCCTAACAGACTGAAACACTATGCTTAAAATATGGAAGACTCAGAGATGGAGTCGTATTAAATCTCTGGATGCAGGACACCAAGAGGTGCACAGTCACCGTTGGAACTGGAAACACCACCAGTGACTGCAGGCAGAGAAGTTCCAGAGTGGGAGAACCGCCTTTAAATCTGACCTCAAGAAAGCTACAAAACAATGATGACTAGCTGTACAATGTTGCCATTGTTAGTTACTGCTAAGTTGAATCTAATTCATCAGGATCCCAAGAGGCCAGAGCAGAATTGCTCACTGAGTTATCAGGGTGACACGTTGTGCAGAATAGAGCTGCTTTAGAGGGCTATCTATCTATATTTATCTTCCCTTCCATTCTCTCTCTCTCTCTCTCTCTCTCTCTCTCTCTCTCTCTTTCTATCTCTCTTTCCTTCCATCCATCCATCATCTATCTATCTATCTATCTATCTATCTATCTATCTATCTATTAACTATGCAAAGGCATTTGACTATGTAGATTATAACAAACTATGACTAACACTGAGAAGGATGGGAATTCCAGAACACTTAATTATGCTTATATGAAATCTATATCTAGATGAAGACGCTTTTGTCTGAACAGAGCAAGGAAACGCTAGCCAGTTTAAAATCGAGAAAGCTGTGTGTGTCAGGATTGTATGCTTTCTCCATATCTATTCCATCTGTATGTTGAGTAAATAATCTGAGAAGCTGGACTTTATAAAGAAGAATATGGCATCACAATTTGTGGAATATTCACCAGCAACCTGTTATGTAGATGACACAACCTTGCTTGCTGAAAGTGAGGAGAACTTGAAGCATTTGCTGCAGAAAATCGATCAAAGACCACAGCTTTCAATATTGATTACATCTCTACGTAAAGAAAACAAAGGCCAAGCTGACTCCTGAGTAGTCAGTCAGAGTAGGTCTATGTGTAAAGTCACCATTAGTGTTTTTTAAAATAAGATATTTGCAATGAATAAATCATTGAACATATAAAACTCAAACATTCTATTTTCAGCCTCATTTCCATCACCAAGACCATACTTCCTGACTACTATTCCTTCTTCATTGTTTACAACTTTTGCATTTCAGTCACCAGTTATGATTAGCACATCTTGATTACTTGTTTGGTTAGTTTGGGATGACATGATTTGGTAAAAATTTTCAATTTCCTCCTCTTTGGCTTTAGCAGTAGGAAAGTATATTTGAGTAATAGTCTTCCTTGTATGTGTGTGGATAATATCCTATCGCTCAAAATGTAATACTTTAGGATAGAACTTGAAATTGACTTTTTGACTAGAAATGTAACACCATTCTTCTTCTGTTTTTCATTCCCAGCACTGTATACCATGTGATGATCTGATTCCATGTGGCCAAAGCTAGTCACTCTCATCTCATTAATGCCTAGAATGTTGATGTTAATGCACTCCATTTCATTTTACACAATTTCTAGTTTTTCAACATTCATGCTTCTTACATCCATGTTCCAATTATTAAAGAATGTTTACCACTAAAAAAACCCCAAAACAAAACAAAACCCCACCTCCCTCAGCCTCCACATGAAGAGGTAAATGTGGGAAGTACACACACACACACACACACACTCAGAGCCCACTTTCACCCATGTATCGATATACAGTAAAGCCCTAGCTTCTCAGCCCACACCTGTCTCTAAGATTGGCTTTTGGCAGCCGGGGCAGACCCACAGCTTTGTGACAACAAAAGCATCCACACACCATGGAGACCAGAGTTCCAAGGCCCTAAAACCCATGTTCCTGCGTGTCATGGAAATGGGCTGCACTGTGTGAGAACAAGCAGCTCCAGGTCTCACACCAAGCTCTGCTTTGGCCGCTGTGGGGCACCCTCACACCCAAGATCAGTGTTTTCATCTCTCAAGTGAGGACACTGTGAACTGGGACTTTGTTTTATCTTTCTGTCCCCAAGAAGTTAGTGGAAACTTTCTTTAAAAAACGTTAATGCCCCTACAAGGTTGAGGCACTATCTGCCATTCATATTTTAGGACAAAATATTTAAAACAAATGGCCTTTCTAAAAATAGCATTATGGTAAAGTCACCTATAAGGAGGGAATGAGCATTGTGATGGAGCAGGGGACATGGAGGTTTGCTTAGTAAGTAAGGGATGAGAAATAGAGGTCCGGAGAGGTATGTCACCTCACAGCACAGAAGAGTTAGTGACAGACCTGGTACTGGCGTCCAGATGGGTTTCATTCCAAGTCACAGTCCCCTACCTTGCAAATGAACACGCGGAGAACAATCTTCAAGAAATAAGCAAATATAAAGCTTAGCAAATATGTCATTTTATCTATAAGGAGAAATTTATTGCCCGAGTAATAATGCCACAGATAAAAATGTCTGCGTTACATGGACTAAGACAAATGAAGTGTAATAAACACCAATACTTCCAAGAGAAAAATGAAAAGTCAGAGATGAGGAGTGAGTCTGAAGTCCTGCTGTCCCTGTCCTCATGGCCTGCTTCTTCTCGCTGGCACACCACAACTTCCTGTTGCTGTCCCCTCCACCCAGATCCTGGGACCCATGCATGGGCCTCTTGACCTTTTGGCAGATGATGGAATAGAGGCAGCTAGGGTTATAATCCAGACACTGTTCTCCTCTGAGGCATTTCCTTTCTGTCTCCTTCTACTTCTGAATCAAAGTCATAGCAAAAGTAATGACAATAGAATTTTTCCAGTAGAAAAATTTCCATAATTTACATTAGTGATTGCATATATAAGTATGTGTTTGGAAACACCATAAAAACTGGAATAGCCAACACATCCATCAGTTCACCCATCCATCTGTCCACCCACCCATCCATCCACTCACCCACCCTCCTATGCATCTATCCATCAATTCAGGAAGTTTACTGGGCACCCACTGACCAGCAGGCCTTGTTCTAGTTATAGAGCACAGAAATTAAGAAAACAATATTATAAAGAGGTAAAAAAATCACCAATCTAAAACCTACCCTGAAGGTAAAGTTGGCGGATGGATTGGATCTAGGAAGCAGATGGAGCATGGAAGAAGAGACAAAGGGAGAAAGAGTATAAAAGTTGAACTCAAAAAAAAAAAAAAAAGTTGAACTCAAGTCCCTATTTTTTCTGCTCTATGAATTCTAGCAACCAAACCACTCCTCTGCATTCTGGAAAGGCTTAGCATTGGGGGCCCCCAGCACTTTGAGGTGTGGAGCAGGGAGGGCTCAGCAAAAGGAGCTGCAGCCTGCGTAGAAACAGGGGAGTCCTGGGAGCGCTAAGGCTACAGGTTCTGGTGACACTGATTCTGGTAGATGGTGGAAAGTTCCAGGCTTGGAGCATGAGGAATAGGTAAAATGAAGGCTATTCCTGCACTGGGCAAGAGGGTCCTGGTGAGTGCCACATGTAGACAGAGCATCTCCACTCAACCTGTCAGTCCCAGTCTCACCTGAGAGTCATCTTGGGCAGCTGGCCAGTCCAGAAGGCAGAGTGGGAAGGGAAAGGATATTTCTGGAATGGCCCCAAGCGTGGCCTCCAAGTCCTTGTTGAGGGCTGCCAGAGTGTCTGAACTCTGAGGCAAGGGTCACCCATGGTGGGCAGATCTCAGCAGAACTTTCAGACTACGACAGTGTAGGGAGAGAGGCCTGGACATCCACTTCTGAAATGGGGAGTCACAGGTGGGGATGAGGGCTGGAGGGTCTCAGAAGTCACGGGGATGGTGTAACCATAGAAAGTGCCTTCTCTGTCCCATGTGGGGTGACCCTGAGTCAGAGCTGACTGGATGTCAATCACAAAGGCCACTCCAGGAAGGGTCTGCAGCAGGCATCCACCCCTCACACCGGCAGGATGGAGGGCCGAGAGCTCATGGACACAAGACCACATCCCTCTCACTGAAGAGAGGCTGGTGCGTCTGGTGGTGACCCTACATGTGAGGCAGAGCTGGTCCCATAGGGTTTTCAGAGAAGCCTCTGGAGAGGTTTGAACTATCAATCTTTCGGTTAGTGTCCCAGCCCTTAGCCACCTCCCACTGACCCACAGTCAATGGATTGAGCCTGACAGCAGGACTTACCGGGCTTCTGAGGCTGTAAGTATTTAGGAGGAGACCACCAGAGCCCATCTGTGAGTCCCAGGAGACCGAGACACGGAGAAGCTAGAGGAGGACAAGCAGAAGCAAGGTAAGCCCCACGATTCTCAGCTCTTTCCGGGGAAGGCGGGGCCCACTGGTCGAAGACTGTGGGTACAAGTCTCCTAGAACGCTCACTCCCTCAGCTGTGTCCCTGTGGACAGTAGCCCATCACAGGCCAGGCTACACTGACCCCCAGCATGCTGACCAGCTCTAGGCAAGCAGTCATGGTCAGTGTTGAGTGCTGGGAGTGCTCCTTGGTCAGCACGTTTGAGAAACAATGTGCATCTGTAAGAACTGTGAATCACAGAGAGAGCCAACATTGATCTCTAATGGCTGAAAATCTCTGAGAGGCATTTCTGAGCCTTCACGACCATAGGGCTAATTTTGTCCAGGAACTGCCGCTAGAGGCTGCTGGGCTTCCTGGAGACTGTGTCACAGTCCCCCTGGTAACCAGAGGACACTCTGTGTCTTTTCCTGCCCCAGTGTGTGAAAAGTACTTATACATGAATGTGGTGCAAACATGGCCTGTGTTTTCATGTTGTATCTATGTATGTGAGGTGCTATGGGCATGACATGCCTTACTGATGTGTATGTATGTATGTATGTATGTATGTATGTCAGAAACTATTCTCTTGCTATCTCAGAAATTCTGATGTGGACGTGCTCTTGTAAATAGGAAGAATTAGCAAATAATACAAGAAACAATAACCAACATCTCATCCTGTGACTCTAGTCAGCATGCTTTTCTGCTTGTAAAACTTCTCAAATAAAAGCTCTGAAAACTACAGATCAAGAGAACACTCAGCCATGAGCCCCTCTCTCCTCACCTCTTGACTAACTAATGTCCTGAATAGTTCATGCTCTCACTTAACCCTTCCCTGCATCATTTGGGTGCATGTGTATGAGGAGGGTGCATGCTCTGGGCATGATATGTGTTTTCGTGCTTGTGTTCATGTATGTGCGTGCACGTGCATGGGCACACAGGTGTGTGATGTGTGCTAATGCATGTGCTTGTATTTGTGTGTTATTGCATGTGTATATGTGTGTATAGTGGTTGACATGCATGTAGGTATGTTTATGTATTAAGGTGTGTTCATACGTGTAAGGTGTGCACATGCACTACATGCTATGAACATGACATATGTGTTCATTTTTGTGTTCACGTTTTTGAGGTGTTCATGCTGGACCCATGTGAATACACATGTGATAAGTGCATGGTCTGTGTGAGTACATGTGCTTATATTTTCATGTGATTGTGTGTACATGTTTGCCTTTGTGGTGATTGGTGTGTGCTCACGTTTGTGTTCATATGTGTATGCGTGTGATGTGTACATACCTGTGTTGTGTGTCTATGATCATGTGGTATATGTTAATGCATGTGATTATGTGTGCATGCTTGTGTGTGTGGTGACTGGCTTGTGAATTCATGTTTATGTTCATGTATGTACACGTGCATGAGGTGTATATGTCTGTGCTGTGTGCATGGTGTATGTGAATGCATGTTCTTTTTTTTTGTGAATGCATGTTCTTGTTTGCATGTGTGTGTGCATGTTTGCATGTGTAGTGATTGGTGTGTATGTGTGTGGGCATTTAAGTATTAATTCTGAGGTGAGTTGAGATCAATCTCAGGGCATCTAATGCTGAAGCTGAGAGTGAGAGGGACAGTGAGAGGCCAGTCAAGCCTGCCACTGCTGCCCATACTGCCCTCAACCTGCACCTGCTTCTTGAGCTGCCTGTGGAAAGGCTGAAACAGAGTGCTTAGAATTCCACAAAGCCACACTGCAGCCTGACTCAGGGACACCTTCTGATGTCTAGACCTCACCCCAGTTCACTGCTCAGAGATCCTTAGGACGAGTGTCCTCAGAGGTCAGAGCTAGAGGGAAGGTTCCTGGAAATGCCTCCTTTGAGTAGACTCTAGGAGCTGCAAAACCCATATTGTTCCACTTTTTGCCTTGTATTCTAGGAAGGCATTTGACTGTGTGGATCATAACAAATTATAGCTGATACTGAGAAGAATAGAGTACTCAATTGTGCTCCTGTGAAACCTATACGTAAACCAAGAGGCTGTTGTTGGAACAGAGCAAGGGAACACTGTTGTTTGTTGTTATGTGCTGTTGAGTTGCCAAAGACTCATAGTGACCCTATATACAACAGCCCTAAACGCTGCTCTATCCTGTGCCAATCTTATTTTCTCTGACACACTTGCCCTCATTACCTCAGTCACTGAATCAATCCATTTCACTGAGGGTCTTCTTCTCTTGCACTGTTCCTCCACTTTCCCAAGCATGCCATGCCTCCCTAAGAACTGGTCCCTTCTTGCAACATATCCAAAGTATGTTAGAGGGAACTGTCAGAATCCTTGCCGCCAAGGAGTAGCCTGGTCTCACCCTCTCTAGGATGAACCTGTTTGTTCTCCTAGAAGTCCAGGGTATATTCAATACTGTTCTTCAGCTCAAAGGCATCACTTCTTCTTCTTCTATCATCCCTAATCATTGTCCAGTTTTCTACTACACTTCAAGTAATTACAAAGACCATGGCCTGGATCAGGTTTACTCTAGTCTCCAGACTGACATCTTTGCTCCTCAGTACTTTGGAGAAGTCTCTGACAGCAGATTTTCCCAATGCAATTCTAAGAAAGGCAGATGTCAAGGTTGTATCCTTTCTGCATACTTATTCAATTGTTATGCTGGACAAATTATTTGAGAAAGTGGACTCTATGAAGAAGAATGTGACATCAGTATTGGAGGAAGAGTCATCAATAAACTTTGTTATGCAGATAACATGACCTTGCTTGCTGAAAGTGAGGAGGACCTGAAACACTTGTTGCAGAAAATCAAGGAATGCATCCTTCATCTGGATTGCACCTCAATGGCAGGAAAACAAAATTTCTCACCACTGGACCAATAGGCAACATCATGATAGATGTAGAAAATTTGATACTGCCAACGACTCCATCTTACTTGGATCCACAATCAACACATTTGGTACTAGAAGTCAAGTGATCAGGAGACATATTGCACTGGGAAAGTCTAAATTCAAGAATCCCTACAAATTATTGGGGACCAGTAATGTTTGAGGGCTAAGAAGAATTGATGTCTTTGAGAAGGTGCAGCCAGAGTACTCCTTGGAAACAAATATGATAACCATCATTGCACATACTTTGGGCATGTTGCTATGAGAGCCTATTCCTTGGAGAAGGATGTCATGCTTGAGAGGGTGAAGGGATGGTGATGGAGAGGAAGACACTCAATCAGATGGATTGTTACGGTGACTGGCACAATGATCTTGGGTGTGTCATAGATTGTGAGGATGGCACAAGATAGGACAGGGTTAAGATCTGATGTTCATGGGATTGCTGGAGTCATATTAAAATCAATGGCACCTAACAACAACAACAACTAGGAAACTCACCTCTCACTTTGCATCCAGTTGTCACAGCTGACCATGGCCTCAGTACCTGATACTGTGATGCTCTTGCCACCTTCTCCTCTGCTTGGCTTCAAGGCTTTACTCTGCACACCTCACAGTTCTTGGGTGATGTTGTTGTTGTTAGGTACTGCCAAGTCAAATATGACTCATAGTGACCCTATGAACAAAAGACCTGAAACCAGTCCTGTCCTACAACACCGTCCTTGCACTTCCTGACACACTAGAGCCCATTGCAGCAGTCACTGTGTCAATCCACCTGGTTGAGGGCCTTCCTCTCCTTCTCCAACCCTCCACCCTTCCCAACATCTTGTCCTTGTCCAAGGAATAGCATCTCCTGGTAATATGTCCAAAGCATGTAAGATGAAGCATCATCACTCTTGCCTCCAAAGAGCAGTCTGGCTGCACCCTCTCCAAGATATATCTGTTTGTACTCTTGACTGTCCATGGAATGTTCAGTGCTCTTCTCCAACACCACAGCTCAAAAGCATCAATTCTTTTTCTGTCATCCTTATTCATTGTCCAGGTCTCGGGTGCATAGTTAATAACTGGAAAGACCATGGCCTAAATCAGACGCACCTTAGTCCTCAAACTGACATCACTACTCATCAATAATTTGGAGAGGTCCCTAACTGCAGATTTTCCCAATGCAATGTGTCTCCTTACTTCCTTACTGCTCATTCCAAAGGTGTTAATCGTGGACCCAAGCAAGATGAAGCTGTTGACAGTTTCAATCTCCTCTCCATCCATCATGATACTGCCTATTAGTCCAGTGGTAAGAATATATTTTTTTAAACTGAGACGCAATCCATACTGAAGACTATGAAGCAGGATGAGCCATCTACTTCCTAAATAAAGGCTTTTGAAAACCTTAAGTAAACTAACACTAAGTAAACACTAAGTGAACACTAAGTAAAGAGGATAGTTATGATAGTGTAGTGGTAGAGCCCCGATTAGAAGTCAGTTGAAATTAGGGAAATCAATAACAAATATTGTTTAACAATTGTTTAACATGGAATGTACATAGTTTGAATTTTGGAAAACTAGAAATTGTTAAAAATTAAATGGAGTAAAAATAAGTAAATAAATTAAATGGAGTATATTCACACAATGGAATACTACTCAGCATTGAAAAACCAGGAACTCGTGCAATATTACTCAAAATGGGTGAGCCTGGAGGACATTATGCTGAGTGAAGTATCTCAGTCACAAAAGGACAAATACTGCATGGTGCCACTGCTGTAAAATGGGACTGATATCAGGGTTGGGTAAGACTGAGAAAAACTGGATAAATTGTGTATACTGCATTGAAATGTATGAGGGATATATTATAGGGTATTATAGTTATTACAAGAGTCCACAATTAAGGTTGCATAGTGGAGTGTACTTGGGGCAGTGGGAGGGGTGTAGGGGGGTTTGAAACCCAAGGAAAGAATTTTTCTTTTATTTTTCAAAGAGAGGAGTGAACTGGGGGTGGGGGTGGGAGGTAGGGCTGGCCAGGGAGAAAAGTGCAACAATGAATGAATGGAAGTCCAAAATCTCTGTAAATGTTCATTAAAATTTTAAAAAGTGAAAAAGAAAAGAAAAAATTAAATGGAACACACGAATATTGACATAACCAGGCATTAGTGAGATGCAATGGACCATCTATGACCACTTTGAATCAGATAATCACATAGTATACTATGCAGGGAGTGAAAAACAGAAGAATAACAGTGTTTCATTCATTGTCAAAAAGTCAATTTCAATTTGTGTCCTGAAATACAATGTTGTGAGTGATAGGATAATATCCTTGTGTGATAAGCCTCTTCAAAATTTCTTAGAAATATCGTGGACATAGCTGTACACACATGATCTGGGTAGCAAATGGAACTCCCACGTAGCTAGGGTCATTGTCAGAACCACCAGTTGCAGCGGGTTTGGTCAGGTTAGATCAACTCAGGGTGTTGGCAGATGCTGTGCCTTTTACAGGTATCCTCACCTGGTGGACATCTGTGACCCTGAAAATGGCTCAGCAGCTCCTCTGAGGCTGATCTCCACGCCTCAAAGCCAGGATCCCTGACGCCATTCACACACCTCCCAGGACACCTGAGTCTGCAGCTGTGATGGTCCCTGTGGCAGCCTGCACACCTGTGACAGCACCTGTTACTCACTTACAACCACACAGAGCACAGGGGTTGTGCCGGCCTCGAGTTCTCAGAGAGAACGCCATGCTAATTCTGATCCAGGTGCACACGGAGCAGGCACTGGTCAGTGTGAATGAAGGGACTGGCCAGAGAGTACCCAACACTTTCAGTGGTTATGAATGGAGGGATTGGACAGAAGAACTCATCACTTTTCAGTGTTGTGTTTTTTAGAGAAAAAGGTTTATTAAGGCATTACGACAGAGACATAGCTAGTGAATGGTAGGGAGGTCTTGTAAAAGTTAAAATGAAAAAGAGAAGGGACTAGGGAGGGGAAGGATCCCCAGAAAGACAAGCTTGAAACCAAACTTTACAACATGCTGCCAGCAGAAAAATGAAAGAGAGCGCGTTCAGTGGCTTTATATGAAAAATATACCATTTCTTAAGTCAGACCATCCACTGAGTAGACAAAAATCTTTAAAAAACAGTAAAGTCCAAGTCCCTCGCTTATGACGTGAAAGCCTCCCATGCATCTGAGCCAGACCCTTTTCTGTGGTGGGACTGTCTTGTGCACTGGAGCGTGTCAGGATACGCTGGCCCTACCTGTCAGTACCCAGCCTCTGCCCCTCAAGCTGTGAGATTTGGAAGATCTGCTTACATTGTCAAAATCCTCCAGGGAAAGCATCACAAAGCACTGCTCTACGTGCTTCTGGTAGAATCTCATCCCTGTGTCTTCCTAGGCCAGCAGGGACTCCCCAGGCTTGCTGTTCCCCAACTCTGACACAGGCACACCCTGATGAGCAAACAGTTCCCTGAGGGAGGCTTTGATTCATACCAGTTTCCTCACATACTCTCCCGAGGCTCCACTGTGAAATTTATACGGTGGAGATTGACCCTACTCAATTTGTACGTCCAGTGGTGATTTGCTGAGCCAGGGATGGCTGCAAATGCTTCGCCTGAGCTCTCTGTGCAAAGCCAGGATCCGCTGTGGGCTCAGGAGCTCAGAAGGAGGTCGGAAATCATTCAGGTAGGGGGCTGAGCAGGGCTCACAGGACCCTGAAAAGTCACCAGCGTGGAGTGCTTGCCAGGGCTCTGCTGGCCAGTTCTTGGAGGGTGGTGAAGAGTCACCAGCGTGGAGGACTGGCTGGGATGCAGAGGGTGATGCCAAGCTGTCATCGTGGTCTGGGCAGGACTTGCCACCTGAGTGTTGCTGACAACTTGTAAGGAGTCCTAGTTCCTCAGTGCCTCCAGCTGGGCTCGTCCAGGAATTGAGCTTCAGTCTCTGCGGTAGAGGGAGCTGGGAACAAGAGGACAAAGAGAAGATGCCTCTGCTTCTGTGAGCAGACACGAGCCCTGACCACACACCCCTCGAATGGTAGAAATGACAGGGTAACAAGGACACCGACTGCACCAATTCCCAAACTCTTCAGTGTTCATGGAGCAGCTGTCCCTGGACCAATGACCCTGTGCCCTTCCTATCTGAGCTGATGACCACACACCATCACTGGTCATGGACGAGGCAGGGATACAATCACCATGAGTGCCCCCTTACAGTGGAGGTGGTTTCCTCTAAGTTTTCATGTACGTGGGGGCAAGAGTTAAGAGTTAAGATTAAGGTGACAACAGCTTTATGAGTTACAGCCCAACATTTTAAAAAATCTCATCACTGGACCAGTAGGCAACATCTTGGTAGATGGAGAAGATTAATGTCAACAATTTCACTTTACTTGGATCCATAGTAAACATTCACGGTAGCAGAAGCCATGAACTCAGAAGACATGTTGCATTGGGGAAATCTGCTTTTCTTAAAATTTATTATTAATTTCAGTAAAAATTTACAGAGACTTTGTATTTCTATTCATTCATCCATTCATTCATTCATTCATTCATTCATTCATTTTAGCATTTTTCTCCCCTCCCAACCCGCCCCCCCAGTACACTACCCTCTTAGAAAAGTAAAAGATAAATTCTTCCTTTGTTTTACAATCCCTCCCCCAGATCTACTCCACCATGTAGCCTTCCCTCTAGACTCCTGTCATGACAAAAATATCTGATCACATATCCCTTTTAAACAGTTTTCTTCCTCATATGTTTTAATGCAGTATACATTATTGAACCCATCTTTCTCAGTCTCTCCGCAACCCCAAGGTCAGTCCTGTTTTACGACGGTGGCACCATGAAGTATTCATCCTTTTGTGACTGAGATATTTCACTCAGCATAATGTCCTCCAGGGTCACCCATTTTGAATAATATTGGATGAATTCCTTGTTTTTCAATGCAGCATAGTATTCCATTGTGTGACTATACCACAGCTTCTCTATCCATTCGTTTGTTGATGGGCACTTAGGTTGTTGCCAACTCCGTGCTCTTGTGAGCAAAGCCACAATAAACATAGGTGTGAATGGAAATCTGCTTTTTAAGGTGCTAAAACGCAAAGATGTCAGTTTAAAGAATAAGATGCATCTGAATCAAGTTGTCATATTTTCAATTGCTTTTATGCATTTGAAAGACAATGAATAACGAAGATCAAGAAAGTATTGGTGGTTTTGAAGTGTGTTCTGGAGAAGTGTCCTGAACATCCCAGGGACTGCCAACGGAACAAACAAGTGTGCTTAAAGGAAGCCTGGCCAGGGGGCTCCTCAGGAGCAAGGATTTTCTGGGCATGCTGTCAGGAGAGGTTCGTCCTTGAGAAAAGACATCATGCTGGGAAAGGTGGAAGGTCATGGAATAAAAGGAAGAAGACCCTCAATGAGATGAACTGACCAGTGACTGCGAGAAAGAATTTGAATGAGGCAGAAACTGTGAGGAAGGCCCTGGATAGGGCAAGGTTCAGATCTGTTGGTCATAGGTTTGCTACGAGCCATCACTGACTTGACCCTTAGCCACAGTGACAAGAGAAGGTTCCCACCCCACAAAGGGCCTGCATATCTACAGAAGGGCAACCCGTGCCCACCGCGTGCAGGCCCCTCCTCGACCTGTCATTCACTACCTTTAGCCAGCAAGCCCACGCAGGCCCGTGATGGAGCTGTAGTAAGCAAACACCTTCAGGAACTCACTCTACATCTAAACTCACACAGCTCTCTGCTTGTGTGTGATAGATTGCATGCTGTTGTCATGCTGAAAGCTATGGAAACAGAACTTCAGTCACCTGGGAACAAGCTTCAGTAAAGCTTCCATGCTAAGACAGACAAAAAAGAATGGCCTGGTGGCCTGCTTCCAAAAGTGAGCTAACTAAAATCTTACAGATCACAACAGAGCACTGCCTGGAGTCCTGGAAGGTGAGTCCTCTAAATTAGAAGACATACAAAATGCAGTACTTTACCACAACAGAAAACCAGTTACTGAAACAGTATCATAGAATGACCTGTATTTTGCACACATGAGCACTTCACAGTCAATATAAACCTGTGTTATACACATGTGAGTACTTAACAATGAGCATCAGCCTGTATACTACACACATGAGTAGTTAACAGCCAGCACATATCTGTACTATACACATGTGAGCCCTTCACAATCAGTACCAGCACACATTATATACAAATGCCCCCTTAATAGCCAACATCAGTCTGTATTATGCACATGTGAGCCCTTAACAACTATCATCAACCTGTACACTACACATGTGAGCCCTTAACAGCTGGCATCAGCTTGTCTGATACACACGAGAGACATTCACAGTCAACATCAACCTGTATGATATACGTGAATCCTAAACAGCCAGCATTAACCTGTATCATATGAACCCTTAACAGCAAGAATCGCTCTGTATTATACAGACATGAGTTCTTCACAGACAGTATCAGGCTGTATGATACATATGTGAGCCCTTCACAACCAGCATCAGCCTGTGTTACACACACATAAGCCCTTAACATTAAGTCAGTATCAATCTCTTATGTGAGCCCTTCTCAGCCAGCATCAATGTGTGTTATACACATAGGAGCCATTCACAGTCAGCATCAACCTGTATCACACACATTTGAGTCCTTCATAGTTAATATCAACCTGTGTTATACACACATGAACCCTTAACAGACAACACCAACCCATATTATGCACATGGGAGCTCTTAACAGCCAGCACCAACCTGTATTAGACACATGGGAGCCCTTAAGCCGGCACCAAACTGTTTTATACACACATAAGCACGTCACAGCCAGCATCAACCTGTATTATGCCCATGAAAGAACGTCACAGCTGACATTGACCTATACTATACACCCGTGCACCCTTAACAGCCAATATCAACCTGTATTATATAGGCCATTAACAACCATAATCAACCTCTGTACTACACATGTGAGCTCTTAACTGCCATCATCAACTTCCATTATACACACATGAGCCCTTAACAACTATTGTCAACTTATATGATAAACACATGAGCCCATAAAAGCCAACACCAACCCGTATGCTACATGTGGAAGCCTGTAACAGCCAGCACCAACCTGCATTACACACGTGATCCCTTAACAACTACCATCAACCTGTACATTGTACAAAAGAGCCCTTCACATTACGCACATGAGCTAGCATTATGTATTACATTTGAACATTGCACAGGTGTGCCAGCATCAACCTGTATGATACACATAGATATTGGAACAGTCAACATCAACCTATGTGATACACATGTGAGCCATTAACAGTAACACCCACCTGTATGTTACCCGCGTGAGTCCTTAACACATTGCTGCAAATGACGGCCATCAATTTAAAAGTGTGCGGCCGTGTTAACAGCCAGCATCAACCTTTATGATGCACACAGGAGACCTTAACAGCCAACACCAACCTGTATTATACACACATGAACCCTTTAAAGTCAGTATCAACCTCCATTATATACACATGAGCCATTAACAGCTAACATCAACCTAAATTGTACACATGTGAGCTCATAAAGTCAGCATCAGCACGAATGCTACACACGTGAGCCCTTAACAGCTAAAATCAACCTGTATTATACACGAGTGAGCTCCTCATAACCAGCATAAGCCTGTATTATACACATATTAGCCCTTAACAGTCAACATTAACCCGTATTAAACATATGGGAGCCCTAACAGCCATCACCAGAGTGTATTACACACGTGTGAGCTCTTAACAGCTACCATCAACCTGTATTATACACAAGTTACCCTTCACAGCCAATATAATCTTTGCCTCCAAAGATCACTCTGTCTTACTTTCTCCAAGACATATCTGTTTATCCTTTTGGAAGTCCATGGGATGTTCAACACTCTTCTCCAACACCACAACTCAAAGGCATCAATTCTTCTGTCATCCTTATTCATGTGTGAATACATACATGAGCAATTAGCACCCATCATTGACTTGTGTGCTAATCACGTGAGCCTGTAGCCGTCAGCATCAACTTCTACTATAACACTCAAGCCTTTAGCAGTCAGAATCAACCATTATGAAACATACGTGAATCCCTCACAGCCAGCACCAACCTGTATGCTACACACATGAGCCCTCAAAGCCAGTACATGTGAGTACTATACACATATGAGCCTTTCAGCCGGCATCAGCCTGTACACACATACATGAGTCCTTAAGAGCCAGCATCAGAGAGAATTATATGCATGTTAGGCCTTCACTACCAAGACCTTTAGTGCTACAGTGAGCTGTACACCTGAGCCCTTCACCATCACCATCTGTCAGGACCCACATCTATCTATGGCCACCATCTCACATGGCTTAAGCACCTTCCCCTAGTGACAGGAGACACAGCTCAGCCACATCTGAGTGCTGCATGTGCCTGTCCTCAGATCTCTCAGAATGTGATACGTGTGCTGCCCCTGAGCACTCAGATTGACGCCAGGAGGCAGGCACAACAGAAAACTTTGCAAGTCTATTTTCTTGTCCTATCCATGGCAAATGGCTGTATCAAAAGGCGGGGTAGTGAAGCGGGACAGTCAATCATCATAGGAAACCTCTCCATGAGTCAAACCCCAGGCAGTCCCTGCCCTCATCCCTGCATGCCAAGCCCAGAGCAGTCCCTGCCCTCCTCCCTGTGTGCCAAGCCCCGGGCAGTCCCTGCCCTCAAATGAACAGCGGAACAGTAGGCACACACACATGGAAGAACAATGCAGACTTTGAGCCAGACAGGAGGCTGTTTAGGAGCTGAGGCTGCACCAGGGGAACAGTCGTCTGCAGCGTGAGGAGTCCAGGAAGGCTTCCTGAAGGTAGTAACAGAGACGGGGATGGACTTCTGGAAGGAGTAGAATCCTGCTGACTACTGAAAATTCAAGTTATCTCAGGGAGAGGAGTGTGCTCACTGAGTGTAAGTGCCAATTTCAGGGGTTTGAACTTTATCTTAAATACGAGACGAGCAATCTACAGCATAGAAAGTGACAATTTAGGAATGAATGGTCAGTATATTAGCAATGTCAACACTTCTTTCTGCCATTGTTTACTGAACTTTATGATAGGCCAGGCAGTTTGTGTCTATATGTTAATCTTTACCCAAGGAGGTAATATTCCCCATCGCACAGATGAAGAAACAGGCACAGAGAGGCTAGTGCCTGCCCAGGCTGCCTAGCTAGTAACTTGCCTAAACAGGAATCCAGGCCACAGAGCTGCAGGACAGTCCACCGCAGACACAGCAGCAGAAAGGATGGTCAGTGGGAGGCAGAAATGACCAGGCTTATGTGCCCAGGCTGGGGCGTCTCACCTAATATCTGCCACGTCATCTGGAGTGCTCATATTGTGTCTGATGATGGCACTCGAGAGCAGAGAAGCCAAAGCACAAGGAAGAATTCAAGACACTAAAGAGCTGAATAGAAGATTCCAAAAGGCAGCACGGGATGACAAAGCAAAATATTACAATAAAATGTGCAAGGAGCTGGAGTAGGAAAGTTAAAAGGGCCAAACTCACTCAGCATTTCTTAAGCTCAAGGAACTGAAGAACAAATTCAAACCTTGAGTTGCTATAATCAAGGATGCTTTAGGCAGAATATTAAATGATTCAGGAAGTATTAAAAGAAGATGGAAAGAATATACTAAGTCACTGTATTAAAAGGAATTGGCAGACACAGAAGAATTTAATGAAATAACATATAAGCAAGAGCCTATGGTTATGAAGGAAGAAGTTCAAGCTGTTTTGAAGAAAATAGCAAAATATAAGGCACCAGGAATAGATGGTATACTAATTGACATATTTCAGCTAACAGATGCTGCCCTAGATTTGCTCACCAAGTTGTGCCAAGAAATCTGGAGAACAAACAACTTGACCAACTGACTGGAAGAGATCTATATTTGTTCCCATCCCAAAGAAGGGTGACCCAACAGAGTGTGGAAACTATAGAACAATATCATTGATTTCCCTACAACCAGGAGAAGATAAAATAGATTAATGTGATCTTCTAAGAATCAAATACCTATGAACATCCAAAAACTTCTCCAAAAGGGTAAAAAGGGAAGACACCGACTGGTAAAAAGTATTTGGTAATAAAATATCAGATACGGGACTTATATCCAGAATTTATAAAATACTTGAGCACCACAACAAGATAAAGGTAAATAATCCAATAGAAAAATGGGCACAGAATATGAACAGGCACTTCACCGAAGACGACATGCAGATGGCTAACAA